>NC_090440.1:1141511279-1141817945 GCF_031143425.1 Pleurodeles waltl | reverse complement strand
CATGTTACCCCCATTTTTCACTGTATATATGTTGTTTTAGTTGTATGTGTCACTGGGACCCTGGTAACCCAGGGCCCCAGTGCTCATAAGTGTGCCTGAATGTGTTACCTGTGTAGTGACTAACTGTCTCACTGAGGCTCTGCTAATCAGAACCTCAGTGGTTATGCTCTCTCATTTCTTTCCAAATTGTCACTGACAGGCTAGTGACCATTTTTACCAATTTACATTGGCTTACTGGAACACCCTTATAATTCCCTAGTATATGGTACTGAGGTACCCAGGGTATTGGGGTTCCAGGAGATCCCTATGGGCTGCAGCATTTCTTTTGCCACCCATAGGGAGCTCTGACAATTCTTACACAGGCCTGCCACTGCAGCCTGAGTGAAATAACGTCCACGTTATTTCACAGCCATTTTACACTGCACTTAAGTAACTTATAAGTCACCTATATGTCTAACCTTTACCTGGTAAGGGTTAGGTGCAAAGTTACTTAGTGTGAGGGCACCCTGGCACTAGCCAAGGTGCCCCCACATTGTTCAGAGCCAATTCACTGAACTTTGTGAGTGCGGGGACACCATTACACGCGTGCACTACATATAGGTCACTACCTATATGTAGCTTCACCATGGTAACTCCGAATATGGCCATGTAACATGTCTATGATCATGGAATTGCCCCCTCTATGCCATCCTGGCATTGTTGGTACAATTCCATGATCCCAGTGGTCTGTAGCACAGACCCTGGTACTGCCAGACTGCCCTTCCTGGGGTTTCTCTGCAGCTGCTGCTGCTGCCAACCCCTCAGACAGGCAGCTGCCCTCCTGGGGTCCAGCCAGGCCTGGCCCAGGATGGCAGAACAAAGAACTTCCTCTGAGAGAGGGTGTGACACCCTCTCCCTTTGGAAAATGGTGTGAAGGCAGGGGAGGAGTAGCCTCCCCCAGCCTCTGGAAATGCTTTGTTGGGCACAGATGTGCCCAATTCTGCATAAGCCAGTCTACACCGGTTCAGGGACCCCTTAGCCCCTGCTCTGGCGCGAAACTGGACAAAGGAAAGGGGAGTGACCACTCCCCTGACCTGCACCTCCCCTGGGAGGTGTCCAGAGCTCCTCCAGTGTGCTCCAGACCTCTGCCATCTTGGAAACAGAGGTGCTGCTGGCACACTGGACTGCTCTGAGTGGCCAGTGCCACCAGGTGACGTCAGAGACTCCTTGTGATAGGCTCCTTCAGGTGTTAGTAGCCTTTCCTCTCTCCTAGGTAGCCAAACCCTCTTTTCTGGCTATTTAGGGTCTCTGTCTCTGGGGAAACTTTAGATAACGAATGCATGAGCTCAGCCGAGTTCCTCTGCATCTCCCTCTTCACCTTCTGATAAGGAATCGACCGCTGACCGCGCTGGAAGCCTGCAACCCTGCAACATAGTAGCAAAGACGACTACTTAACTCTGTAACGCTGATCCTGCCGCCTTCTCGACTGTTTTCCTGCTTGTGCATGCTGTGGGGGTAGTCTGCCTCCTCTCTGCACCAGAAGCTCCGAAGAAATCTCCCGTGGGTCGACGGAATCTTCCCCCTGCAACCGCAGGCACCAAAAAGCTGCATTACCGGTCCCTTGGGTCTCCTCTCAGCACGACGAGCGAGGTCCCTCGAATCCAGCGACACCGTCCAAGTGACCCCCACAGTCCAGTGACTCTTCAGCCCAAGTTTGGTGGAGGTAAGTCCTTGCCTCACCTCGCTGGGCTGCATTGCTGGGAACCGCGACTTTGCAAGCTACTCCGGCCCCTGTGCACTTCCGGCGGAAATCCTTCGTGCACAGCCAAGCCTGGGTCCACGGCACTCTAACCTGCATTGCACGACTTTCTAAGTTGGTCTCCGGCGACGTGGGACTCCTTTGTGCAACTTCGGCGAGCACCGTTTCACGCATCCTCGTAGTGCCTGTTTCTGGCACTTCTCCGGGTGCTACCTGCTTCAGTGAGGGCTCTTTGTCTTGCTCGACGTCCCCTCTCTCTGCAGGTCCAATTTGCGACCTCCTGGTCCCTCCTGGGCCCCAGCAGCGTCCAAAAACGCCAAACGCACGATTTGCGTGTAGCAAGGCTTGTTGGCGTCCATCCGGCGGGAAAACACTTCTGCACGACTCTCCAAGGCGTGGGGGATCCATCCTCCAAAGGGGAAGTCTCTAGCCCTTGTCGTTCCTGCAGTATTCACAGTTCTTCAGCCTAGTAAGAGCTTCTTTGCACCAACCGCTGGCATTTCTTGGGCATCTGCCCATCTCCGAGCTGCTTGTGACTTTTGGACTTGGTCCCCTTGTTCCACAGGTACCCTCAGTCAGGAATCCATCGTTGTTGCATTGCTGATTTGTGTTTTCCTTGCATTTTCCCTCTAACACGACTATTTTGTCCTTAGGGGAACTTTAATGCACTTTGCACTCACTTTTCAGGGTCTTGGGGAGGGTTATTTTTCTAACTCTCACTATTTTCTAATAGTCCCAGCGACCCTCTACAAGGTCACATAGGTTTGGGGTCCATTTGTGGTTCGCATTCCACTTTTGGAGTATATGGTTTGTGTTGCCCCTATCCCTATGTTTCCCCATTGCATCCTATTGTAACTATACATTGTTTGCACTGTTTTCTAAGACTATACTGCATATTTTTGCTATTGTGTATATATATCTTGTGTATATTTCCTATCCTCTCACTGAGGGTACACTCTAAGATACTTTGGCATATTGTCATAAAAATAAAGTACCTTTATTTTTAGTATAACTGTGTATTGTGTTTTCTTATGATATTGTGCATATGACACTAAGTGGTACTGTAGTAGCTTCACACGT
Source organism: Pleurodeles waltl (assembly GCF_031143425.1). NCBI lineage: Eukaryota > Metazoa > Chordata > Amphibia > Caudata > Salamandridae > Pleurodeles > Pleurodeles waltl. The sequence continues at coordinate 1,141,815,127 of NC_090440.1, read as the reverse complement.
CTCCTAGTTCAGCCTAAGCTGCTCTGCTAAGCTACCATTATCTATCAGCCTAAGCTGCTAGACACCCTATACACTAATAAGGGATAACTGGGCCTGGTGCAAGGTGCAAGTACCCCTTGGTACTCACTACAAGCCAGTCCAGCCTCCTACATTGGTTGTGCAGTGGTGGGATAAGTGCTTGAGACTACTTACCACTCTTGTCATTGTACTTTTCATAAGAGAAAAAATATACAAAACAAGGTCAGTGTATATACACATAGCCAAAACGTTTTGCATTTCCTCTTTTCAATCTTTTCTAAGTGCTGAAAAGTACTTCTAAACTTTCAAAAAGTTCTTAAAAGTTTAAAAAGTTTTTTCTGTCTTTCCAAAAAGTTCTGAAAACGTTTTTCTCTTTTTCTATCACTTTAACTCTCTCTAAAAAATGTCTGGCACAGGAAAAATTGTTGAACTGTCCAAACTTGCATATGATCACCTTAGCTGGAAAGGAGCAAGGAGTCTCTGCATAGAGAGAGGTTTGAGTGTAGGGAAGAATCCTTCTTTAGAACTGTTAATTAATATGCTTAGAGTACAGGATAAGGCCATAAGTGCCCAATCTGTAGAAAAAGTAGCTAATGGTTCTCAATCTGATCCAGGGACTCCCCCAGGAAAAGGTTCAGGAAAGAAACTTCTCAGCCTGCCCATTACTAGACAGTCTAGCATAGTTGGTACAGAGGTTGAATCACACCATACTAATGGTGTGCTCTCACATTATACTGGTAGCCAAGCTGTTAGGGTGCCCTCTGTAAGGGACAGGTCTCCTTCTGTTCATTCCCATCATACCTCTGTATCTAGAAATGTCCCTCCCACCCACCCTGATGACAGATTGTTAGAAAGGGAGCTCAATAGATTGAGAGTGGAACAAACCAGACTGAAGCTCAAGAAGCAACAGCTGGATTTGGATAGACAGTCTTTAGAAGTAGAGAGGGAAAGACAGAAGTTGGGTTTAGAAACCCATGGTGGCAGCAGCAGTATTCCCCATAGTCATCCTGCAAAAGAGCATGATTCCAGGAATCTGCACAAGATAGTTCCCCCTTATAAGGAGGGGGATGACATTAACAAGTGGTTTGCTGCACTTGAGAGGGCCTGTGCTGTACAGGATGTCCCTCAAAAGCAGTGGGCTGCTATCCTATGGCTATCATTTAGTGGAAAAGGTAGGGATAGGCTCCTTACAGTGAAAGAAAATGATGCCAATAATTTCCAAGTTCTTAAGAATGCACTCCTGGATGGTTATGGCTTAACCACTGAACAGTACAGGATAAAGTTCAGAGAGACCAAAAAGGAGTCTTCACAAGACTGGGTTGATTTCATTGACCAGGCAGTGAAGGCCTTGGAGGGGTGGTTACATGGCAGTAAAGTTACTGATTATGACAGCCTGTATAACTTGATCCTGAGAGAGCATATTCTTAATAATTGTGTGTCTGATTTGTTGCACCAGTACTTGGTGGACTCTGATCTGACCTCTCCCCAAGAATTGGGAAAGAAGGCAGACAAATGGGTCAGAACAAGAGTGAACAGAAAAGTTCATACAGGGGGTGACAAAGATGGCAACAAAAAGAAGGATGGTAAGTCTTCTGACAAGGGTGGGGACAAATCTAAAAATGAGTCTTCATCAGGCCCACAAAAACACTCTGGTGGGGGTGGTGGGTCCAAATCCTCCTTTAATCAGAACAAGGAAAATAAACCATGGTGCTATTTATGTAAAATAAAAGGCCATTGGACAACAGATCCCAGTTGTCCAAAGAAAGGCACCACAGCTCCTACCACTACAACCCCTACTGCTACACCTAGTGTCCCTACTAATAGCAGTGGTGGTGGGAGCAAACCTACTAATAGCCAATCCAAGGGAGTAGCTGGGCTCACTTTTGGTAATTTAGTTGGGGTTGGTCTAATTAGGGAGACCACAGAGGCTACTTTAGTCTCTGAAGGGGCTATTGACTTAGCCACTTTGGTTGCTTGCCCCCATAACTTGGAGAAGTACAAGCAACTAACCCTAATAAATGGTGTTGAGGTCCAGGCCTACAGGGACACAGGTGCCAGTGTCACAATGGTGATTGAGAAACTGGTGCACCCTGAACAACACATACTTGGACACCAGTACCAAGTAACCGATGCTCACAACATAACACAAAGCCACCACATGGCTGTTGTAAATCTCAACTGGGGGGGGGGTAACTGGTCCAAAGAAAGTTGTGGTAGCTTCAGATTTACCTGTAGACTGTCTATTAGGGAATGATTTGGAGACATCAGCTTGGTCAGATGTGGAGTTGGAGGCCCATGCAGCAATGCTGGGCATTCCAGGGCATATTTTTGCTTTGACAAGGGCTCAGGCCAAAAAGCAAAAAGGACAGGGAAGCTTGGATCCTGGAACAATGGACCAAGTGCTCCCTAAAGCTAGGGCTAGTAGAAGCAAACCACTTCCTACTATCCCTCCCTCTACAGTGGATTCTAATTCTGAGGAAGAAGAATTCCCTCCCTGTGCAGAACCTACACCAGAGGAGCTGGAAGCAGACACTGCTGAGCTTTTGGGTGAAGGGGGGCCTGCCAGAGAGGAGCTGAGTGTGGCACAGCAAACCTGTCCCACATTAGAGGGTCTCAGACAGCAAGCTGTCAAACAGGCTAATGGGGATGTCAGTGACTCTCACAGAGTTTACTGGGAGGACAACCTCTTGTACACTGAGCATAGGGATCCTAAACCTGGAGCTGCCAGGAGATTAGTGATTCCTCAGGAGTACAGAAAGTTCCTCCTAACACTGGCACATGACATTCCCTTAGCTGGGCACCTGGGTCAAATGAAAACTTGGGACAGATTGGTACCATTGTTTCATTGGCCTAGGATGTCTGAGGACACAAAGGAATTTTGTAAGTCCTGTGAAACCTGTCAAGCCAGTGGCAAGACAGGTGGCACTCCAAAGGCACCCCTTATCCCACTGCCTGTGGTTGGGGTTCCCTTTGAAAGGGTAGGGGTTGACATAGTTGGCCCCCTTGACCCTCCTACTGCTTCAGGCAATAGGTTTATCTTAGTGGTAGTGGACCATGCCACAAGATATCCTGAAGCAATTCCTTTAAGGACCACTACAGCTCCTGCAGTGGCAAAGGCCCTCCTGGGAATATTTTCCAGGGTGGGCTTCCCAAAGGAAGTAGTATCAGACAGAGGAAGCAATTTCATGTCTGCATACTTAAAGGCCATGTGGAAGGAGTGTGGTGTATCTTACAAGTTCACAACACCCTATCATCCACAAACAAATGGACTGGTGGAGAGATTTAATAAAACTCTCAAAGGCATGATTATGGGACTCCCTGAAAAACTCCGCAGGAGATGGGATATCCTTCTACCATGCCTCCTTTTTGCCTACAGGGAGGTACCCCAGAAAGGAGTGGGCTTCAGCCCCTTTGAACTTCTTTTTGGACACCCTGTTAGGGGTCCACTCACACTTGTAAAGGAGGGTTGGGAACAACCTTTAAAAGCTCCTAAACAGGATATTGTGGATTATGTACTTGGCCTCAGATCAAGGATGGCTGAGTACATGAAAAAGGCCAGTAAAAACCTTCAGGCCAGCCAAGAGCTCCAGAAGCAATGGCATGATCAGAAGGCTGTTTTGGTTCAGTACCAACCAGGGCAGAAAGTGTGGGTCTTGGAGCCTGTGGCCCCAAGAGCACTCCAAGATAAATGGAGTGGACCCCACACAATTGTTGAAAAGAAGGGTGAAGTCACCTACTTGGTTGACTTAGGCACTGCCAGGAGTCCCCTTAGGGTGCTCCATGTCAACCGCCTGAAACCCTACTATGACAGGGCTGATCTCACCCTGCTCATGGCAACAGATGAGGGACAGGAAGAAGACAGTGATCCTCTACCTGATCTCTTCTCTTCCACAGAACAAGATGCTCTTGTGGAAGGTGTAGTTTTGGCTGATTGTCTTACTGCTGAGCAGAAAGATAATTGCATAAATCTCCTAGGACAATTTTCAGAACTCTTCTCCATTGTGCCAGGCACCACTTCTTGGTGTGAGCACACTATAGATACTGGAGACAGTTTACCTGTCAAAAGTAAGATCTATAGGCAGCCTGACCATGTCAGGGACTGCATAAAGCAAGAAGTTCAGAAAATGTTGGAACTAGGAGTGGTTGAGCACTCTGACAGTCCATGGGCTTCTCCTGTGGTACTGGTACCAAAACCCAATTCTAAAGATGGAAAGAAGGAAATGAGGTTTTGTGTAGACTATAGAGGTCTCAACTTGGTAACCAAAACTGATGCTCACCCTATACCCAGGGCAGATGAGCTTATAGATACACTGGCATCTGCCAAGTATCTAAGCACTTTTGATTTGACTGCAGGGTATTGGCAGATCAAATTGTCAGAAGATGCTAAACCTAAGACTGCATTTTCTACCATTGGAGGACATTACCAGTTTACTGTAATGCCTTTTGGTTTGAAAAATGCACCTGCCACTTTTCAGAGGTTGGTGAACACAGTCCTGCAAGGGCTGGAAGCTTTCAGTGCAGCATATTTGGATGATATAGCTGTCTTTAGCTCCAGCTGGGATGATCACCTGGTCCACCTTTGGAAAGTTTTGGAGGCTCTGCAAAAGGCAGGCCTCACTATCAAGGCTTCAAAGTGCCAGATAGGGCAGGGTAAGGTGGTTTATCTGGGACACCTTGTTGGTGGGGAACAGATTGCACCACTTCAGGGGAAAATCCAAACTATTATTGATTGGGTTCCCCCTACCACTCAGACTCAGGTGAGAGCCTTCCTAGGCCTCACTGGGTATTACAGGAGGTTCATTAAGAACTATGGCTCCATTGCAGCCCCTCTTAATGACCTCACATCCAAGAAAATGCCTAAAAAGGTATTATGGACAGCAAACTGTCAGAAAGCTTTTGAGGAGCTGAAGCAGGCCATGTGCTCTGCACCTGTCCTGAAAAGCCCTTGTTACTCTAAAAAATTCTATGTCCAAACTGATGCATCTGAATTAGGAGTAGGGGCAGTCCTATCACAACTTAATTCTGAGGGCCAGGATCAACCTGTTGCTTTTATTAGTAGAAGGTTGACCCCTAGAGAAAAGCGTTGGTCTGCCATTGAGAGGGAGGCCTTTGCTGTGGTCTGGGCTCTGAAGAAGTTGAGGCCATACCTGTTTGGCACTCACTTCATTGTTCAGACAGACCACAAACCTCTACTTTGGCTAAAACAAATGAAAGGTGAAAATCCTAAATTGTTGAGGTGGTCCATATCCCTACAGGGAATGGACTATACAGTGGAACATAGACCTGGGAGTAGCCACTCCAATGCAGATGGACTCTCCAGATATTTCCACTTAGACAATGAAGACTCATCAGGTAATGGCTAGTCTTATTGTCCTTCGTTTGGGGGGGGGGTTGTGTAGGAAAGTACCATCTTGCCTGGCATGTTACCCCCATTTTTCACTGTATATATGTTGTTTTAGTTGTATGTGTCACTGGGACCCTGGTAACCCAGGGCCCCAGTGCTCATAAGTGTGCCTGAATGTGTTACCTGTGTAGTGACTAACTGTCTCACTGAGGCTCTGCTAATCAGAACCTCAGTGGTTATGCTCTCTCATTTCTTTCCAAATTGTCACTGACAGGCTAGTGACCATTTTTACCAATTTACATTGGCTTACTGGAACACCCTTATAATTCCCTAGTATATGGTACTGAGGTACCCAGGGTATTGGGGTTCCAGGAGATCCCTATGGGCTGCAGCATTTCTTTTGCCACCCATAGGGAGCTCTGACAATTCTTACACAGGCCTGCCACTGCAGCCTGAGTGAAATAACGTCCACGTTATTTCACAGCCATTTTACACTGCACTTAAGTAACTTATAAGTCACCTATATGTCTAACCTTTACCTGGTAAGGGTTAGGTGCAAAGTTACTTAGTGTGAGGGCACCCTGGCACTAGCCAAGGTGCCCCCACATTGTTCAGAGCCAATTCACTGAACTTTGTGAGTGCGGGGACACCATTACACGCGTGCACTACATATAGGTCACTACCTATATGTAGCTTCACCATGGTAACTCCGAATATGGCCATGTAACATGTCTATGATCATGGAATTGCCCCCTCTATGCCATCCTGGCATTGTTGGTACAATTCCATGATCCCAGTGGTCTGTAGCACAGACCCTGGTACTGCCAGACTGCCCTTCCTGGGGTTTCTCTGCAGCTGCTGCTGCTGCCAACCCCTCAGACAGGCAGCTGCCCTCCTGGGGTCCAGCCAGGCCTGGCCCAGGATGGCAGAACAAAGAACTTCCTCTGAGAGAGGGTGTGACACCCTCTCCCTTTGGAAAATGGTGTGAAGGCAGGGGAGGAGTAGCCTCCCCCAGCCTCTGGAAATGCTTTGTTGGGCACAGATGTGCCCAATTCTGCATAAGCCAGTCTACACCGGTTCAGGGACCCCTTAGCCCCTGCTCTGGCGCGAAACTGGACAAAGGAAAGGGGAGTGACCACTCCCCTGACCTGCACCTCCCCTGGGAGGTGTCCAGAGCTCCTCCAGTGTGCTCCAGACCTCTGCCATCTTGGAAACAGAGGTGCTGCTGGCACACTGGACTGCTCTGAGTGGCCAGTGCCACCAGGTGACGTCAGAGACTCCTTGTGATAGGCTCCTTCAGGTGTTAGTAGCCTTTCCTCTCTCCTAGGTAGCCAAACCCTCTTTTCTGGCTATTTAGGGTCTCTGTCTCTGGGGAAACTTTAGATAACGAATGCATGAGCTCAGCCGAGTTCCTCTGCATCTCCCTCTTCACCTTCTGATAAGGAATCGACCGCTGACCGCGCTGGAAGCCTGCAACCCTGCAACATAGTAGCAAAGACGACTACTTAACTCTGTAACGCTGATCCTGCCGCCTTCTCGACTGTTTTCCTGCTTGTGCATGCTGTGGGGGTAGTCTGCCTCCTCTCTGCACCAGAAGCTCCGAAGAAATCTCCCGTGGGTCGACGGAATCTTCCCCCTGCAACCGCAGGCACCAAAAAGCTGCATTACCGGTCCCTTGGGTCTCCTCTCAGCACGACGAGCGAGGTCCCTCGAATCCAGCGACACCGTCCAAGTGACCCCCACAGTCCAGTGACTCTTCAGCCCAAGTTTGGTGGAGGTAAGTCCTTGCCTCACCTCGCTGGGCTGCATTGCTGGGAACCGCGACTTTGCAAGCTACTCCGGCCCCTGTGCACTTCCGGCGGAAATCCTTCGTGCACAGCCAAGCCTGGGTCCACGGCACTCTAACCTGCATTGCACGACTTTCTAAGTTGGTCTCCGGCGACGTGGGACTCCTTTGTGCAACTTCGGCGAGCACCGTTTCACGCATCCTCGTAGTGCCTGTTTCTGGCACTTCTCCGGGTGCTACCTGCTTCAGTGAGGGCTCTTTGTCTTGCTCGACGTCCCCTCTCTCTGCAGGTCCAATTTGCGACCTCCTGGTCCCTCCTGGGCCCCAGCAGCGTCCAAAAACGCCAAACGCACGATTTGCGTGTAGCAAGGCTTGTTGGCGTCCATCCGGCGGGAAAACACTTCTGCACGACTCTCCAAGGCGTGGGGGATCCATCCTCCAAAGGGGAAGTCTCTAGCCCTTGTCGTTCCTGCAGTATTCACAGTTCTTCAGCCTAGTAAGAGCTTCTTTGCACCAACCGCTGGCATTTCTTGGGCATCTGCCCATCTCCGAGCTGCTTGTGACTTTTGGACTTGGTCCCCTTGTTCCACAGGTACCCTCAGTCAGGAATCCATCGTTGTTGCATTGCTGATTTGTGTTTTCCTTGCATTTTCCCTCTAACACGACTATTTTGTCCTTAGGGGAACTTTAATGCACTTTGCACTCACTTTTCAGGGTCTTGGGGAGGGTTATTTTTCTAACTCTCACTATTTTCTAATAGTCCCAGCGACCCTCTACAAGGTCACATAGGTTTGGGGTCCATTTGTGGTTCGCATTCCACTTTTGGAGTATATGGTTTGTGTTGCCCCTATCCCTATGTTTCCCCATTGCATCCTATTGTAACTATACATTGTTTGCACTGTTTTCTAAGACTATACTGCATATTTTTGCTATTGTGTATATATATCTTGTGTATATTTCCTATCCTCTCACTGAGGGTACACTCTAAGATACTTTGGCATATTGTCATAAAAATAAAGTACCTTTATTTTTAGTATAACTGTGTATTGTGTTTTCTTATGATATTGTGCATATGACACTAAGTGGTACTGTAGTAGCTTCACACGTCTCCTAGTTCAGCCTAAGCTGCTCTGCTAAGCTACCATTATCTATCAGCCTAAGCTGCTAGACACCCTATACACTAATAAGGGATAACTGGGCCTGGTGCAAGGTGCAAGTACCCCTTGGTACTCACTACAAGCCAGTCCAGCCTCCTACATTGGTTGTGCAGTGGTGGGATAAGTGCTTGAGACTACTTACCACTCTTGTCATTGTACTTTTCATAAGAGAAAAAATATACAAAACAAGGTCAGTGTATATACACATAGCCAAAACGTTTTGCATTTCCTCTTTTCAATCTTTTCTAAGTGCTGAAAAGTACTTCTAAACTTTCAAAAAGTTCTTAAAAGTTTAAAAAGTTTTTTCTGTCTTTCCAAAAAGTTCTGAAAACGTTTTTCTCTTTTTCTATCACTTTAACTCTCTCTAAAAAATGTCTGGCACAGGAAAAATTGTTGAACTGTCCAAACTTGCATATGATCACCTTAGCTGGAAAGGAGCAAGGAGTCTCTGCATAGAGAGAGGTTTGAGTGTAGGGAAGAATCCTTCTTTAGAACTGTTAATTAATATGCTTAGAGTACAGGATAAGGCCATAAGTGCCCAATCTGTAGAAAAAGTAGCTAATGGTTCTCAATCTGATCCAGGGACTCCCCCAGGAAAAGGTTCAGGAAAGAAACTTCTCAGCCTGCCCATTACTAGACAGTCTAGCATAGTTGGTACAGAGGTTGAATCACACCATACTAATGGTGTGCTCTCACATTATACTGGTAGCCAAGCTGTTAGGGTGCCCTCTGTAAGGGACAGGTCTCCTTCTGTTCATTCCCATCATACCTCTGTATCTAGAAATGTCCCTCCCACCCACCCTGATGACAGATTGTTAGAAAGGGAGCTCAATAGATTGAGAGTGGAACAAACCAGACTGAAGCTCAAGAAGCAACAGCTGGATTTGGATAGACAGTCTTTAGAAGTAGAGAGGGAAAGACAGAAGTTGGGTTTAGAAACCCATGGTGGCAGCAGCAGTATTCCCCATAGTCATCCTGCAAAAGAGCATGATTCCAGGAATCTGCACAAGATAGTTCCCCCTTATAAGGAGGGGGATGACATTAACAAGTGGTTTGCTGCACTTGAGAGGGCCTGTGCTGTACAGGATGTCCCTCAAAAGCAGTGGGCTGCTATCCTATGGCTATCATTTAGTGGAAAAGGTAGGGATAGGCTCCTTACAGTGAAAGAAAATGATGCCAATAATTTCCAAGTTCTTAAGAATGCACTCCTGGATGGTTATGGCTTAACCACTGAACAGTACAGGATAAAGTTCAGAGAGACCAAAAAGGAGTCTTCACAAGACTGGGTTGATTTCATTGACCAGGCAGTGAAGGCCTTGGAGGGGTGGTTACATGGCAGTAAAGTTACTGATTATGACAGCCTGTATAACTTGATCCTGAGAGAGCATATTCTTAATAATTGTGTGTCTGATTTGTTGCACCAGTACTTGGTGGACTCTGATCTGACCTCTCCCCAAGAATTGGGAAAGAAGGCAGACAAATGGGTCAGAACAAGAGTGAACAGAAAAGTTCATACAGGGGGTGACAAAGATGGCAACAAAAAGAAGGATGGTAAGTCTTCTGACAAGGGTGGGGACAAATCTAAAAATGAGTCTTCATCAGGCCCACAAAAACACTCTGGTGGGGGTGGTGGGTCCAAATCCTCCTTTAATCAGAACAAGGAAAATAAACCATGGTGCTATTTATGTAAAATAAAAGGCCATTGGACAACAGATCCCAGTTGTCCAAAGAAAGGCACCACAGCTCCTACCACTACAACCCCTACTGCTACACCTAGTGTCCCTACTAATAGCAGTGGTGGTGGGAGCAAACCTACTAATAGCCAATCCAAGGGAGTAGCTGGGCTCACTTTTGGTAATTTAGTTGGGGTTGGTCTAATTAGGGAGACCACAGAGGCTACTTTAGTCTCTGAAGGGGCTATTGACTTAGCCACTTTGGTTGCTTGCCCCCATAACTTGGAGAAGTACAAGCAACTAACCCTAATAAATGGTGTTGAGGTCCAGGCCTACAGGGACACAGGTGCCAGTGTCACAATGGTGATTGAGAAACTGGTGCACCCTGAACAACACATACTTGGACACCAGTACCAAGTAACCGATGCTCACAACATAACACAAAGCCACCACATGGCTGTTGTAAATCTCAACTGGGGGGGGGGTAACTGGTCCAAAGAAAGTTGTGGTAGCTTCAGATTTACCTGTAGACTGTCTATTAGGGAATGATTTGGAGACATCAGCTTGGTCAGATGTGGAGTTGGAGGCCCATGCAGCAATGCTGGGCATTCCAGGGCATATTTTTGCTTTGACAAGGGCTCAGGCCAAAAAGCAAAAAGGACAGGGAAGCTTGGATCCTGGAACAATGGACCAAGTGCTCCCTAAAGCTAGGGCTAGTAGAAGCAAACCACTTCCTACTATCCCTCCCTCTACAGTGGATTCTAATTCTGAGGAAGAAGAATTCCCTCCCTGTGCAGAACCTACACCAGAGGAGCTGGAAGCAGACACTGCTGAGCTTTTGGGTGAAGGGGGGCCTGCCAGAGAGGAGCTGAGTGTGGCACAGCAAACCTGTCCCACATTAGAGGGTCTCAGACAGCAAGCTGTCAAACAGGCTAATGGGGATGTCAGTGACTCTCACAGAGTTTACTGGGAGGACAACCTCTTGTACACTGAGCATAGGGATCCTAAACCTGGAGCTGCCAGGAGATTAGTGATTCCTCAGGAGTACAGAAAGTTCCTCCTAACACTGGCACATGACATTCCCTTAGCTGGGCACCTGGGTCAAATGAAAACTTGGGACAGATTGGTACCATTGTTTCATTGGCCTAGGATGTCTGAGGACACAAAGGAATTTTGTAAGTCCTGTGAAACCTGTCAAGCCAGTGGCAAGACAGGTGGCACTCCAAAGGCACCCCTTATCCCACTGCCTGTGGTTGGGGTTCCCTTTGAAAGGGTAGGGGTTGACATAGTTGGCCCCCTTGACCCTCCTACTGCTTCAGGCAATAGGTTTATCTTAGTGGTAGTGGACCATGCCACAAGATATCCTGAAGCAATTCCTTTAAGGACCACTACAGCTCCTGCAGTGGCAAAGGCCCTCCTGGGAATATTTTCCAGGGTGGGCTTCCCAAAGGAAGTAGTATCAGACAGAGGAAGCAATTTCATGTCTGCATACTTAAAGGCCATGTGGAAGGAGTGTGGTGTATCTTACAAGTTCACAACACCCTATCATCCACAAACAAATGGACTGGTGGAGAGATTTAATAAAACTCTCAAAGGCATGATTATGGGACTCCCTGAAAAACTCCGCAGGAGATGGGATATCCTTCTACCATGCCTCCTTTTTGCCTACAGGGAGGTACCCCAGAAAGGAGTGGGCTTCAGCCCCTTTGAACTTCTTTTTGGACACCCTGTTAGGGGTCCACTCACACTTGTAAAGGAGGGTTGGGAACAACCTTTAAAAGCTCCTAAACAGGATATTGTGGATTATGTACTTGGCCTCAGATCAAGGATGGCTGAGTACATGAAAAAGGCCAGTAAAAACCTTCAGGCCAGCCAAGAGCTCCAGAAGCAATGGCATGATCAGAAGGCTGTTTTGGTTCAGTACCAACCAGGGCAGAAAGTGTGGGTCTTGGAGCCTGTGGCCCCAAGAGCACTCCAAGATAAATGGAGTGGACCCCACACAATTGTTGAAAAGAAGGGTGAAGTCACCTACTTGGTTGACTTAGGCACTGCCAGGAGTCCCCTTAGGGTGCTCCATGTCAACCGCCTGAAACCCTACTATGACAGGGCTGATCTCACCCTGCTCATGGCAACAGATGAGGGACAGGAAGAAGACAGTGATCCTCTACCTGATCTCTTCTCTTCCACAGAACAAGATGCTCTTGTGGAAGGTGTAGTTTTGGCTGATTGTCTTACTGCTGAGCAGAAAGATAATTGCATAAATCTCCTAGGACAATTTTCAGAACTCTTCTCCATTGTGCCAGGCACCACTTCTTGGTGTGAGCACACTATAGATACTGGAGACAGTTTACCTGTCAAAAGTAAGATCTATAGGCAGCCTGACCATGTCAGGGACTGCATAAAGCAAGAAGTTCAGAAAATGTTGGAACTAGGAGTGGTTGAGCACTCTGACAGTCCATGGGCTTCTCCTGTGGTACTGGTACCAAAACCCAATTCTAAAGATGGAAAGAAGGAAATGAGGTTTTGTGTAGACTATAGAGGTCTCAACTTGGTAACCAAAACTGATGCTCACCCTATACCCAGGGCAGATGAGCTTATAGATACACTGGCATCTGCCAAGTATCTAAGCACTTTTGATTTGACTGCAGGGTATTGGCAGATCAAATTGTCAGAAGATGCTAAACCTAAGACTGCATTTTCTACCATTGGAGGACATTACCAGTTTACTGTAATGCCTTTTGGTTTGAAAAATGCACCTGCCACTTTTCAGAGGTTGGTGAACACAGTCCTGCAAGGGCTGGAAGCTTTCAGTGCAGCATATTTGGATGATATAGCTGTCTTTAGCTCCAGCTGGGATGATCACCTGGTCCACCTTTGGAAAGTTTTGGAGGCTCTGCAAAAGGCAGGCCTCACTATCAAGGCTTCAAAGTGCCAGATAGGGCAGGGTAAGGTGGTTTATCTGGGACACCTTGTTGGTGGGGAACAGATTGCACCACTTCAGGGGAAAATCCAAACTATTATTGATTGGGTTCCCCCTACCACTCAGACTCAGGTGAGAGCCTTCCTAGGCCTCACTGGGTATTACAGGAGGTTCATTAAGAACTATGGCTCCATTGCAGCCCCTCTTAATGACCTCACATCCAAGAAAATGCCTAAAAAGGTATTATGGACAGCAAACTGTCAGAAAGCTTTTGAGGAGCTGAAGCAGGCCATGTGCTCTGCACCTGTCCTGAAAAGCCCTTGTTACTCTAAAAAATTCTATGTCCAAACTGATGCATCTGAATTAGGAGTAGGGGCAGTCCTATCACAACTTAATTCTGAGGGCCAGGATCAACCTGTTGCTTTTATTAGTAGAAGGTTGACCCCTAGAGAAAAGCGTTGGTCTGCCATTGAGAGGGAGGCCTTTGCTGTGGTCTGGGCTCTGAAGAAGTTGAGGCCATACCTGTTTGGCACTCACTTCATTGTTCAGACAGACCACAAACCTCTACTTTGGCTAAAACAAATGAAAGGTGAAAATCCTAAATTGTTGAGGTGGTCCATATCCCTACAGGGAATGGACTATACAGTGGAACATAGACCTGGGAGTAGCCACTCCAATGCAGATGGACTCTCCAGATATTTCCACTTAGACAATGAAGACTCATCAGGTAATGGCTAGTCTTATTGTCCTTCGTTTGGGGGGGGGTTGTGTAGGAAAGTACCATCTTGCCTGGCATGTTACCCCCATTTTTCACTGTATATATGTTGTTTTAGTTGTATGTGTCACTGGGACCCTGGTAACCCAGGGCCCCAGTGCTCATAAGTGTGCCTGAATGTGTTACCTGTGTAGTGACTAACTGTCTCACTGAGGCTCTGCTAATCAGAACCTCAGTGGTTATGCTCTCTCATTTCTTTCCAAATTGTCACTGACAGGCTAGTGACCATTTTTACCAATTTACATTGGCTTACTGGAACACCCTTATAATTCCCTAGTATATGGTACTGAGGTACCCAGGGTATTGGGGTTCCAGGAGATCCCTATGGGCTGCAGCATTTCTTTTGCCACCCATAGGGAGCTCTGACAATTCTTACACAGGCCTGCCACTGCAGCCTGAGTGAAATAACGTCCACGTTATTTCACAGCCATTTTACACTGCACTTAAGTAACTTATAAGTCACCTATATGTCTAACCTTTACCTGGTAAGGGTTAGGTGCAAAGTTACTTAGTGTGAGGGCACCCTGGCACTAGCCAAGGTGCCCCCACATTGTTCAGAGCCAATTCACTGAACTTTGTGAGTGCGGGGACACCATTACACGCGTGCACTACATATAGGTCACTACCTATATGTAGCTTCACCATGGTAACTCCGAATATGGCCATGTAACATGTCTATGATCATGGAATTGCCCCCTCTATGCCATCCTGGCATTGTTGGTACAATTCCATGATCCCAGTGGTCTGTAGCACAGACCCTGGTACTGCCAGACTGCCCTTCCTGGGGTTTCTCTGCAGCTGCTGCTGCTGCCAACCCCTCAGACAGGCAGCTGCCCTCCTGGGGTCCAGCCAGGCCTGGCCCAGGATGGCAGAACAAAGAACTTCCTCTGAGAGAGGGTGTGACACCCTCTCCCTTTGGAAAATGGTGTGAAGGCAGGGGAGGAGTAGCCTCCCCCAGCCTCTGGAAATGCTTTGTTGGGCACAGATGTGCCCAATTCTGCATAAGCCAGTCTACACCGGTTCAGGGACCCCTTAGCCCCTGCTCTGGCGCGAAACTGGACAAAGGAAAGGGGAGTGACCACTCCCCTGACCTGCACCTCCCCTGGGAGGTGTCCAGAGCTCCTCCAGTGTGCTCCAGACCTCTGCCATCTTGGAAACAGAGGTGCTGCTGGCACACTGGACTGCTCTGAGTGGCCAGTGCCACCAGGTGACGTCAGAGACTCCTTGTGATAGGCTCCTTCAGGTGTTAGTAGCCTTTCCTCTCTCCTAGGTAGCCAAACCCTCTTTTCTGGCTATTTAGGGTCTCTGTCTCTGGGGAAACTTTAGATAACGAATGCATGAGCTCAGCCGAGTTCCTCTGCATCTCCCTCTTCACCTTCTGATAAGGAATCGACCGCTGACCGCGCTGGAAGCCTGCAACCCTGCAACATAGTAGCAAAGACGACTACTGCAACTCTGTAACGCTGATCCTGCCGCCTTCTCGACTGTTTTCCTGCTTGTGCATGCTGTGGGGGTAGTCTGCCTCCTCTCTGCACCAGAAGCTCCGAAGAAATCTCCCGTGGGTCGACGGAATCTTCCCCCTGCAACCGCAGGCACCAAAAAGCTGCATTACCGGTCCCTTGGGTCTCCTCTCAGCACGACGAGCGAGGTCCCTCGAATCCAGCGACACCGTCCAAGTGACCCCCACAGTCCAGTGACTCTTCAGCCCAAGTTTGGTGGAGGTAAGTCCTTGCCTCACCTCGCTGGGCTGCATTGCTGGGAACCGCGACTTTGCAAGCTACTCCGGCCCCTGTGCACTTCCGGCGGAAATCCTTCGTGCACAGCCAAGCCTGGGTCCACGGCACTCTAACCTGCATTGCACGACTTTCTAAGTTGGTCTCCGGCGACGTGGGACTCCTTTGTGCAACTTCGGCGAGCACCGTTTCACGCATCCTCGTAGTGCCTGTTTCTGGCACTTCTCCGGGTGCTACCTGCTTCAGTGAGGGCTCTTTGTCTTGCTCGACGTCCCCTCTCTCTGCAGGTCCAATTTGCGACCTCCTGGTCCCTCCTGGGCCCCAGCAGCGTCCAAAAACGCCAAACGCACGATTTGCGTGTAGCAAGGCTTGTTGGCGTCCATCCGGCGGGAAAACACTTCTGCACGACTCTCCAAGGCGTGGGGGATCCATCCTCCAAAGGGGAAGTCTCTAGCCCTTGTCGTTCCTGCAGTATTCACAGTTCTTCAGCCTAGTAAGAGCTTCTTTGCACCAACCGCTGGCATTTCTTGGGCATCTGCCCATCTCCGAGCTGCTTGCGACTTTTGGACTTGGTCCCCTTGTTCCACAGGTACCCTCAGTCAGGAATCCATCGTTGTTGCATTGCTGATTTGTGTTTTCCTTGCATTTTCCCTCTAACACGACTATTTTGTCCTTAGGGGAACTTTAATGCACTTTGCACTCACTTTTCAGGGTCTTGGGGAGGGTTATTTTTCTAACTCTCACTATTTTCTAATAGTCCCAGCGACCCTCTACAAGGTCACATAGGTTTGGGGTCCATTCGTGGTTCGCATTCCACTTTTGGAGTATATGGTTTGTGTTGCCCCTATCCCTATGTTTCCCCATTGCATCCTATTGTAACTATACATTGTTTGCACTGCTTTCTAAGACTATACTGCATATTTTTGCTATTGTGTATATATATCTTGTGTATATTTCCTATCCTCTCACTGAGGGTACACTCTAAGATACTTTGGCATATTGTCATAAAAATAAAGTACCTTTATTTTTAGTATAACTGTGTATTGTGTTTTCTTATGATATTGTGCATATGACACTAAGTGGTACTGTAGTAGCTTCACACGTCTCCTAGTTCAGCCTAAGCTGCTCTGCTAAGCTACCATTATCTATCAGCCTAAGCTGCTAGACACCCTATACACTAATAAGGGATAACTGGGCCTGGTGCAAGGTGCAAGTACCCCTTGGTACTCACTACAAGCCAGTCCAGCCTCCTACAGCACTCACAGATTAATTCATGTTTTTCTTGGTTCTTATACATAAAAAAACCTTACATATTTATGATTTTGTTCTTCCCAGTCAAAAATGTCTGAGCCCATTTTCTCTAATGAGCTCACTTCCTGTTCATCCTCTTCTAGTTGTGTTCAGTTGTTTCTATATCATTGCTCGCTCTCTGGACTCTTTGGACTCTGCGTTTCCCCCAGATTTCTGCTGGCATCTTCTGCTTGTCTCCAGTCCTTGGCTTGCCCTGCTGGAAGGTTTTTATGGCCTCCAGTCTTCCTCCTTCCCGCTAGTTATTTTCTGGAGGAGTTCTAGACTCATGCTCAGTGTAGCTGAGGAACCCTAATGGAGATATAAGCACCTTTATTAGCTCATATACCACTGTCAGAACTCACCCGTGGAGCAGGTGCCTGCAAATCTCATGTAAACCTTGATTAAAAACCTTGATGAAGACTTTTCACAAACGTGTTCCTCAGACGTACTGTACAGTGCTGCATCAGAAGATCTTCAAAAAACAAAAAGTTACAGGGATGTTATAGTTAGGCTCACATTTTAATCGAACAAAACCATAGAAATTCTCCAGTTATAGTTAAAGTTATCTCAAGTAACTATAACTCATGCCCTAAGGTAACTATAACTCCTGCCACACACAGTTTTTCATCAAATATTTTAACGCAAATATTAGTGATGTCAATGATATTATCAAATATGTCATCAGTGCCATAAATTGTGGGGTAATTAGCAGTGCATGGCCAGAGCGTGAGTTATCATCGATGACAAGGTGCCCATTGTGTGCTTTGACACTGAGCCGGCACTGTTACAACCTTGATGCGGGCTGCATTCAGCTTCCATTGAGGTGCCACCTACCCCCCTTAACACACCACACCCAAAAAGAAGGGCACATATGTTGCATTCATTATTTGGCACAGATTCGGACAGTGATTATGACACAGGTGATGAGACTGGACAACCATACCACAAGCAAAATTGGTATGATGACCATTAAGAAACCAGTGGCCTAGATAATTCACCTGGTTCAGTCCTCCTCTCACCTTGGGTCCTGCCACTGAAGAGATGATTTCTTATGCTGTGGTCATGCATAGGTTGGCAACATTTCTTGACCTCCAGCTTCCCACCTTAAATGTCATAACCAGTGTCTTAACAGAAATGCTTCAGCTAGGGCAAACATCTACTGAGCCTCTTTTGCCCTTAAGTGAGGCCCTTACAGATACCTGCTTGGGGGCTTGGGCGAAACCTTGCTCCGGCCCTTTGATCAATCGGGAAATTGCAAGATGCCACCACTCTGCCCTTGACAACCCTGCATTTTTATCTCAGCAACCGGCCCCTAAGAGCTTGGTGGTGCGGGCACCTACAAGTAGGGCAAACCTAAATTCCTTCTCGACTACTCTCCATGATAGGGAGTCCAAACTAGTGGAGACCTTTGGGAAGAGGGTGTTTGCTTCCACCAGCCTGGCCTTCAGACCTGAAAATGCCACTTGCTTCATTGGCCGGAGTTCCCATGCTTTTTGTGATTCAGTAGCTCAAGCCCTTCCAGGTGTCCCAGATGACCTACGATCTGTCCTCAACCATGCCATACAGGATGGTAGTGGTGTAACCAAGTTCACAATTTGTTGTGGTTTGGGCACCACTGACTTCACCTGGCGAGCCACTGGCAGCAGTGTTTCCATTCATTGCCATGCCTGGCTGAGGTCGGCCTGTTTCTCAGGTGATGTCCATTCGTCCCTTGTGGACATGTCCTTAAATGAGACTCGGCTGTTTGGGAAGAAAGCTGATTTCTATCTACTGCAGTTCAAGGACAGCAGGGTCACTACACACTACAGGCTTATTGGCGCTGCCTTGCCATGTGCATAAGCCTTACTGTTCCTACCAAGCCTCAGCAAAGATACCCTACACGCCTGCCAATCCAGCCCCAGCAAGGTCTTGCAGCTGGGGAACCCACTGTCCTGCGTCAGTGCTAGCAAGCTGCTCAGTTTACTGCCCCCCTTACCCGCAGCCCCACCTACCAAACCCCGATAGCGTACCCTTAGTGAAGCACAGCCACCTGGTTGAATGCAGGATCCATTGATTCTTGGCTGGCTGGTGGACCATCATGTGACCAGCTGGGCCCTGCAGATAATCCGGACACCTTACCTTTCATAGCCACTCTGCTGCACCTTTCATCTTCCCCAGAGTGACTAACAGAGGACCATCTGTCCTCTGTCCGTATTACAGGAGGAAATGCATGCCCTTTTGGCCAAAGTGGCCATTTAGGGTGTGCTTGTGCCAGAAGTAGGTTGTGGTTGTTATTTTCCTCTACTTTCTGGTGTCAAAAGAAGGACGGCGACCTTCCGTCTGTTTTAGACATTTACCTTCTCAAGGAAAAATTCAAGATGCTCACACTTACCCAGGTCTTGTCTGATCTCGACCCTGGATAGTGGAACTGGACCTGCAGGACACCTATTTCCATTTACCCGTCCTGCTGGCACATCAGTGCTGCCTTCAGTTCAGGGTAGGACAAGAGCATTTTCAGTTTGTTGTGCACTCCTTTGATCTCATCAGCACCCCTTAGATGTTCACGAAAGTGATGAAGGTGGTAGCCCCACACCTTCGGAGGTCAATTATACCTCTCTTGTCCTTATTCGATGACTGGCTGTTAAAGGCAGGCTCACTCCAGGTAACTTTCAGATGCCTCCAGACTACAGAAAACCTCCTGTCATGTTTAGAGTTCACTATTAATGTAGCAAAGTTACACCTGGCGCTCCCTTCCATAGGAGACTTTCAGTTCAGTTTCGTGCCTTTCCCCAAGAAAGGAAAGTCTAGGACATTCAGGCTATGATCCCGATCTTTGAGCCCGTGTTCTAAATTCCACTGTGGTTGACCCTGAGACTACTGGGACTGATGACCTCCTGCATTTTGCTGGTCAAGCATACCAGGTGGCATATGTGAGCTCTGTGGTGGCACCGGAAGTCTCAGTGGACTCAACATCAAGAGTACTTCGTCGACCATGTCCAGGTTATAGTGGAGACTGCAAAATATCCGCAGTGGTGTTACTGGCCCACAATTGAATCAACAGCAGAGCCCTCGCCTTACCGCAACCTAAACTGACTGTAGTGATCCATGCATCCATTCTGGGTTTGGTCAGCCGTCTAGGAGAGGTGAAGATCAGAAGCCTTTTTAAAAAATCTTTGTATTGGTTTTTGTGAAATATGTTTCAGAAAGAAACAAGGCAATAACTGGGGGAGGGGTTTGGGGAGGAAAGCGGAAGGGTGAAAAGAGGGACGCAAGGGGAAAGAGAGAGGGAGGAATCAAGGTTACACATTTATATCTGGGAGGGTATCAGTGACCAGGCAGATATCTGCTGTAAGATCCTCAAGAGGGATCTATTTACCGAGTGGTTCAGCCCTAACATAGCATTGATTTGTGGCCGTCCATGAACTTGGCAGTGGTGTTGGGCGGGGGAGTATGTTTGTGCATATTGGTAGGGGGATTGGGCATCGGGTGGCATCCCCCCCAGACATCAGTGAGGATAAGGATGGCTGGGTGGGTGTATAATTGCCCTCTGTAGGTGTATCTGAAGGGGATACGAGGTATTTGTTTGGTGGTTTAAAAAAGATAAGAAGGTTCCCAGATGTCTCTGGGGCAGGATTGTATGGGCATCTGATCCTAGAATGTAGATCATTGTTCCTGACAGTATGTGGAATCTTGTAGCCAGGTGTCCACAGCAGGAATGTACTGCCGGCCTCAGTGCATGACCACTCTGTGTTTGGTCATAAGTAGGAGCATGTCAACAAGGCGACGGTTGGAAACCGTTGTGTCTCTGGTGTAACCCAGCAGCCCTACCAAGTAAGTACGTGGTAGGGCGTGTCCGATTATGGTGTGTATATTAGAGGATACCTTTTACCACAGTTGTGCAATCCCAGGGCACTCCCATGCGAGATGCAGGAAAGTGGCTTGTGGTGTTCGACATTTTAGGCAGTGGACCTCCTCTACAAGGCCTATTTTTTGGAGTCGGGACGGTGTGCGATATAGGCAATGTGAATGTTTGAAATGTGTTAACCTCAGACGGTAAGTAGGAGAGAAGAGTTTGATTTGGCTGCAACTGAACGACCACTGGGTATCAGTAAGTGGGTGGGTTGGGAGTGTCTAGGGCCCAGGCTTCACGTGCTGGCAATGATGCTATGGGTGCGGTAGAATGCATGACATTATATAGGCAGGTAATGAGCTTATGTGGCAAGGGAACAGTGAGTATGTGCCCAAGGGCCTGAAGCGCCAGGGGTGGGACAGGAAAAGTATTGTGTAGGGAGCAACAGGTCACCCTAAGTTGGTAGTAAAGTAGCGACTCAAGTGCAGTAGGAAGAGGAGTCAGGTATTCCTCAAAAGGCGGCAAAAAGTAAACATTCGGATATAGGTCGGAGAACGTTGTGAGGTCTTGGCTGCGGGCCCACATTCTGGCCCCACGGTCCAACAAGGGAGGCATTTGGGGATTGCATCCAATCGGGATAGAGGGCACATGCAGGCAAGAGTGCCCAGGGTGTCTTTGCAGCCCGTCCCATGCCCAGCAGAGGCACTTCACCGTATCTATCTCTTTCCATGGTGCTTTATAGGGCAGGTTGATGGCAGTCGTCAAAGGCCAGGGCTCAGCATGATAAGCTTCTATAGCAACATGGGGTTGGAAAAGAGTCGGGTATAGCCAGTAGTGTAGATACAACACTTGGGCACACAGTGCAAATAGTGACATATATGGCGCTCCCAGCCCGCCCTGATAGGGAGAAAGAGTGAGTAGTTCCCATTTATTTCTGGTTTGTTTACCGGCCCAGATCAGTGTTACCATATTGGAGTGGAAGTGACGCAAAAAGGAAGTAGTGAGCTGCAAGGGCACATTAAGGAAAAGATATAAACAATTTGGTAGGATTACCATTTTTGCAATCGATATCCGACCAGTTAAGGACAGTGGGAGCTGGGACCAATGGGGAATTTGGTCCTTTAGCCATGAGATGGCACTGTCATAATTGGCCGTCCACAGCTCGTCAGTGGGTCAGCTGAGCTAGATTCCCAGGTAGCAGACTGACTCAGAGGCCCACTGGTATGGGTAATCTAACAGAAAAGGCTGGGTGCCATCTGTGAGGGGGAATAAGGTGGATTTGGACCAGTTTAAAGCGGATAACGTCTCTGGTGAGTGGGGTAAGGTGCTCTTGAGGGTGCCGGACATAGAGTGTGATATCATCAGGATATAGAGAAATGATCAGCCCCCTCGACACGAAGCCCAGACCGCATGTTGTCGAGGATGTGCAGCCAGGGGCTCCATCACAATGGCAAATAGGATGGAGGACAGTGAACATCCCTGGCACATTTCGTGAGTGATCGGGAAGGGATCGGATATTATACCATTAATCTGAATTCGGGCGGTGGTCAGTGTATAAGGAAGTTCTATCTGATGAACGAAGCGAGTGCTCAATCCGATGCGTACTAGTAGTTGGAACAGATATGACCACTTGGGAAAATCGAATGCCTTGGTGGCGTCTAGTAGTGCGGCTACTGCTGATTTCCAAGGATGTAGGTGGTGCATAACAACAGATATGGTGCGAATGTTGTGGGATGTAGAACAGCCACGGATGTACCCGGATTAGTCGGGTCTCATGAATTTGAACAGTAGTTGTAGGAAAGCTGGCCTGATGTGTGGTGGACACTTATGGTGTTTGTGCCTTATACCAGGTCCAGGCAACCCTTATTAGTTAGTGAACAGTGTCTCAGAAGCCAGGGATCTCTGGTGGTAGCTGTGGTGAGCAGCCAAGGCATATCTAGGTGGAGTGTAAAGCACTTGCAATACCACAGTAGTCACACAGCAACTTATCTATGAAAGGCACCACACAGTATTGCAAAAAAAAGGTACTTTATCACAGTATTACTGAACTAGATTATTGTAGGCAGACCCCCAAATGGAGGCAAGTGTTTACCATATATACACGGTAGGTAATAGGAATTAGCATAGAAAAACAACAAACATTGGTAAGAAATAGCAGAAAATAGCTAGGGCCCTACCGTGGGGCCAAACCCTATACAAAAATAGTAGAGCCACTGCCCCCCCTTCTGTGGAGAAGATCCAGGCCGACGGTGAAAGATGAAGGTCGGCTGTGGAGCCCAGGAGCTGCAGAGGAGTACCTGAAGTACTGCAGAAGCTGTCCCACAGCGGTCGCCGGGTTGCAGACGGGTCAGTGGTCAGGAGGACCACCAATAAGCCTTGCCAAATCTGGGCAGAAGAGGATTTGCAGAGCTGAAGAGGACCAGCAAGGTCCAGGGAACTCGACCCTGGGAGGGGAGCCTGGGCTGACCCTCAGCCGTCAGGAGAGCCAGCAGAAGCAGTCATAACCCCCATAGGCAACCCACTGGCAGCAGGCACAGTAAGTTTCAGTGAAACCCAGTCAGCACCCCTGGAAAGGAGTTCCACGTTGCAGGAGAGCAGAGAGGAGACTGTCCTTGCAAGGATGAAATGATAGAAGCCGGGGCTACTTGGAGCCTGAAGATCCCTAGGAACAGGAGTCAGCAAGCCTTGGTTGCTGCAAGAGTCACAGTGCACATCGATTATCTCCTGCAGCAAGAGGCAAGGGCTCACTGTCTCTCAAGTTGGACAGAAGGCAGAAAGGACCAAGAGGACCACTCAGAACCACCACCTGTGTTGGGGATCCATGCAGTTCCAGCGGAGAGCAGACCCCAACAGCCAGACATCGTTGTTTAGGTGCCTGTGGATGCAGGGGAGTGACTCCTTCACTCCAAGGGAAATTCCTTCTTGCTTCTTCAGTGCAGCTGAAGTCTTGCCGACCCCAGAAGATGCACAGCTGTGGAAATGTTGCATTTGCTGGAAAGAGCTGCAGAAACAATGTTGCAAGGTGAGGTAATCTTGGGTGTTGCAGGCGTGTTTGGTTCCTGAGTTCAGCAGCGGTTCCGGTGGCCAGGAGCATAAGAGTTTGATGCAGAAGAGTCCTGGTGTAGTCTTGCACGCTGACTCTGGAGACCCACCCACAAAGGAGCAGCCCTTAAATAGCCTAAAAGGAGGCTTGGTCATTATGCAGGGTGACCACCTATCAAAGGGGGTCACTGATATTAGTTACCTGTCCTAACCAACCAGATGCTCCCAGGGACCTCTGCACATCTTGTTTCCAAGATGGAAGAATCAAGTGACCACTTAGAGAATCTCTGGACACCACCCCTGGGGTGGTCATGGACTTTGGGGTGATCACTCCTCTTTCCTTTGTGTAGTTTAGCGCCAGAGCATGGACCGGGGGTCCCTGGATTGGTGCAAACCAGATTATGCAAGCAGGGCATCAAATGTGCCCTTAAAAGCAAGCCTGTGGAGTGGGGAGGCTACCCCTCCCAAGCCTTCTATCACCTATTTCCAAGGGAGAGGAGGTTGCACCCCTCTCCCACAGGAATTTTTTTGTTCTGCCTTCCCCTGCTTGAGCTGGTCAAGCAGCAGGAGGGCAGCATCCTGTCTGTGAGGTTGCAGCAGCATGGGCTGCTTGCAGACCTTGGAAGGCTGGTAGGAGCAATACTGGGGGGTCCTCTAAGGAGCCCCCAGGGTTAAAGAAATCATGCCACCAATACTGGCATCAGAATTGGGGTAACCATGCCAAAAAGGGTGACTTTCCTACAGTAGTGAGAGGAGTAGGTTTGCCAAGATTTTTGCAAACATATTGGCCCTCATTCTAACTCTGGCGGGCGGCTGTTGCCGCCCGCCAGGCGGGAAGTGCCATTTGGCCGCCACGCGGCCAAAATACCGCTTCCCGCATTCAGACATTCCCCCTGGGCCGGCGGGCGCTAAGCAAGTTAGCGCCCGCCGGCCCAGCGGGAATGAGGGCCGCAACACAGGAGCCGGCTCCGAATGGAGCCGGCAGTGTTGCGGCGGTGCGACGGGTGCAGTTGCACCCGTCGCGCTTTTCACTGTCTGCTAAGCAGACAGTGAAAAGACGCCCTGGGCCCTGTTAGGGGACCCCTGCACTGCCCATGCCAGTGGCATGGGCCCCCAGGGGCCCCAGGACACCCGTTCCCGCCAGCCTCTTCCTGGCGGTGAAAACCGCCAGAAACAGGCTGGCGGGAAGGGGGTCAGAATCCCCAAGGCATCGCTGCTTGCAGCGCTGCCCTGGAGGATTCGCCCAGCTGGGGGTAAACCGGCGGGAAACCGCCGGCCCCGGTTTTCTGACCGCGGCTTTACCGCCGCGGTCAGAATGGGCAAGGAAGCACCGCCAGCCTGTTGGCGGTGCTTCCGTCATTCGCGGCCCTGGCGGTCTTTGACCGCCAGGGTCGGAATGACCCCTATTGTGTCTAGGTTGATCACTGACTGCGGGCGAAAAGAGGTGCAATGAGAGGTGGGCTTGTCCGGTTTGAGGAGTGTCACTGTGACCGCCTCTCTAAGGGACTTGGGGAGGGAGCCCCTGGTGAGGTATTTTTTCGCCCATTGATAACATCTGGGAGGCTAGGAGAGGCACATATTCTTTGTAAAAAGTAGTGATTAGGCCGTCAAGACTGGGCGTTTTTTAAACCCGGTAGACTACGGATAACTTGTCCTGTCTCTCCTGTTGTTATGGGCAAGTCGAGGTAGGCGCGGTGAGTGCGCTCAAGCCACACGAGCTGTAGGTTGTCAAGATATGCCCGAAGTGCGTCATCGTTGTGGGTCACAGTGGCTGTATGTAAATGTGTGTAGAAAGAGGTTTTTGTGTCCAGGAAGTCCCTGGAAGCAGAATGGAGGACCTGATTGTCATCTAGCAGTTCCACTACTTATGTAGAGGCTCGTGGCTTGAGGAGCAAGCCCGCAAGGCTCCTTCCCAGTCAGTCATCCTTGCTATAGTGACAAGCCTGTGCATCCCGGTCCAGATAACTGAATTCCCGAGCGATTTCTTCTTTGAATTCTAGCAGTTGATCTTGGATTTTAGCCAGTATGGCTGTGCACTTGGCCTTGAAGAATTGGTCTTCACAGGCCCGAATTTCCAACTCCATGCGAACAAGGCTCCTCTGTATGGCCTTCAGGATGCTGGAATGCTTAGCTGTGCAAGTGCCACAAATAATGACCTTGAATGCCTCCCAGAGTGTAGATGGAGAGTTCACTGAGCCCTCATTATGAGTAAAATACTCTGTGATTTCTTTGTGAATTTCCCTATGAAAGGCAGCATCAAAAGCGTCAAAAATACAGCTGCAAAGTTGACAGTACGTCAGAAAAGCAAGCGATTAGTCGACTCCTTACTTGCAAGTGAGGCCAAAACATAGATTCTTTAATCGCACTGGAGGCCATGCGTTGATTCTTTTCTTGCAAGGGAGGCCGTGCTCAGATTCCAAATGCGCAGCCCTGGGTTTGTGGAGGGATGTTGAAGACTTTGACGCCCAGGATCCATGCGGGAAAATTTCCAACACGCTGTGCGAAGAGTCCGTGGGGAGAACAGGCGCTGCATCGTTTCTCCAGCCGTGAGGCAGGCACTGCGTCAAATTTTCAGCCATGAGACAGGCCTGCGTCGATTTTTCTGATGCGCACACAGCTGTGTGTGGAGTTTCCCTCACAGGTTACCAGCTTCCACTTGTAAGGGCCCAGGGACTGGATTTGACACCACTTAGCAAGTCAGGACTCTCAGCAGAAGTGCCCAGACACTGGCAGATGAAGTCTTTGATGTCCCATAGACAGGAAAGTCTCTGTTGTTCACATGATCCTGCCTTGCCCAGGCCTCACTCCAGACACATTCCAGGGGGTTGGAGTCTGCATTGTGTGAAGACAGGTACAGCCCTTTCAGGGGTAAATGTCAGCTCCTCCCTCCCCACTGTAGCCCAGGAGACTCATCAGCGTATGCAGGACACTCTACAGTTCCGTTGTGTCTAGTGAGAATTCACAAACAGCCCAACTGTCAGTCTGACCCAGATGTGGATTCTGCAGGCAGAGTCACAGAATGGTTAATCAAGAAAATGTCCACTTTCTAAAAGTGGCATTTTCAAACAGAAAATCTAAAAAACAACTCTACCAAAAGATGTATTTTTAAGTTGTGAGTTCAGAGATCCCAAACTCTACATCTCAATCTGCTCCCAATGGGAAACTGCACTTAGAAGATATTTAAAGGCAGTCCCCATGTTAACCTATGATAGAGATAGGCCTTGCTATACTGAAAACCAAATTTGTCAGTATTGCACTATCAGGACATGTCGAACACAACAGTACATGTCCTACCTTTTAAATGCACTGCACCCGTCCCATGATGTTACCTAGGGCCTACCTCAGGGGTGACTTACCTGTAGTAAAAGGGAAGGTTTGGGCCTGGCAAGTGGAGCTTGCCCGGCTGAATTGGCAATTTGAAACTGCACACACAGACACTGCAGTGGAATGTCTGAGACATGTTTACAGTGCTACTCATGTGGGTGTCACAATCAGTGCTCAGGCCCACTAGTAGCATTTGATTTACAGGCCCTGGGCACCTCTAGTGCACTTCACTAGGAGCATACTAGTAAATCAATTATGCCAATCATGAATAACCAATCATCAATACAATTTAGACAGAGAGCACTCGCACTTTAGCATTACTTAGCAAAGGTAAAGTGCCCAGAGCATCAAAACCAGCTAAAACGAATTACAGCAGAGGATCTAAAAACAGGGGGTCAGAAGCAAAGAAAAACAGGGAAACCACACTAAGAGCTGCTAGGTCTAACAGCCAGGTATCACAGTCGACCCCGCCACGCCCTGGTGAGTTGTTGTGCCCCCCAGGGGGTACAAGCAGGCCCAAAGGACAATTGGGGGGCAGGTGCAGGGGGAGGGGAGTTGCGCCCGTTGATGTAGATGTCCCCAGGAGAGCCAGCCCACTACTCAGGCAGGATCAGGAGCCAGTGTCCAGTTACTGTGTGTAAGCACCCAGGATCAAATGCAGCACAATCAGCGTGGAGTCTGTGGGGCACCACACAGCAGGGCAGATATAAACTAAATTAGAGGCACAACGGCCTCAGAGAGCAATGCAGATCCCCATCACAATGCAGGGAATCAGGAGGTGCGCTGGGCAGATTACGGGACCCCACCACATGTCTTCAAATGTGCCGCACCAGACCCAACAGATTCTTAGCAGGCCTGAGGTGTGTGAGTCATGGCGGCCATGCCCAGCCCTGTGGTCACCTGTGGTCACACTTCCATCTCAGGGCCAATGTCAACAACAGCGGGTAAGGAGTTTACAAGTCTGCCCATAGCTAAGATTGACGCAGGGAATGTCAGGCCCACCGATTGCACAAGGTTGCGAGACCATTTCGCAGCGCTCAAGGCTACCCCTAGGAGGGAAGGGCCTCCATAGTTCACAATAAGAGGGGCTAGGCCAACAACTCATGCTGCTTCTCACCCCTTACGATGAAGGGGACAGTCCACGCTTGTTGACTCCTGCGGAGTGCCACTGGTGCTGGAGGTCTCGGAGTGGGGGTTTGGCAGCTCCCAATGAGCACAATTGCTGTCTTGTTGGTTCCTGCTGGAGGCGGTCGCTGCTCAATGGGCAAAACAGAAGCCTGCTGGTGGCAGACAATGTGAGGATAATGTCTTCAGCCTGCAGAGCGCCCTTAGGAGCAGCCACCTTGCTGCCTGACTTGGACCTGCCCCGGAGATCAGAAGCCTTTGATCTCCTGCAATGGCCTGGCTCTTTTTCAACCTCCTAAAGCTGAGGGGCATCTGCTTGGCCTTGAAAGCCTTCCTTCTGTTTATCAAAGGAAAGTTGGCACAGGAACCTATGGACAGCGCTACTGCCATGTGGTATTGCAACAAGCAGGAAGGTGTTGGGTCCTGGATCCTGTGCGAGGAGGTACTAAGTCAAGGGATCTTATGGGTGGAGAACCACTTGGCTGGAGCTTTGAAATCCAGGGCAGAAAAGCTCAGCCATCGAAGTCTTAGCTGTTCACCAGTGGCAGTTACACTCAGAGGCGGTGCACAGTCTGTTTCTTAAGTGAGGAGAATCTTAACTCAATCTATTCACTACCATTGGGAACGCTCAATGTCAGCAGTTCTGCTTGTTGGAGTTTCCAAGACCCCTCTCTCTTGGGACTGCATTCCACCTAGAGTGGAACTCAGGACTTCTGTACACCTTTCCACCAATACCACTCTACCGTGAGTTCAGAAGAAGAATAGGAACGACCGGGCCCTAGTCATCTTGGGTGCACCGGAATGCATACAGAGAATATGGTATCCAGAACTCCTGGGTTTGAGCATCTGTCCTCTGGTTAGGCTGCCCCTCCACGATGATCTGCCATTGCAACAACAGGGCTGAATTCTGCACCCTAGCCTTTGTAATCTCCACCTTCATGCATGGTGATTGAGCGGCAACAGTTGAACATCTTCGACCTTCCACTAGAGACGGTTGATGTCTTCTTGGCAGCCAATCATTCCTCAACAAAAACTTTATATGCCTGTCATTGTGACAGATTTGTGGTTTGATACAGCACACATCAAATTGATCCCCCTCTAGGCCAAGTTATCTGATATTATGAGGTTTGCTTTGAATCTTGCCCAGCAAGACTTTGCTTTGGTCACAGTTTTATTTAAACAATTTTTATTAAAGTACACAAGTAGAATTTCATACAGTAGAACAATCTGGGGACATAATCTGTAAATTCATTTGCTCATTGTTCTCTGTCATATCATATGAATCTTCATTTACATCGACAGGATAATCATTTGTGTTATACCACATAATAATATCGCGTCCACAGATAAAACCAACTTGTGACACACCTACTTCATCCTCCTAATTTTAGTGTATTCATTCTGGGCAGTTCTGATTTCTAGGGACTTACGGGTTGAAGAATGTATGTTCTGACTATGACGTGGAGTGTATGAGATGAAAGGTGGGAAGGAGTGAGGCTACATTCGAAAATGGGGGGGAGAGGAGGTACGGAGCGGGTCTCATGCATCCTCCTGCGAGTTATTAGGTGTTTCTGGATGAGGATATAAGTTGTTAAGCAATGTTTCTCAGGCCGAGGCTATAGGATACTTCTGCAAGCCCCTTATCTCTTCCCGCCGTAGGGCCACTGCCTTCGTCCGACCTCATTTAAGTGTTGCTGCTCGCCAGTGCGCTGTGCTGGGTAACGTTGGTGATTTCCAGTGCATTGTGACGAGCCTGCGGGCTAGAAGCAGAGCCAGATCTATGAACCTATTACTGGCTTTAGCAGCTACTGGTCTGTGAAAGAGACCCAACAGTGCCCCATCCATTGTGTGCAGGGCTGTGCAATTCTATTTCAGCTGTTATATGGGTCCTGTACTCCGCCACAACCAGGGAGGTCCAAAACATGTGCCTGATACCTGCTTCCAATTGTTGACATCGGGGGCATTTGGACAGGGAGCCAAACATTCAGGAGAGAGAGGCAGGCGTGAGATACGCCTTGTGCACTATATTATGTTGGATATACTGGAACTTTGCGTTCCCAGACACCCGTCAAGGATACTCAGTGATCTTTATCCAATCTTCATAGAAATCTCCCTTCCCAGATCGTCCTCCCATTCCCTACGAGTCGCAGCGAGGGCATCCTGTGCAAATGCCTGGGCGAACCATTTTATCAATTTATGCCCTTCACCCATGGTGTATAATAGATGGATTATTGGGTGGGAAGTCTGGTTCTATGTCTATGATGCCCCAGAGACACACCATCTCCGCCAAGAGATGAGCGTGCTCCAGGATGTGCCCTACAGTCAGATGAAATGCTTCTCGAAGCTGCCCGTAAGTCAGCAGCGAACCCTCCCGGAATAGCATTCCTAACGTGTCCCTTCCTGCCTCTGTCCATGCATGCATTCCTGCCTCTCCCAACATATTAGTGAAACTAATTCCAATCGAATAGCCGGTGAATAAAATGGCATACGTGGCATCAGCTTCAGGCTACGGTGATAACTTTTAAACGCAATTTTCAATGGACCATTTTCCAGAGACAGAGGGCGCGTACAAGGCCGTAGTGCACTTCTCAGCTCCACCCGTGCCCTCCCCAGGTCCAGAGGAGACAACTCCTCGATGTGACGACCTGCCAGTCAATATGTGGGCCTCTGCAATTGTGCAGCCAGGTAATAATATTCGAAATTAGGGGCACCCAAACCCCCCTTTTCAGTAGGGAGTTGTAGCTTCCAAAGCACTACCTGACGGTGGCCATTGTTTCAAATAAAGGACCCCAAAGAAGAGTGTAGAGCATGAAAGGTGGACCTGAGGATGTTGACCCGAAGGTTTTGGAAGAAGTAAAACAGACGAGGGAGCATCACCATTTTCGAAAGTGACACCCTGCCGTGGACCGTGAGCTGGAGTGTATTCTAGAAGGCCATCTGAGTCCTCAGTGACGCTACTCCCTCTTGCCATCTAGAAGATCTAGCCGGTCGTGATATACATTAATGCCTAGATATCTCAAATGTATGAGGTTCCCACCTGAAGCGGTGACCCTCTACAATGAGGTCCTGTGGAGGACAATGCAGATGTAATGGGAACAAACAGGATTTAGCTCAATGTACCCGCAGCCCTGATGCCTCATAGAAATCTTTCAGGATCATCTGTATAGGCTCAAGGCCTACTCTGATATCACAAACGTAAGCAGAACGTTATTAGCATACAGCGAGACGACATGTGTCTCCCAGTGTATCTGAATGGCCCATACTTTCCCTAGCTAGTGCAGCTTCTGTGCAAATGACTCCATGGCAAGAGCGAATAGAAGTGGAGAAACTGGACACCCTTGCCGGGTCACATGCTTGATCTGAAACGGTTGAGAGACACATCTGCCAAGCTTGACCCTCACAAGCGGGTCCACATAAAGAAGACGGGTTAACGCTTGGAGCCTCCCCTCTAGCCTGAACTTCATCAATGTTGCAAAAAGGTAGTCCCATTCCAGTATATCAAATAGCATATAAAATGAGGGCTAGGTGATGCTAGTATGTCTTTTAGAATTCGATAGGAAGCGGCGTTTTGTGAGTGGCTGCTCCCCTGATTACTCCCTTAATCTCTTCTAATGTGAGGGGGAATTAAGGTCTTCTTTCTCTTTGGCGATAATACTGGGAGTGTCACCCCATCTAAGAGCTCTTGTATGTTTTTGTGTTGGGTCAAGTGTAAGGGATTGTACATTGTGCGATAGTGCTTTGTAAATGCATCATGTATCTGGGTTTGTTGCAAGACTAACTCTGTCGGTGATCTATGAATCTTCACAATGGGGGTGGGGAGGTCTGCGCTACGTATTAGCCAAGTCAACAGACATCCGGCCTTATCGCCCTCAGCGTGCATCTTGCCCTGATACAACCTAAAGTCGATGCACTGCTGCTGCTCCATCAGGCGTGTGCGTAACCAATGCCTTATTCAGATCTGTTAGCTTGGTATGATTGTCCCTAGCGGCAGTCTCCAGAGGCTTCAGAGAGGCCTCAACTTGCGTCAGGTCCTTGTCTGTGGTCGCTCTAGCTCCCACTACTGCACGGATGAAATGACCCCTTAACACTACTTTCATTGCCTCCCAGTCCATGAGCTTGGAGGTAGATGTGCCCCAACTCTCAGCAAAGTAGTGTGTCAGTGTTTCAGCCTTCTCGGCACGTAGTGCATGATCCTCAAGTACGGCTGGCTGCAGTCCCCAGGAGGGAACCAGCAGTCTAGCAGCACCCCACTCTAGCTGCATCTGCAATAGATTGTGGTCAGAAAATGTCTTACCCATGTACTCCGCCCCCATCACCCGGAGTTGAGTCATCAGGTCACACAGGATTCTGTCTAGCCTAACGTGTAAATCAAGCACTACTCAGTAGTTCAAGTAGTCTATCTCAGTTGGATATAAAGATCTTCAACTGTCTAACAAGGGCCAGTGTCGAAGCCGCTGAGAAAAAAGCACTGCTGCTGTCTCGACTGGAGAGCCAGGTAGGGGGTGTGATCGATCAGTGGCTCAATTATGCAATTATAGTGCAATGTGGGCTTCACTGCACATGTTCACGAAGCACTACTGCCTGGGCAGTCAGGTCTGTCTGGATGAGCATTTTTCCCATTTGGTCCTGCAGGACTTTCTGATCTAAGTTGGAATCACAGATCCACCTCTGGGGAGGCACTGCTTGGAAATCTATTCTAAGGTAAGGGATCTCCAGCTAGAAGTCTCTATCAGATGAACATGCTACTCATCTCGGTAACGCCTTATCCGGTAGACACTCTGTCTAGCTGCAGGTTCCTTACCGACCTCATCCTGCCTGGTCTGCAGCCTGATTAAAGGATGATGGTTTCCCCTTACAAAGGGCCCTAGAAACTCACACCAGTGGCCAGTCTTCATCCGTGGCTGTAAGCTCCTGGCGTAGAAAGTTGCTAAATAAACTGATGTCAGCGTGCCAAGGTGGCATCAATATAGGTACTGCATATGTCTCTTACGGCATGGACGACACTGACGCAGAGACGAACGACGCCACCTACCGGCACGCAGTGGTCCTGCTTGAAAATTCCCAGATCTAGTCTGACACCTGAGGAATATTTTAAGGTAAGAAATCTGTGGCTAGATATAGGGGGTCATTCTGACCCTGGCGGTCGGCGGTGAAGCGGCGGTAAGACCGCCAACAGGCTGGCGGTCTTTTTTCATGTATTCTGACCATGGCGGTTACCGCCATGGTCAGCCGCCGCTTCACCGTTCCGACCGCCACGGCGGTAACGACCGCCGGGCTGGAGACCTGGGTCTCCAGCCCGGCGGTCATCACATACCGCCAGCGGTATTCCAACCCGCCTGACCCCGGCTTACCGCCATGGATTTCATGCGGTTGGGGACCGCCATGCAATCCATGGCGGTAAGCACTATCAGTGCCAGGGAATCCCTTCCCTGGCACTGATAGGGGTCTCCCCCACCCCCAAACCCCACCCCGACTCCCTCCCCTACCCCCCCCACCACCCCTGCCACCCCCAAAAGGTTGCAGGACCCCCGTCCCCCACCCCGATCCCCAACATATACACACACATACACACATACAGGCACGCATTCATGCACATACACACACCCCCCCGCATTCATGCACGCATTCATGCACATACACACACCCCCCGCATTCATGCACGCATTCACACGCCCCCTCAATATACACACACGCACACCCCCATGCACGCACACAACTCACAACACCCCCCCCCCCACCCCCCTTCCCTAGCGGACGATCACCTTACTGTTCCTGGTGATCCACCGAGAGGGAACGGGCAGCTCCGCCGACACCGACACGCCAACAGAGCACCGCCACAGCGAATCACAGGTCGTGATTCGCTGGGCGGTGTTCTGTTGGCGTGGCGGTGGAGCTACCTCCACTTCCCCGCCTGCCGCCAGTATGGCTGTTGGCGGCTCTTCGTCCGGAAACGGGCGGAGCGCTGCCAACAGTCAGAATGGCCCATGCGGAAGACCGCCAGCACTGGTGGTTTTCCGTACGGCGGTCCCTCAGCGGTCTATTGAAAAGACCGCTGAGGTCGGAATGACCCCCATAGTCTCTACCAGATAAGACATTACTGAAAGTAAGTAACTTATACTCTTCGAATACTGGGATACCACTTCTTTAGACCTCTTGGCAATGGCACAAAACAGAAAATGCTGAGACTATGCATCCAGGTGATCTGAACAGGTGTTAAGGGGCAATGCCTTTTTTAATGAACTGGCATAAAGATTTCCTTTACGCATTTCCCTTGAGGCATTGATTCCCACTGTGATAGTGAAACTGAGAGAGTCTCTATAAAAGATGACTTTAATTGCTCCAGACTGGCTGTGACAGTGATGGTACCTGGATCTATGAGACTGTCACCCTATCCTAATCTATTAACCAGACTTTGAGGGGAGGTCCAACATCCAAACTTGAATTCAGACCATGGCTCCTGAGTTCAGCCAGTATGGGCATCAAAATATTTTCCCTGCTTTCATGGAGATTTAATGAGAGGCTAGACATCTCCCAACATGATCGTGTACCATGAAGTGGAAATTATTCTGCTTGTGGTGCCAAAGCAATGAGCACAACCCCATTGTCTGTCAATCAGATGTTATACTTCCTTATCTTGTGCACTTACCACAATCTAAACTTCAGTTTTCACCTGCTATACTACTACCACCAGCATGGCCAATAGGAGATCTCCAATACAGATTTTTTTTTCTAGGTTTCAAGAATTTAAGACTTCTTAGAGAAGGACCCAGGAAAGTATACCCATCCATTTGAAGACCGTCTCCTCCTTGGAAATTGAATCTAATTCTCTAGAAATCAATGGGCCTTTACTTTGAGCTTATTCAGAAGGCTACCTTGCAGCACATTTCAAGGAAAGCCACCTTTTTAATAGCTCTCACTTCTGCTCAAACAGCGAGCAAGATACTGGCTCATTCTTCCATTGAACCTTACACTGTATTCCAATCTAACAGGGTAGTAATGAGGACATATCCTTTTTTCCTCCCAAAGATCGTTTCTGAGATTCATATCAATCTCGTCATCACACTAGCCATCTTCTTCCCAAATCCCTTAACACCTGTCAAACAATCCCTTCAGTCATTAGACATAAGAAGGGTATTTAGTTTCTAATTTAACAAGAGTAAAGCCTTTAGAAAACCCAATCAGCTCTTCACGAACCATGGCCACTTAGATAGGGTTTCACAACTTCTAAGCAGTCTATTGCTAGGGAGATACTTGCTTGGATTACCTTGTGCTATCATTTAG
This sequence comes from Pleurodeles waltl, assembly GCF_031143425.1. Classification (NCBI taxonomy): domain Eukaryota; kingdom Metazoa; phylum Chordata; class Amphibia; order Caudata; family Salamandridae; genus Pleurodeles; species Pleurodeles waltl. Next base: position 1,141,779,830 of record NC_090440.1, on the reverse strand, counting down.
CCAGCAAGCCTCTTCCAGGCAGACCTAAAGCACACTCCCCAAGGGCTAAAGAAGCAACTACAACATGGCTCCGAAATGTTACGAGTTGCTAACATTTGTAAAGCATTAACTTGGAAATTGCTGCATACATTTACAGAACACTATTGTCTTAACTCAGACACACAGACTGATGCTAGCTACTCCCTCCCCAAATAGGTAGAGTTGAGCATTGGAAACTACTATTACACATTTTTTTAATAAATGAACTGGCACTTTGAGGCAACTGCCTGTACAGTGCATCATAGGTAGAGGAAGCTCCAATCCTAAAGGGATAGGATATCTTTTTTGCAGCTTTCAGTGTAAGCCTATCAGTCTTCATTTTGTTCCTTCATGATATACACTTTCAATGCATTTTGCTACTAACATGCTGCAATACAGACTTGAAATAAGTGTTATTTTCAATCATCAAAGCTATATTCAGGAAACAAAATTGGATGACTAGCTTGCTAGGCACACACACACACACATACATACATATATATATATATATATACACACATATATATATGTGTATATATATACACATATATATATATATATACACACACACACACACACACACGCACAGTGAGTGTGGTGGAATTATTCAAGCATTTATGACGTCAATGAAGATTCCTACGATGCAGAACTTAGAATACAAGTAAGTAACTTTTTCTTCCTTTACAGCTGCAACTGTCTCTGCATATGCACCAACTGCTACCAACTTCTTTGTCTCAGTTGCCTCCACTTCCATCTCTGCAGCAACCTCCCTCTCCTCCTCCAACATCTATGCAGTACAAACCACTACCCCACATCCACAGTCCCAGCTAGTACGTCCCATGCCTCAGGGTACTGCCAGGCTGCCCTGTTTTCAGTGTTGATTTTTTTGTGGATTTTAGTTGTGTCTTCTCAATGTTTTCAAAAACCTTTTGAAATTAGTGCTTATCAGTGTTTATTCAGCTGTCTAGCCACCAAAATAGGACAAGAACTGTGTTTAAAAAACATGTTGTGTTTTGCAGTTATTGTTATAGCATATCTTTAATTTAAAACAGAAGTAATGCAGGGTAAGTAGTGTCTTTCCATTGCTATGGTGTCCAATGGGCTTATTTTAGGATGTTTTAAGCATAGAAAGTGTGAGTTTTGCGCTCTCATTCACAGCACATTACCTACTCTCACATTTCATGTCCCTCAGACTCACTTTGTCAGGGCTCTGTATGGCTTACAGGAGTATTATTTGATTAAAAAGTATGAGTGCTATAGTCAAATGTTTTAATAAACAACATCTTGAACACAGTTGGGGGACATTCACCTACACCCTAGCTAATATTTTGATCTTGTAGAGGTAGATAACCCTGCCAACATAACCGTACATTGTGAAACCTTTAACATGTTGAATTACACCTAATTTGTACCCCTGCATTTCAAGACACCTGAAACTTGAGGCTTTATGCATGCTCACCTTTGCCTCTCTACACTCTTTTCCTGATTACAGTAAGGTGGTGCTGTAGTTGTGTGGACATTGACAACTTTCAGGTGTCCCTATGGCAAATGCCTCAATTTAAGTCAGTCCTGGCCTTTTAATAGATATCACACACACTTCCGGGACAAAAATTGTGCTGTTAGCATTTTAACCATGGGCTAAAAAACTCCAGTCGTAAACTGCAGTTAGGTAAAAAAACAGCATTAGCAGAAGGTATCACACATAACAAAAGACACCTTGCAGCTATGAATTATATTAATATGTAGAAAGTCTTGTATCATTTTTTCAGTACTATCTCTTGTGCATGGTGACAAAACACTCTTCAGATACTGGTCACTACACCTTGCAATGAATGTTTAAAGGCTAGAGAGTTTGACAGTTAACCCACTAACAATGCACAGGCAGCGGATGTATCAAAGGGTGGTTATCCATTCTGTGTCTCTTAAGTAAATGTGATGGTACATATTGACCAATATTCTTATGAGCCAGTCGTTTTACCAATCAGTGAAAGAACTAAACATTGTCAAAAGATAAAATTATGATTTTAATATACTTAGATTCTCTACATTTTATAAAATAGTTAGAGCAGACCTAAACCATGCTTCTAAACCCTGCTTCTTTAAATTAAGGAACCAAAACGGAAGGAATCAAGAGGAAAAAGAAACAAGCATGAGGCATTTCTAAATGTGCAGCCAAGCCATACCCATGATTTTATGCCAAACAACCCCATCACCCATGTAAAATGAAATACTCCAACTCCAAAAGTTACTACAGGAGATCCACACCCTCCTTCTCAGAAGACAGGTGGATGGAGACTGACTTTAGACCATGGAAATTTTGGCACGTTTCTCAAGAAGGAATCCTTTCGGAAGGGAAACTTCCTGGAAGTTGCCTTGTTGCTGCAGGAAGGATAATTTTTTACCTCTTTTGATCTCAAAAACTTCCATATCTCATTACATCCAAAGCACAGGCTATACCTTAGGTTCTCAGTGGCAGAGCAGCATTTCTAATTTAAAGTATCACCTTTCAGCCTAAAATTTGCCCCTGTGATTTTGACCATGTGCCTTGCTCCAGCTGCAAGCTTTCCTTGGAAACTGGGCTAGAGTTGTTTCCATAACAGATCATTTACTCCTAAATGCCGCTTCTGAAAGGAGTGTCTTTGCAACTTCAATTGGTTGCCTCAGCATGTTTCAGAGAAGAAGAGTGATGCTTAATGTGGACAAGTCATCTATTCATCATGTTGTAAGGCTCCAATTCCTGGGGGCATTCTTGGGAATGTGTATCTGCAAAACATTCCCATCTATGACACACATAACCAGGTTCCAAGCAATGGCTAAGAACTCCTGCATTGTACATTCAGTAGTGGAACTTATGTTCTTGTTGCTAATAGTCTTCTACCATCTGTGAACAAGACCAATCTAGGAAGAACTGGAAATGCATTGTCAATAACCTTCAGGATAATAGGGTAATGTTGTGAATGTCACTCCACACCTCAAATAGGCTCCACTAAAGTGTAGAGTGTCCAAAATCCTGGCAGCCAGGACTCTCTTTTAATCCCCACAAGTGAAAGGTATCATAACTACAGGCTACTACATGGGTGATTGAGCAGCTCACATACAAAATCCGTCCACAGGGGGATTGTGGGTGAAGAATAAGTGCCTTCACATCTGCCTTTTGGAATTGCCTGCAATCTGTATGAGCCTGCAAACAAGGGTACGATTTTACTATTTCTAACTTCTGGGTTCCCAAGGACCAACAGAACTTATCATATTTAAGTTTCTTCTTACTGTGGAAACACAAAGTCTTACTTTTGGAGCAATTTATCTTTAAAAAATGGGCCTCTTTAAACTGCTGCAAAGCTTGCAGATGATTATTTAATCCTTATGGGGTGAGGTCCAAAACTATTATATCATTTGCGTAAAGTAAGCAGAATATCAGCCTTCCCCCCAGCATGGGGGCAAACCCTCACTCCGGGCCAAAGGGCTGGCCAAATCTGGGATATACAGGGAAAACAGCAACAGAGCTAACACACACCATTGTTTTAGTCCATTCAAGGTTAGAATTTCATGGGACAAACCTCTATCACCACCTAACAGTACCTTACATCAGGTGGAGGAATTAAGGGAGATGACCAGATTTTTTTAATTTTTTTTAATAAAGATCTTTTATTGATTTTATGGAAAGCAAATAAATGATTCAAGGTACACAAATACAAATGTGAATAACAGGACACTGGATAGTGTCTTGGGACGGCCATAACATAACATTGGCCCCGAAGGGCTCCGTGATCAATAATTACATGTGCACAATAAGCATAGACTTGAGTAACTGAATAATATTTGAATAATAATATTGTGGGGAGATGACCAAATTTAACAGGATACTTGGCATACCCAATCTTGCAAGCTTTCTCCATAGTGTAACCTGATCTACTTGATCAAATGCCGTGGAGAAATCTATAAGGGTTGCCCAAGTCACCCCCCTCTCACAGAGACATATTTTTCATTAATTACCTGAAGGGCCGAGATGTTATCTATTGTTCCATGCTTCTTTCTAAACCCAGATTGCTCTAGGGGGATAATTTTGTTTCCTTCTGTCCATTCACTAATCTGAGGCAGCAAGCATTTAGCAAATACTTTGCCAACCCCGTCTAGCAGACCAATCTGGCAATAGTTCCCAGGACAACTACGATCTCCCTTCTTAAATAACGGTACAATAATACTGCCCTTCCAAGATGGAAGAATTTTCCTAATTTCATAACAACACTGGAAGACCTGAAACAAAATGTTACTCCAATTAAGGGCATCATGTTTTAAAACTAAAATAGGGATTTCATCTGGCCCCATTGCTACCGAGCTACGCATGCCTCTAATAACCACCTCAATCTCTTTTGCAGAGGGAGAATCATATAAAGAAAAATCACCACCAACTAAACATCTCTCCACTAGTATCCCAATCGTAGCGTAATGTCCTGAGATAAAAATGGACCAGCTTGCTTCATTAATGACCATTGGGAGCGATTTGGTTTCCCGAGCCACGTCCTTCAGCCACTAACGATGAAAAACAAATAGACTTACCTTTAACTGCTGCTTCCCTTATGTTGACCCAAAATCTGTCGCTCGCATCTCTTTTTTAGACGTGCTCTCAAATGCCGCCTTCTTCTTTTTACTAGGGACATCTGAATATTTCTTTCCAAAGAGTATTCCCTATATTGTTTACGGATGAGGGCATTAATCTGTCTAATAAAAGTAAGGGACAAGGTTTTGCCGTAATTTTACCTATGGTCATCTGACGGGAGTTCTCAAGCAGCTTCTGTATGAACTTAGAAAACTTCTCAAACACATTTCCAGCCCAGCTTTCAAGATTTTCTGAGGTGGTTTTTAATTTACTTTTCAAACCCTCAGTCCTACCATGGGACCAATGTGTTCTTCCAGTTTTAATGTCACATTTTCATTTAGACCCTTCAATACGCCAAGTTTCATTGGGGAGGACTTTCAGGTTCAGGGGCACAACCAGAATATTATGAGCACTAAACACTGTCTCTGTCACTTTTATATTGTGTAACAAAGAAAATGTCTGACATCCGGTCACCATATAGTCTAAGATTGCCGCTCCCCCTGAAGATTTATGTGTATGTTGTGCTGGTGAATCTGAGGGAAGTCTACCATTCGCAATGATACAATCTCTTATCTTTAGTTGCTCATGGAAGAGCTTCAAGCTCTTATCTGTTCTTATATTATTGGAAAAAACACATGGGAGGATTTGATAAGCTTCCTCTCTTTCCTCATTCCAAAATTGGAGGAGGGCAAGACTCAATAGTTTACAGTTTAGGTCCCCAACCAGAATAATTTGAGGTGCAGGCTCCCTAACAAAATTATAGCCATAAACAGGTTGCTAGAGTCTCTAAAACATTCATAATGCCATTTGAGCCTATTAGTCAACAGGCAAGCCATCCCACCCTTTGCGTGACCTCTTCTGGAGAGGGTAGCATTGCAATAAAGCAAATAATAATTATCATTCAAGAGCTACCCATCACACCAAGGCTTTCATTACGACTCAGCGCTAGAAGACCGCCATATTACGACCACAGAAGGATTTCCACCACAGTTTGGGTGGAAATCTGTCAGCAGTCGTGCTGGCAGTTGGCGGCGCAGAGGCAGCTTACGCTAGAGGGGTACTTAGGGCCATACTCCAACATGCCAATAGTCCTGCCACTCAGCATAATATGTATAGGTCCGGACCCAGGTCACATTTATAATAAAGTACTCACATATTAAGTCCCAGCATCTAGCTAATAATACAAGGGTGTCACATGTAGCGGGTTAAGTGTTATGTTTACTAAAAGTAGCTAACCACAGCATCTATATATAGGATTCAAGGTAACAGATTAGTGGACAGTGCGAGACAAAGGTCCCTCCCAACAACATTCGCAGGGTCCCCAAGGTGGGGACGAGCAACACTGAGTGAGTGAAAACCTTGCTCGTTCAGAGTTCATTGGTGGTCTGTGGCATTATAGTAGGGTATAATGCTACACTGCCTTCAGTCTCAGTTTCTGAGTCCCCAGCCACGGATGACTCCGTACTGGATCGACGACCGTGGTCCCGAAGCGTAGTAGCCAGGTGGATGGCCTCCAGTTGACATTCCCGCACCTGTCGCAGAGACGGCCCCCTTCTGTCATTGTTCGTGGCGTCCTGTTTGCGGCGAACAAACTGTGCCCAACGGTTCGATTGCTGGGATCCAAACTCTTGTTGTCGGTCACTCCGTGTTCTCTGGAAGTTCTGGTCTAGTCATTCTCTGGCTGCTGTTGGAGTATCAAAAAAATGGGAACGTCCTTCATGTAGAACTTTCATCTTTGCCGGGAAGATCAATGCATATACAAGGCCATGCGTTCTGAGGTGTCTTTTAACTTCTAGAAAGGAGGCCCGGCGGCGCTGCACCATCAGCGTGTAATCTGAGTAAAGAGACACTCTAGAGCTGGCGACAGCAATCATGCTAACGCCGTTCAGAGTAACGCATCCCTATCTCTGTAGTTCAGTATTTTTGGCACTTCAGGCCGCGGCGGGCCCCAGGAATTAGTCATTCGGTAGGCACACGATGCACCCGATCCACCGTGAAGAGAGCAGACAGACCCTCCAGTGCCACCGACATCTGCAGCCATGTCTCAATGAACTGTGTGGGTCGGGCTCCCTCAGTTCCCTCCGGAAGACCCACTATACGGATGTTATTTCTGTGCGCCCTTCCTTCTGCATCCTCAGTAAGATCCTGGATCTGTTCCACTTGCTTGCGCATTTATATCAACAGTGTGTTGTGTTCCGTTTGCGTCTGTAGTAGTGTGGGCAATGTTTGCTCTGTCGATTTGACTCTATCCGCCAATTTATGCTGGTCATCTTTCAGCAGATTGAGCTCTGTATTTATAGCGCCCAGTTTCTGTTCCATAATTGCTCTGGAGCCCTGTATTTCTTGCAAAATAAGATCTAGCTTGTCCCCCTGAGGGCTTTGCACTCATGGGGGAGTACAGGCAGAGGGTGTAGAGCCAATCGAGTCTTCAGAAGGTGGGGAGCGTACCATCTCGCCTATGACTAGGCGCTGTTAAATTAGTGGCCCTCTCCACGGTCCAGATATACACCCCTCACAGTTTTATGTGGGACAGGGCACTTCCACTTCTCTTCAGTTGCCAATCTTTATGGCTGTATGTATCCAGTCTTTGGTTACGTGGTCTGCCGCTGATGTCAGGGATGCTTGCCGGTAGGTTCCACCGCAGGTCCACTTACCACTGCTGTCCACTAGTCTCCATACTGTAGGGCCCTCCCAGGCGTTTAGATTGTCTCCTTTCACCAGTGCCCTGAACTCTGCTGTCTCTGGGGATGGGGGGGTGGCCCGTGTCTGGCCTATTTTCGACACTGTTCTAGGCTGCAGGCAGGCTCCCCCCTCCTGTTCAGTGTCCGCGGCAAGTGTCCCAACACTCATGTAGGCAGGCTCCCCTCTGGGCCCCAGCCAGGCCTCTACCGGCCATATTGGCACAGTAGGCAACTGCCAGTTATTGCAAGGGGGCACCCTCAGGCCGCTGCACAGCCTGCGTGAAAACCCGTGTTATCCTGCAGGGTCTCAATGATCTGGACCCGGCGCACAGGGAAGCAGCCGGGAGGCCTCGTGGCAGGCCTCAACCATCCACCAAGGACCGCAGGAGAACACCTCTGCACCTCGGTTCGGGCTTGGCCTCAAGCCCAGCACCTCTTCAGCCGCCTTCGGTTGTTGTGGTGGTACCAGCAAACGCGCTGGGACCGGCACTCGGGTGTAATTGCTCAACCAGGGTCCAGAGCAGAGGGATCAAGCGTCCGCCATGTTAGACGCTTGGCCACGCCCCCAGACTTGGGCCCTCATTATGACACATTATGATTGTGGCCTCTGCCAAACCACCACACCTCCACTGGTACCTCCAGGGTCAGCTATCCTCTAAAGACTGCCGGTGGTGTTACGAATCGCCTTTCTGTCAGGGTTTCCGTGGCATTAGCACCGCCATGAAAACTCTGGCGGAAAGGCTGCCGGCGACAGGAAATTCCTTTCCTGCTGCCAGCAGATGCCTCCCCCAACCCCCTCGGCAATTACATGACCCCCCTTCCATGACAGCACCTCGCTCCCCTACCCCCTTCCACGACAGCTCCCCCCTCCCCCACCCTTCCCTCCTTGCATACACACACGTATCCTGCATACACGCATTCACCAACACACATACATACACTAATTCACCAAGACTTACATACACGCATTCATCACATGCACTCACCAACACTTACATACACGCATTCACACATGCATACACACACGCATACACACTTATATTCACACATTGACACACACACTCACACACGAACACACAACACCTCCCACCCTCCCACCTCCCTCCTCTGTTGGACGATCGACTAACTTGTACAGCGAGGAGATTGTCCGCCAGGGAAGGGACCCGGTGCTTCCACAGCCGACAGCACCCCGCCTCGCCATATTACTGATCGTAATACGGTGGGCGGATTCCTTTTGGAGTGGCAGTGACGGCGGTGTTTTTACAGTTTGGTTGTATTTGTTGTACTGATCGAGCACTGTTTTTCATGCTTGACCACGAATTGGGTAGGCGTGTTATTTGTTATTATAATGCTTTGGAAACACTGGGAGGATACAGCAGAGCCACAAGAATAGAATTGCTCAACAATGCCCAAACTAACTTTCATTGCCACAATCACTAAATCATACAATATAATTACCTGGAATATTAGGGGGCAGGAGTCACTCCATCAGTGACATAGGGTGCTGGCACAGTTGCACAGACGTCACGCCCACCTTGTCTTCCTACAGGAAACACACTGTACTACACCAGAAGCCCTAAAGCTGAAGCACAGGTGGAGGGGACAATTGTTTCATAAGTCATTCACGGCGTATGCCTGAGGAGCCGCCATATGGATAAGGGCGGGGATTCCATTTTCAGTAAAAGACACAAAAATAGACACACATGGTAGATACATACTCCTCAGGGACTACTGGATGGAGAACAGATTGCGCTGGGATGTCTTTATTCACCGCACCAAGAACAGGAGGCTTTCTATACCCGCAAATCTACTATGTTAGCGGACTGTGCTCATATTCCATGGGTGTTGGGAGAGGACTTGAATGCAGTACTAAATGTTCCCCTTGGCGGCTCACACCCACCCCTCCTGATCGCGGCACCAATTCGCCAGGCTAGAGCATTGAGACAATGGGTAGAAGGATGGGACCTGGTGGATGTATGGAGGAGCTGCAATGCAGAAGCGAGGGAATACTCCTTTGACTCCTACCCGCACATACTCCATTCCAGGTTAGACCGCTTCTTGTGTTATTCCAGTCTGCAGTCACACATAAGGCATGCTACATATATGGGTAAAACGCTCTCTGACCATAACCCACTGGAGATCCAGCTGGCCTGGGTGACAGTTGCCCACCCCGATACCAACATGGAGGCTATAGCCCATGCTATTGGCGGGCACGGCTTGTAGAGATAGCCTAGCTAAGACTATCAATACATTCTTTTTAGAAAACACGTGCACTGCCTCTTCCCCATTGATCGAATGGGAGGCCTTCAAAGTGGCAATACGGGGATCCCTCATTTCCATGTGGGTGGGAGCACGAGCTGAAATTCTACATGACTTCACAACTGTAGAGGACAATTTGGGAGTTCTGGAACGAGAGGCAGCCCTAGATGACACTAAGACGGAGCAATTACAAACAGCACGGATCTGTCATGCAGAGCCTCTGGAGCGTTCGAGAGCTGTGGATAACAGAGCGTACACCCAAAGGGCACATGCAGAGACAGATAAACCGGGTGCTTTTCTGGCTAAACTAATCTGACCACAGCAATCTCCCACGCTGATCCTAACGATACAATCGCCACAGGTGGGAATAGTAAATACTCAAACTGACATTAATGAAGCCTTTCGTCAATATTATACCGATCTCTACGATGCGCCCCCACCAGTAGGTGACCACACCATACACCGATTTTAACACCAATATCCATACCGCAGGTGACAGCATTAGAGAGAGAAGAACTGCAAGCTACACTTGTGATCACCAAAATTCGCGAGGCATTGAAGGAGACGTACGGATCCGATGGATTACCAGTGGAATTCTATGCCACATATGCTAATCGCCTCTTCCCTCAGCTAGACCAGTTATATAATGGGTCTCTTGAGGAGGGCATGTTCCCAGCAACAACTCGTGAAACGGTGGTGATTTTGCTTCTTAAACCAGATAGACCCCCTACACGGATGTCTTTATACAGGCCCTTGTCTATTTTAAATACCGAATATAAACTCCTCAGTAAAGTATTAGCGTGCAGATTGTTTCTACTTCTTCCGCGTTTACTACATACGGACCAATGTGGATTTGTGCCTTGCGTGGCACATTGATGAATATCCGTCGTCTATTTCAATTGATGGATGAGACGAAACATAAGTATCCGCATGCCGGCTGTATCTCCTTAGATATGCGGCAAGCATTCAATACACTCAGCTGGGAATATATGCTGGCCTCTCTGGAAGCCTATGGCATACCCCCAGCTTTTATACAGTGGGTGAAGCTCCTATACACCTCACCGACTGCCAGGGCCAAGACGGGAGCGCACATATCCGCCTCTTACCCCATATGTCGTGGAACTAGGCAGGGCTGTCCTCTGTCACCCCTTTTGTTTGTCTTGGCATTGGAACCACTGGCACAACACCTTTGCAATAGCTCAACCGATTGGGGCATTGTGCTTCACCCCACTATATACGCCTGCTCCTTGTATGCAGATGATATGATACTATATTATAGGGATTTGCGGCATGATACTGAGAGGGCAGCGCAGATTTTTTATAGATTTGCACTCCTTTCAGGGCTTCAAATCAACTCCGATAAATCCCATGCATACTCCTTCCGGGGCACCTTTTCGGAACCTTTGGTCCAATTTGGACCCATGACCATTGGTGTGGCACTGGTATCCTACCACTATCTTGGTATCTGCCTATACCGGGACCAGGAGGATCTGCTAGAAGGGAATTTAAGCCGGACGACAGCTTCGCTCCGCACCCAAGTTGATTTTTTGATCACTCTACCGCTTTTGGTAGCAGGGAGGGTGGCACTGGTGAAAATGGTGGCGTTGCCTTGTGTTTTATACCATTTTGTTAACTTACAGATCATGGTTCCATCTGGTATATTTCGAACATTGAACTCCTTACTGATTGATCTCATTTGAAGGAAGGGTCGTTGTCGCGTCAGCCTGAGGGAACTGCAGCTGCCGCCAGCCGTGGGAGGATTGGGAGCCCCAGACTTTGTGGCCTATTGTGTAGCGAGCCAACTCCAATGGCTTGCCTACTGGCTAGGCGGCCATAATCTGGAAGAGATAAATTGTACGGAAACATTATGGGCGAAGGGCTTTATTCACCATTTGATATGTCCTGGGTTCCCAGCATTACCCCCAGGGCCTACTTTACAATTGCGAACAGCGATTGCTTACTGGAAGCTAGCTACACGATACACAGCCTCTGCAGCCCCTTATGGACCCAACATACCACTACGCGGGCTCCCTACCCCCTCAGGGATGATTACGGCAGCAATACTCAGAGCATGGGAACAACAGGGACCGCGGATAGCAGGGGACCTATTCGAGGATGGCATACTAATGCCGCAGTCGGACTTTGCGCAAGTACATGGGTTGCCTGGAATCCATTTTCTAACACATGCTCAAATACTGGCCTATGTATGCAAACTCTGGGCACCACAAGGCACTGAAGCAGACACACATGAAGCCCTTCAGGCACTGCACACAATGTGACATGGCAGACATCGGATTAGTTGGCTATACCGAGGGCTCCGAGTATATCTTCACACATCCTTAGATATGCTGAGAACTAAATAGGCAACTGATATAGGTAGAGATATTACTGATAGAGAGTGGACTTTCACATTACAATATGCTAAAAAGGCATCCCACAATACTGGATTTAAACTGATACAATTTTACCTTTTACATCGGGCATACCTCACTCTGCATAAACTCAGTAGGATGTTTCCCTCGACAATAGCGCAGTGTCCTCAGTGTCATGCCAATGATGCCGATCTTCTCCATATGCTCTAGGCCTGCCCATCCCTTTCACAGTATTGGGCTACCATAGGAGCTGCTTTGATGGAGACTACTTAGGTGACAGTAGCACTGGTGCCTTCTTATTGCCTCCTGTGGTTACACCCTGGCCCACGAGGTTCTAAGGTAACAACACGCTTCATGGATCTAGCTCTGCTCTTAGCGAAGCGCAATTGATGAGACGCTGGAGGTCCACCCAGGCCCCAACTTTTCAGGTGTGGAGGGAGGAAGTACTACGGTGGGGACAGGCTGAAGGTGCAGCTCTTAGAAGAGAGGAGTATAGAGGGCTGGGAAAGAAACCTATATCTCTGGAATGGGACACCTTAGTGGAAGCATTCAGGGCTCAGAATGAATTGCAAGACTAGCTGCACTGGGATGAGCTTAGTGCCTTACAGGTGCTGCGCAAAGAGAGGGAGTAGTATCCTGAGGATACACCATGGGGTTCTTGTTTAGTCGCACTTATACTGCGGATGCCTCATGAAGCTGAGGGTTGTCATGGTGTAGACTGTTCATGGTGATCCTCCCTTCCGGTAGAAACAACCGGGGGATCAGTGTCACTAATGCTATGGATGTCTTATCTGTTACACATTATGACGGAAGCAAGAGGGTGGGGGGGAGATACGAGGGAAGGGAATTTTGATGTTCATCGTTAAGATTAAAGGATACACTCATATGCAGTCATACCTGTAGGCCTAGAAGTAGACCACTTACCTACATTCATACCAGATGTGTAATGATATTAATCCTACACTTTGCCTGTTGTATCAAGTTAAAGCAGAAAACCAATAAAATTTGTCTTAAAAAAAATGAGGGCCCAAGGCTCATGCAGGCAAATTACTTAAATGTTTAACAATTCAGGAAATCCAATTTCTCCCTATTATTTCTTATGCTGGCAATATTCCAGGAAATGACGGTAAGCTCGTTGCTAATTTAATAATGCTGATGGGTGAGACATTAAGGAAGAACTACTTAAAACACCTGGTAGCCAATTCCATGAGTAGGTGCTAGTGCATGACTCTTGAGGGGGACAGTTCGGAGGTTCCTTGAATGTCACCTGCCTGCCATGCCTCCTTAGAGAGACTTTTAGTCCCCGTTGACCCAGAGGGCGACTACTGATAAAGCATAGGGGTTGGTGGGGTGAAGACCCGCCCACCAGCCGCCTCCCGGACTAACTGCACCTCCAATCCAACAGACTGGCTCCCTATCTCCCTCAATCTTGGAACAGCGTTGATATCTTTGCAGTGCAACCACTCTGAATTATTTAAAATTTTGTTAACTATAAGTTTTGAATAAAAAGACACCCTTGTTTTGGAACCAGGGCCCAAGTCCTTCAGACATACCAAATGAATGTCATTGCTTCCAATTAACCTAAGTGACTCTATCGCAGAGAAACATTTTAACAGAAAAGATCTGTTCAAGAATAAATCTGTATCATAAAGAGGGATAAAAATCTAAGGTGAAAGTATCCGCATAGTTCGGCCTCTGCTTCTTTCCCTCAGAGGGCATCCATTCTGACTGGAGCTTATGCCATGTTAGATCCACAAATGATTGAGCCAGGGAGTACAAGGGCAATATGCTCGAATGTAATGATAACATATTATGATCCATGGTTAACCTATCTTCTCCTATCACACGTGAGGGGCTTAAAGGGACATCTAATGCTCCAGTTTCAAGGTTGTCAAGATTGTGGTTTCGAAAGGGTTCTTCCAATGTTTGAGATTCTTGAGGAGAGGGGGAATCCTCTGTAAATCGCACTTTTCCATGACCTTTTTTGGTGATTCTGCGATTCTGTTTCTTCGCCTCCTTCCATTTTTCTTTTTATTCATAGGCTTTTGTACCAGCAAACAGGATTCTCCAATCATCATATCCCCTTAGGGCAAGCCCTGATGATTAAAACTACTTCCTATTCCACACTTTGTGGATCACAACTGAGTCTTCTCTCTGGTGAAAAGTAATTCAATACAAATCTAATAGAATCTACCAGGCTCTCACCAGGGACTGAGTTCGTATGTGGCTCCTTAACCTGTGGCTTCCCTGCCTGAGAGCAAAAGTCAATCTCAGACTGGACAACTTTGTTCCCTACCACACAAGACCGTGGAAAAGATCTTCTGATAGTGGGATCGGATTCCAGTTGCCAGTTGGTGATCATTTCTTTCAAAATAGCTGTTACTGAATCAAAAATACAATCGGACCCCCCAACACATTTTTCCAATAAATTTAGAATAGAAGAGAGAAGTCTCTCTAAACTAAGAAGGGAGGCAGAGACCTGTATATTTTGATCTGGGAGATTATCATTTATGCCCAAATCGGGAGTTGAAAAATGTGAATACAAGGAGGGATGATTTGAATGGGTACTACTAAAAGGCTGCAGACCTGTAGACAATGGCTGTCGAGAAGACTGAAGCGTATCAACCTCCTGTTGTGGCCCATATCATTTATATAAATCTATATCCAGGTCCGGAAGTGGAAAGTCATCCATCTGGAGCCCCAAGTTCGATCTTTGTGGAAGAGCTTCTTTCCCGACTACAGCTGACCTGTCTATCCTTCCTAGCGCTGAGTCCTAAGAGTTGCAAACTGGGGGCAGGGAGATGCCATAGGGCGTGAAAGGCGCTTTTCTCAAGCCATGATCCTCTATATGGCAATGGGCTACCTGGGATGAATGAAATTCCTGTACTGCCTCTCCAAGGGTATTAGTTAAAGCTGACCCCTTGAGGATTGAATGATGTTGAACTCCCAGCTGCGTAACTTTGCACATGTCCCCACTACTAAATAAATGAATATCAGGTGGTTCAAAATGGAGCTTTCTCCTTTTCACAAACAGTAAAAATTAGATTTTTGCATTTTAAACCCCTGGCTACAGCATCCCTGTTGTGAAGAGGGTTAGATTTCGTTTTAAAGAAACCTCCTCCTTCCCCCCCCCCTACGTAGTAGGAGGCCCAATCTCATTTTTTTTGGCAGTCATTGCACCCTTCTGATGCCTTTAATAACCAAATGCCGTTGATGCTTACCACTTCCCCAAGATGCCAGCTTGCTGTACCAATGGACAGATCCTTCTGCTTGTAAGCTTCTACACCGGACAAAATTTGAGGGGTAAATTTGAGAGTGGGTCAAAAAGAGTTCCTAATGTCCACAATTCTGAACAAGGGAGGAGGGGTGAGCAAAGAGGAGAGGTGAAGGACGACAGGCCGCACCATGAACTACCCGTGGCCGCCTCCACTGCTGAGAATGCAACCCTCCTAGGTGGGTGAAGCAAGGTACTCCAACCACAGAAACCCTGCCCCCACTCTTCTCCAGTTAGCCAAGAATATTATTAAATATTGATCAGGAGCCAGATAAGTTGTGTACTACACTTAATCTGTCCGGAGTCCCAAGCTGTTCTCCCCTCAGATAACAAAGATAAGAAGGACTAATGCAGCAGATCCAGGCATTAAAAACAAACAGAACCAGGGAAGAGCGAATGAAGAGGGGGAAATGTGCACACAGGTCAGCACACAGTACCTTGGGCCCTCCACAGGTGTTGTGCTAATGATTCCACAAGCCAAGCTTTCCCACAGCCCCTAAGTTAAGCCTCCAGTTTCCACGGGCTCCTCTTACAGCTTCCAATGCTGTTCTCACTCCAATTGACCACAGAAAAGGACTACGGCACCTCCAGTGCCATGCTCGTGCCTTTGATGCTGCTCAGAGCCGCTCTGATACCTCTGGACTGATAACGCGGTCCGCGTCACCGCTCTTGTTCCTCCGATGCCGATTTTTGTTTTCTTTCCCCTTTCTCAGACACGGGCTCTTCAAACGCCGTCCCTCGGGACCCCGAATGACAATGCCGGTAGCCGTGAATGCCGGCAACCTACGACCTTTGGCTGTCAACCTACAAGGCTCCTCTTCCTTCCGGGAAGTGCAGGAGCTCCGGCAAGACCTCCTCAACTCACATAAAAATAAGAAGTGTGGCCTCCAACAGTATAGCTAATACTGAATTTACACAGATGCTACAGACCTGTACCTTAGATGGCAGAGGTGTATCAGGTTTACAGAGTGTTAAAGGCAAACACCTTAGAGAGCAGGGCTGTCTTTCAGGTTACTTAGATAATATTGCTGGAGTCAATGAGAGGAGAGCTATTTTAAGTATGCCTTGGAGTTGAAGGCTTGCACCTTAGACAGCAGGGTTGTGCCTCTTGTTACATTAATTATACCATGGGTGCTAATGAGAGGAGAGCTATGCTTCAGGATGGATATGATTTAAAGGCTTGCTCCTTAGACAGCAGGACTGTCTCTTGGGTTACATTAAATGATATTGAGAGTGTAAATAAGATGTGAGCTGCCTCTCAGGATGCAACGGAGTAAAAGACTTGCACCATAGGTTTCAGGGTTTTCTCAGATTACTTAAATGATATGAAGGTTGTAAATTATAGATTAGCCACTTAGAATTACATGGGAACTAGATTTAAAGCCTCTTTTTTGGCCATTGTGGCAGCGGGAAGCGTGTCTCGAGCTGGGCCATCTCTGAAAAGGACCTTGCGGGAGGCGGAACCCAAATATGAAGTCTAAGGAAGGAGAGAACCTAAAAATCTCTTGGCGGCAAATGAAGCTGAGCGCTAAAAATCGTATATATTTATTTAGGAGCTTTGTAAAGTGATGCATGTACCTTTTAGGTTACTTCACAACACTAACATCGATTATAAAAGTACATAAAAGAAACTAGTCTGATGGCCTAAGTATTAGGAGGGGTCCTGATGTGCTGTCAGCGAGTGAGTAGTGAGTCTGGGAGCGGCAAATGTGAAGGTAATGAGCTAACGATTGGTTGGCTTTAATTTTCTTTCTTTGCCTTTCAATCTTTGAAAAGCACCAGCCCATTCAAGGGCACAGCACCACACGTGCACTCAGCTATGATGCACAGTTATCATGAGATTTACTACAACTTTACAGCTCAAAATAACTAGGGGAGCGAATTGAAGAGAATGAAAAAGAGCTGCAATAAAAAGAAAAAAAAACTCCACTGCTTCTGCGAAAGGGGAGAGAGAGAACAGAAGCAGCTTTTTGTAAATTTGCCTCTCGCTTTTCCTTCTTAACTGTTCTTGCTCTGTGTTGCAATCTCTACTTTAAAACAAGCTTACAGGCAAATAATATAATAAACCATGTCTGCTGTGAAACGTGGGCTGCCTGAGATTGGCATTCACCCTTCCTGGGACTGTGAGGTATGTCTTAGCTTCTGTGTCAAGGCAACACCTTTATACACTGGGGGGATCATTCATCGTGGTGTGCAGACAAAGAGCATTGGTAAATGTTGGCAGTGCGTCTCTCAAACGTGCCAGTAGTGTTGCAAGAGCAACCCATGAAATATTTGGGGAATAAAAGTATAACATCATTTTTTATTTATCTCTTGGATTAATCTCTTCAGTGGCCCGACATGGTAGTTTGACCGAATGTAAAGCGTTCTGTTGCCATGGGAGTCTAGCAGGTGCAACAGAAATACAAGTAATCTCTAGCACAGAGGCGGCTGACCCATGCAAACAAACATGAGAGGGAACATATAGGTAATTTTTTTGTGTGCAGTTTAATACAATACAAATAGCTGACATGGACGGCCAGGGGATGCCATTCTAGGCAGAGCAGAAAGGATAAGCAGCTGCCCCTTTGCGCACAGCCGTTTGGTCCACCAGCTGACCAGCACCAAAAGGTGGAAGCGGGGACGGGAACGAGGTGTTGTTTTTAAACTCTCACAGTAGTGTGGAAAGTTGGGCAGGAGACCTGGCCAGCTCCTCCCTTGCCCCTGGGAGAGGGCTCTGCGATGCCATTCAGACGTGTCTGTTTTTGTTTATTTTTCCCCACGCACAAAGCAACCTTACATTAAACAAAAGAAAATAGAGGTTCTCTCATTTTTTTTTTTTTACAGTAAATATCTGCACTTGAAGAAGCTTTTGACCTTTGATCGCAGTCAACAAGATGAAAGCTCGTTGCTTCTCAAAACAGGAACGCATGTGTGAAAAGCTGTTCAGGATTTTTAAAAAATAGTTTCTGAGCAGTAAGTAAAATAGAAACAAGCAAAATAAAACATGTAACAGGGTCATTTACCATGGGCGGAACAACATACTGAAAGGAGGGACAAATGTGAACAATTCACCACAGAAATTAAGGGAATGTCAAAAGGCACACAAACGAACAAATCAAAAGCAGTAGGCATGCCGAATGCTCAGAGAGAAGATACAGCATGTCTCTAGACCTAACCAGTATCTACATTTGAATGTAAGGAAACACTCACCTCTCTCTTAGACAACTCCTTATGGGGACAGGCATGTGAACTAGGGTGTACATAATGACAGAGCTCTGCGCTGAAACTTCTCTCCAAAGTGATAAGCATATATACAAAGATGTGCAAAAGGAGGGCCCTCTCCACCAGCAGACAGCAGTGCATAGTATACTATGAGAATGCATGTGCCTCTGTACCAAAACCTGCCTCTTGTATAAAAGTCTTTATTATATAGTGGAAGAAGCACTAATCTATCTATAGTACCTCAAACTTACATATACATGCAGGAGGACAGTTACTGTTCTCGAAGAATGAACTGCCACTTTAAGTCAACATTAGAAGACTGTATTCATTTTCAAATATTTAACAGCTATTATGGAACAAAAACTGTAGAAACTTAAAAAAATTGTATTTAAAAAACAATCCACTAGCTCCTGGCTCTCAGATGACGGGTGTACCTATTATGGTATGTATATGCACTGGTCTTCTCTGTCAGACCGCTGTCTCACATGATGGCTGCGCATAGTAGGGGGTGTACATGGACTACCTCTCCTGTCAGACCTCTATCTGAGATGATCGGTGTGCATATTAGGATGTATACATGGACTGGTCTCTTCTATAACCTCTCTCTGAGATGACAGGTGTGCGTAGTAGGGTGTTTGGATGGATTGGCCTTTCCTTTTAGACCACTGTCTCAGATGACAGGTGTGCATAGAAGTGTGTGGTGGATGACAGGCCTGTCCTTTCAGACCTCCCTCTCAGATAATGGGTGTGGGGAGTAGTGTGGAGAGACTTGCCTCTCCTGTCAGACCTCTAGTTCATAAGAAAGGTCTGTGCATGGACTGACCTCTCCTTCCAGATCTCTTTCTCAGATGACAAGTTAGCATAGAAAGGTGTGTAGAGAGAGAATGCCCTCTCCCCTGAAACCTCTCTTTCAGATGGCAGGTGTAAGTAGTAGTAAGTGGGAAGGGACTGTCCTCCCTGCTAACACCCCTCTCTCTGATAATTGGTGTGAATAGTATGAAGAGAGACTATACCCGACTCACAACACTTACAAAAACAATGGACGTAAATGGTACACTCTGACAAATACCATCCCCAGTAGTACTCCTTCATACAGTAGCGAGTGTGCGTACTACAGTCTATTCAAGGATCCCCTACTCCTTTTTACTGTTCACAATCTTGCAACAGTCTCCAGAGATCGTAATTTTTTTTGGGAAATTGCAGTACTTATCTCTTATACACTTCCTCACAAAAACAATGACCACAATAGCCTTAACTAATAATGAAGTGTAATTAGTACTCATCTACCCCTTTTTACTATTCACTATCCCGACCCAATTTTACTGTTGCAAAAGGCAAAAATCACTGTTTGCGACCGCAAAATGACCTTGTACAATGGTCCATCCCTATTTTGCGAGTCGATATCCAGTTACCGACTCACAAAATAGGGTTTGCAACTAGCAATTAGGAAGGGGCGTCCCTTCCTAATTGAGAGTCGCAGAGGGATGTAGGATTATTTTGTGACAGTGGTCCCAAAGAAATTGCAGTTAACACCAATTCCAAATTGGTGTTAACCCATTCACAAATGTGTAGGAGTCCCCCAGGGTCCGCTCCCCCTTTGTGAATAGTAGCAAAAATTAAATGCTTTTTTAGAGCAGGCAGTGGTCCCATGGACCACTGCCTACTCTGAAAAAATTAAAAGAAAACATTTCATTTTTACTTTTGAAATGCATCCCATTTTCACCCCGAAACTTTCCACGCACAAACTAGTCAAATAGTAGCACATTTTGAAAAGTTTTGTGGTGATTCATCAAAAAGCACAAAGTTGTTACCAACACAAAAAAGGCATTTCCTATGCAAACACAATCCTAATTAAAACTACTGAGTGGCTACCGCTACTGGTTAATATACATATATTCTCATGTTAACACAAAAATGGATGTGATATGAGGCGTTACCCCATACTGGTATCAACACCAAGATTTTTCAGAAGCCTTGTAATTTTAGTGAACAGATGCCACAAGCCAGTAAACCACTCTGAAAAGCATTCCAGCTTCCAGTGCAGTTCAACATCTGCAATTTATGGGCAGATCAATATTTTGGCCACAGATGATATGGACATATTGAAAGGAATGTTCTTTGTTGTTACATTTACAAATAATTGCTGTTAGAGAGGAATGCAAAAATGTAAAGATTATGCTATTTAAGTAATATTGTAATTGACAACATTTTAAAGTATGTCAGCTTTACTTTTAAACAATTGTCCCCACCTCATGTTTGTTAAAGGTGGGAATGTTGCAAAAGTTTATTGTTCTAAAAATTGGGTTGTGGTTCTGAAACGTTTGGGAAGCTCTGACACAGGGCATGGCACTTGCCTTTGGCCAATCTACAATTAAGACATATGGCTCTCAGTTTAAGAGATTATACCAATATTGCACCAATAAAGCCCTGCACTTGCTCTCATTACAGATTCATTAGGTTCAACCATATCGCCTTAAGTTGATTAAAAGGGGACGTAAATACTCCTTGATAAGGGTAAATCAGGCTTCTGCATCAAGAAAACAAGAAACCTTAATTCCCCCTCCTTTTTTACATGCAAACCTCCCTCCTCGCCTAGTAGTAGTGAATCTACGAAAGATACCAAATCTGGAGAAGTAAGTACTAGTTTCTGTGACCTGATAATATGACTGCCAGGATAGCATGAGCAATGAGGACATAAACCTGGACTTAACCAGGAAATAATCTCCTCTTTATTTTGCAGGAGAAATAGAAGGGATTATGTGCATTCCTTTGAAGGTGTCTGATATATTATTGCATGAAATTAGGCTGTTAGTGGAGAAGGGTGGAATCCTCTACTCAGGCAACACTGACAACTACAAAAGTCATTAAATTAACCTGAACTTAACCCCCTGCTATTTTAGCAGAAACACTGTCAAGCTTAAATAAATTAGAGGCAATGCATAAAGTATTTGTGCAGCTCATAAACAGTAGAGAAGTGAAAATCCAGCACAAGAGAAATATGAAATCAATCTAGAAAAATGGAGTAAATTGTGATAAATGACATTATGCCAAAAGAACAAGAATCCAATCATTAGAACCGGAGATATTAAATTTTAAAGTTTTTAGAGAAAATATCACCAAGAGAGCCCCCCCTCCTGGGCCCCGGCGCGCCCACTCACTGCCCGCATTCTTAACCTCCACAAAAGGGACGCCATCCTCTGGGAGGCTAGAGTGCGCTCTGACCTTCACTTCCAGAAGTCTTGAATAATGATCTTTCGTGATTACAGATGGGTGGTCCAGCAGAGTGGATGCTCCTTCGATGCAGTCAAACAAAAGCTCTGCGCTCTCAATCTTTAAAGTTTTCTCCTTTTTCCAGTGCAACAGAAAATTATTTTCAACTCTAAAATGTATTTCTTTGAGACGCTGGAGGAGGCCTGGGAATGGGCAAATGAAAGGACTGAACTTCACTGCTCAGCTGATATCAGTGTTTGTACCCTGGTGGCTTTGGGGAGCGCTCTCCATCCCCCTCCCAAACCATCCAGGAAGAAAAGAACAATATCCCAAGGGCGTTGAGTTCACCCCTGTGCTCGTTGGCACTCCTCCGGTTCTGACACCGGGCACATGGCTACCGGTGGAGGGAGTGGATCTGGTGGGCAGGTGGAATGCATACTGGGGCTGTTTGGCACCCAGGCAGAACATATCACTGGCTCACCGGGTTGAATTGCAGGCTCCTGCCATTTACACCAGTGGATGCGTTTCCTTATGGGCAGGAAGAGGCGCATTTATATAATACAGTCACATGCGTTGGCTTGATAAATCATCCTGCACTCGAGGAGGTCTTTTATATTCTGTTGTTTGTTCTGTTGAGAGTGTTGTTGTGCTTCAGCACAGGGCGACAGATTATTCTGGGGTAGAAGTATGGGGAGGTGAGAGTTAGGGGTACAGGGAGTTGTGTTGTGTAATGTTTGTTTTGTTCTACAGTCCTTAAGTCATGGCTGCTCAGGTCACCTGCCCCACCTTTGTACCTCAGGGGTCCTCCTGTCCCCGGTCCACCGAGATGCTGCTGAATCCCTATGGCAACCTTCTGGAGTTGTACGTCTTGCGCCTACCCAGTTCTCCCTGTCATTGGTGTTAGGATTTTGTCCTGGAATGTAAATGGCCTGTTGGGTCTTCGTCAAGCATACAGCTGTAGTTCTGTACGATCGACTTGTCCAAGACTTATGTTGCAGGAGACCCACCTGCTGGGAGAACACTGCCCGTTACTCCAGTTCTATGGCTACAACAAGATTTACCGTTCTGGTTTCACCAGGGTTTGACCTGGGGTGGCGGTTCTCCTCCACAGGGGCTTCCTCCTAGTGGTACCCACTCGGACCCCCATGTCTGATACTTAGGGGGGAGGGGCTCCTCGAGGGTGAACAATACAACTTCCTGTCAGACTAGGTAAAGAATCAGTGGCTCGCTCTTACAATGGCCTCCCTGTCCCCGGTTCTGTTGGGCTTCCCACAGGCACCACTGTTACTGAGGGGGATTTCAGTGCAGTTCCTGACTCTGAGCTAGACTCCATGGGCCCTCTGGTAGTGAGGCGTCGGTCTTGCTCCCACCAGTTTAGGGCTTGGATCGACTCCCTTGCGCTCTGTAATGCGTGAAGGACTTGGCATCCCATGTTGCTGCATACACCCACACTTCACAGCCCACAAGACATTGTTGCATATTTACCTTTTGCTCCTTTCGGCCATGGATGTCTTGCTGATGTCCCTTGTCGACATACTTCCACAGGGGATATTCAACCATACACCCCTTATTTTGCATATGGGATTCTCAAAACCAGCAAGGTGGCCCATGTGGCTCCTCAATGCATGGCATTTATCCGATAAGGGCTGTTCTGACTGTGTAGATACCGAGCTGCTAGCTTACTTCTGGACTAATCAAGGGTTCGTGTCCTTCGCTGGCACCCTCTGGGCAGCCAGTAAACCCTTGATTAGGGGTCTAGAGAAAGAGTGCATCCAGGGTAAGGAGAGGGAAAGGCTTTTGCACATCGTGACCTTTGAGACCCGATTCCTTGCATTGAAGCACTGAGTTTGTGCTGGGACATTGGTTACGCTTGTTCAGCAATTAGGTGTGGCAAAATGACACTGTGACATGTCTCCCTGGAGGAGGCCCGGCATTGTTAGAGGGCTACAGCCTGACAGGTCTACAAGCATGGTAACAAGTCTAGGAAGCTCCTTCATTGGCCGGCCACCGGTGAGGTGCCTCCAAAGTGGTCTTGCGTATTAGAGGTGCACGCCAAGGGCTGCTTCAGAGTCCATACCCCCAATATTCCGCAGATGTTTGCTGACTTCTACCATAAGCTGTTTGCCCCTTTACATCGACCTCCTCAGAAGCTGGTACAGCCACTGCTACCTGAGATCCCTCTCCCATCGATCCCCTAGTCGCTGGTCCATAACTTAGACCAGCCAGTCATAGCCAATGAGATTGATGCAGCACTCCCAGCCATGTCTTCCGGTAAGACCCTGAGCTCTGACGGGCTCCCCATTGAATATTATTATGGATTTCACTCTTTGCTGGTCCCATTCCTGCTGGCCATGTATACCAAGGTTCTGAAAACAGGTGTTCTTCCCTAGGACGTAGATATGGCCTCAATTGTGCTTATTCCGAAATCAGGCCACTTTCGGACAGATGCATGTTGTACAAGCCCATCTCTCTCAATAACTAGGAGACGAAGGTGTTTGCAAAAGTCTTGGCCAACCAGTTGCAAATAACTGCTGTATTTGATCCACCCAGACCAATGTGGCTTTATGCCAGACCATAGCATATGGCACTGCGTTCGTAGAGTCCAGTTGGCCTTGTCCCCGGTGCACCGCTTCCGGCACCCAGTGGCTTTACTCCTTATAAATTGTGAGAAGGCCTTTAACACACTTGACTGGTTCTTCTTGCGTATGGTGCTGGAGCATGCAAGGCTTGGCCCCTTTCTGCATCTTTACTCTACGCTGATGGCACAGGTCCAGGTAAATGGGTAAATCTCCTCTCCCTTTCCTCCTGGTAGAGGAACCCGTCTCCCCTTTTCTCTTTGCTCTGGACCTTGAACCCCTGGTGAGGCTCCTGTGCTGCGATGCCTGGGGGGGGGAGGAACGGGTGCGAGAGGTCACCCTTGATAGTTGTCGACAGTAACCATCTAATGGCGGTCTGGGAATGGCAGTTCTACACTGTTATTACATAGCCTCCCAGGTGAGTGTGGTAAATGACTGCCTTAATGGGGGTTGGAGTGACCTGACTTATAGGGCCAAGTTGGCCCTGCTGGAACTAGACCGAATTATGGCCTTTCTGTATGGTTCTCTGATTCTCCATTCCCTTCTGGATATTACCATGTGGTCTTCCAGTGCTGGAGCACGGTACTCTGACTTATCGGCTGGGATCGTAGATTGACACACATAAGTCCTCTTTTGCTAGATACATGTTTGCATCTCACTGCGGGTCTAGAAGGGTTCACAAAATTGGAGAGGATAGGCATAACTCAGCTCGGTGATGTCTTATCGGGTGGCCCACTTTTAGACTTTTCAAGCTCTACAGGAGCAGTATCAACTCTCTAGTACCCAATTCCATAAGTACTTACAATTACGGCATGCTCTTGCAGCTCACATCCCTTTACATACTGAGCTCCCAAATTTAGCCCCTTGGAAGGCTAAACTGCTAACTGGTAGGCTTACCAAGTAAGGCTGGTAAGATTACTTCACTGGTAGTCTTACCACTGGCACAATGTCACAGATCTGCCGCTTTCTGGTCATCAATTCCCCCAACCGGTTTTCAAGCCTGAAAAAGAACTGAAAGGCATGGTTTGGGGAACTGTATGGCACTGACTAGCGGCTAGGATGGCTCTCGGGAACCTGCCACCTATGCGTGCCTCAGGTTAGTCCAACTTAATTGTCTCAACCTCAACTACATGAACCCTCAATGGCTTCATTGAACGGGTAGGCTTTCACAAGCCAATTGTTTTCACTGGTTATAGCCAGATGCAGATCTTTTTCATGTGGTCTGGTCATCCCTGGTGTTGACCCCAAATTGGCAGGGAATAGAGCAAGAATTCACATCAGCCCTTAACCAGCCCTTAGACCTTACCCCAAGTGTTTCCGTTATGGGGTTGTTGGATGACTTAGGCGGACCAAGAATTGAGCTTGTGCTTGTAGGGGTTGCCACACCGGTTGAGAAACTTTGCTCTGGGTGGAATTCAAAGATCCCTTCCTCATTGGCTGCCTGGCAAGCAGGAGTAGACTGGTTCGCCTAATAGGAAAAGCCTATCTATACAGCCAGTGGATGCCCACAGAAGCATGGGAAGATTTGGGGCAGATGGTGGGAATATTATGGTTTGGGTTTATAAGTCTGAAACAGCTATGTTCATTGTTTATTGTTCATCGTGGGGCTGTCTGTGACATAGTTGGTTTGACTGTCTGGACATTTGTGTTCTATAGTAAAAATAATACAAATTGTTATCAAAAAAAGAAAATAGCATCAAGAAGCAGAAAGTGCACAAGTTCAGGTCATCAGGGAAGTTGCAGGGAGCTTGTTTGGTCCCTGTATCTCACATAAGTGGTCAGCCAACCGACCCTTGGAGTCACTCTGGGAAGCTTCAGATCAAGACCAGCAGGTCAATTTTTCCTTTTCAGATAGCAAAGCAGTCCTTCAAGCAGCAGGGCAGTCCTTTTTCTCAATCTTCCAGAGGTCCAGGATGTTCTGATGAGTGATTCTGAAGGTCCTATCTTTATACCCGGTGCTAGCCTTTGTGTGGGGGAATTCCCTAAATTACCCCCAAAACTAGTTCTGGCCCGATCTTCCCCTTTCCCTGGTCTAGGCTCCAAACTGTCTGGGAGACAAAAGACAGGGTAGGCCTGGTGTCAGGTTCCTTTGTGTGTGTGTTGTAGGCAAATACCTTTAAAGTGTAAGTAAGGCTGGATACAATGCTTCCTAAGCCATCTTGTCAGGATGTCCATCCTGTCCACACCTAAGCCCCCATTGTCTCACTTTTTCTTGACGCAATACGCAAAACCCAACAGCAGAGCCATTCACAGTCACGTGACCCAGGACATTGGCAGAAATGCACTAATTGTTGAACAAGAAAATTCAAATTTTCTAAACATGGCATTGTCGGAACTTGAAGTAAAACTTCACCATTAAAAAAGGTTTTAAATTTCATTCATTTGAGTGTAATCAGTGTATTTCTATCTGCTTCCAGTCTGAAGTTAGCACCTATTAAATGTAATAAGGTTTTCCAGTGTTAGTCAATGGGAAAGCTAGGCCTTACAACAGTGAATATTTCTTAAGGAGTTTTCCACTGCTAGGACTTGCAAAACGTAAGCACACATGCTCTACATTTTAAATACAGTGCACTCTGCCCTGTGAGTCTTTGGGGCCTACCTTTCGTCTGACTTATAGGCGTTAAAAAGGAAAGCTTAGGCCTGGTGAAAGGTTTATTTTGCAATGTTGAAATTGCAGTTTACAACTGAACTACACGCTGCACTAGTAAGCCTGAGACAAGTTTATAAGGCTAATTTAGTGGGTGACGCAATGATTGCTGCTGCCCATTAGTTGCACTTAACTCACAAGCCCTGGGTACATGTAGTACTATTTACTATCAATTTGAATGTGCTAATTAGATACAGGCCAATTAGAACATGTTTAAAGACGAGCGCAAGTACTGTATCACTATTTAGCAAGGGAAAAGTTCACAGAGTCCTAAAAGCCAACCAAAACAGGTTCAACAAAGGAATGCAAAAGTCAGAGGAGACCCCGCGGAAAGGATTTGTTCCAACAGTTATATACTAGACACTGTACAAAGGGTTGTTCGGTCTAGTGGAGGACCCAATGGCCTGCTATTTAGGAGAGAGGAAGCAAGAAAAAAACAGTTGGACCCAGTGAGATTGGTGAAAAATGCAAAAAGGTCAGAAAATAAAGAGTAAAATACTGAAACAAAAAGGCATGAAGTGGTGATCAGAGTAGGATAAGAAGTGGGTGGTGTCGATGAGGTTTACTGTGCAGGTGATGTTGGCAGATCTTAAGAGGAAAGGGCCACATTTCGCTTGATGGCTGTGGTTGTGTAGGAAATATGGTAACTCTGGTGTCTACTGATGATTACAGTGTATCAATAAGCCCTGTGCAGGGGATACTTAAGACCTCTTCTCATATGATTAGTAATTTGTTTTCTGTGCCCATATGTGGTCTGAAGCCAGACTGGAGGTCCTTGTGAAGGCAATTGTAATTCAGATGGACAGACAGTTGACAAGCTACAAACGTTTCTAATGCCTTGGCAACAAAGAAAAGGCCAAAAACGAGTCTGTAATTTTCCACTTTATCAGTGTTTGCATTTGTTGTCTTTAAGATGGCAGTGGTGATTACATGCTTAAACCTTGGGGGACACTACCACTAGATTAATACCCGACTAGATGATATTGGTCAATGTAAGTGCAAGGAAACCTAGATTAATGACTTTTGCTTTCCAGCAGTCCAAATATAGGTAGGATTTCATGAAGGAGAACAACATTTGTTTCAGTCAGACCCTGAGGCTGGCCCCAGTCTCAAAGAGAAGGCAAGAACATAAAGGATGTTTGAGGTTTTGGAGTCTCAAAAGTCTGGGAGGCAGAGAGAGCAATGTGAGATCTTTAAGTATTGATTTTATCACTAAAAACAAAGATAGTCGTTTTTCACAGAAGTCCTTTGAAGGAGCAAGTATGATTGTACTGAGGTTTAGAGACACTAGCTCCTTCAAGCTGTGGAGCAGTTCATAGGCAGATTTAACTGAATGATTCATTAATGTGGAACTGAAAGTATTCTTTCTTTGCCCTAGCACATACCAGTTAATATCCAAAGACTGGGCATTGAAAGTTGAGCATTGCAATTCAGTGGCTTGTTTGTCCTTCAGTATCTTCTAGTGAGCTGCTTTGACTTTTTAGTATTTAAAGTTGATCTGGGAACAATTCTTTTTTGCTCGTAGTATAAGTATTCCTTAAGAAGGTATGAACCAGAATACTGATATGTCATCAAAAACCCAGAGTGCAGCCTCTGAAGTACACCTCCGCAAATGGATGAAAAAGTCTTGTTTTATTCAGTTAAGTTTGCACCAGGAGGAGGATAGACAATATTGGGGCATTCTTGGATCTGCTGGATATTTTGGTTACAATATCAAAACTAGCTTGAGGTGATCAGAACAGGACAGTTGAAGGAGCTCAACGTTTTGGAGCTCAAGTATTGCTGGAAACAATAAATCAAGAGCGGCGATATGTTTCATGATTTGGCTCCTTAAGCAGTTGTATAAAACTGATGTATTCCATATCATCAAATTGGTATAGGCTATTTGCATTTGAGAGGTTGTCAGCCGAGACATTCAGATCTCCCTTGATAAATGCAGAATCGCACATAGTAAGGATATGTCGGATATGGTTTAGGAGGTCAGATTAGAAACTGGCTAGCCATTTCTTGGGATGGTTTTGAATGGCAGCGCAAACAAGCCAGGTGGTAGGGAGTATAAAAACCACTGGGAGCTAATTAAGGAATTCCTGGACAGTCAGGGGTTACTGCTCTCAAATAGGATCAACCAGAGCCCCCTATCTCATTGCAGGTCTAACTGTAGTTCATAATTATGGTGTTGTCCATAATTCTGACAGTTTGTACCCATACCATGGATTGGGTTTTGTGCAGCTGGCGGGTTGTGTGCTTCAAGTCCCCACTTGCTGGTAAAGGAGTGTTTGATTCCCTAGTATGGTTGGTTGGTGTACGGTAGGATCTATGTCATCTCAGAGATCAAGGGTGAGTGGACGCATCGTCTACAACAGTTGGGGAGATGATGCTGAGGCTAAGGTACTCTTGTCTCCATGGACCCCTTGGAAGTTGTACCTGAAGCCCAGACGCAAACCCTCAAATCAATCGTCTGAGTGTCCATCCCAGATGAGTCATTAGTTGTTGGTGCTGACCTCGCTGTCGCATCAAGTTGGTTTCGTTGGAATGTCAGCTGTTGACAGCGGTCTGACTCTTTTTAAGACATCAGAGTCTTGCTAAGCTTGGGTGCTTTCTTGTAGCACCGGCTGGCTTCATAGCACTGAGATGGCTAGGAACTTGCACAGACATAAGTATACAATAATCGTTGCAGAAAATAAATCTTTGTACACAAACTGAAATGCTGCTTCATCTTTATGCTTAAGTAGCAGACAGACTTTGTGTGTTTCAGCAGTTAATTTCTTTGACCGGCTCTGGGCAGTTCTGCACTTTTTTTATTTTATGCAGACTGGTCCAGCCATGGTCTAAGTCCATGTTGTGTCTACAGAAAGGTTAGGTCAGTGCGGGAGTCTCCTGTCAGGAGAAACACAAAAAACACAAAAAAGATAGAGAAAGAAGAGTTGTCCTATTCAGCTTCTTGTTAATCTGTAGAGGATAGCCCTTAAATATAATAAAGGGCCAGGAAAGGGATGGGGGAACTCTCTAGCTTCATAGGGACCCACTGTCTCCACTCCTAAACACTCTCTACCATGGCCCACTCTCAAGATCAGTGGATTAAAAAAGTCCTCCAAGTCACACTGGCTGTTTGGGCTCTCAGATCCTTCATCTTAGATACCACGTGGATTCTGTCCAAATGCAACCCATTGTGGCATAACCACATGCACCACATACAATGGTGGCATGTCTTCTACCCATACAGATAAATTCATGCATGTGACATTCATGTCCCACATGGATGAGCGAAGTTGTAGAGAGCTAGCAAACAATTTAAAAACAAGTGAAAGGGTGTTAGGCCACTTTCTTTAGCGGAAGGAAGAATGACTGCTCCTGCTTCTCTAATCACCTAACTACAACCACTGTCAGTCCTATACAGCCTTGTGAGATAGCAGCGGTCACTTCCTTTAAAAGGAAAGTGTGCATGGTGTGCCATCTTGACCACAGAGCCCCACTCTGGGTCTCACTTCATATCACAGGAAGACCTCAGCACACCTTCAGTTGTTATGTGTGTTGAGGTGGGAGTCAAGAATGCTTCAGCTTGTTGAGGGAGACTCCACCAAATGTAAGATACACTCAAGGAGTCATAATGATTCATGCCATTCCTAAAAGTCAAGAAAGTTAAAATGCATTAGTGGGCCCCCTACTGTGAAGCCTGTGGATGGGAAGGCGTGCCTTACGGAGTTTGTTTGGCAAGCACAGGGTCTGTAGCTTAGGCAGGAGTAGCCCCTGCATGTTACTGCAGTTGGTATTCCATTGCTTTGGTGGCCAGTGGTCTCTGGGTGGCGCGATTCTCCTTTATAGATGTTTCCCATGTCCTGGAGTGTGTCTTTCCC
The DNA here is from genome assembly GCF_031143425.1 of Pleurodeles waltl. Classification (NCBI taxonomy): domain Eukaryota; kingdom Metazoa; phylum Chordata; class Amphibia; order Caudata; family Salamandridae; genus Pleurodeles; species Pleurodeles waltl. Next base: position 1,141,749,138 of record NC_090440.1, on the reverse strand, counting down.
ATAGAACGTGTTGAGTTTCCCTCCTGACAGCCCTTCTTGCTCTCTTACTGCAATTTGATGGGGCTGCCCATAATCGTTCTTTGCTATTTGGTGGTCTTTGGTTGTTTCACCATGGTGCTCCTTGATCCTATGATTGCTTTGCCATGGATATGGTGTGTGGGTCGTTTGTTTTTACTGGACCCTAATACTTGCTTCTCCTGGCCACTTTGACGTTCTTACCTAAGTCTTTATATCTCTGGGGTTGTCTGTCCTTTGGCCGCAGTACTGTCCTAAAATATTTGTGTGGGATGGCGAGGCATCTTCTTGTGGGTGCTGCTGATAGTTGGTTGACTCCGTGGCTGGTGTTTGGTTCTTCATAGTTCGGCTGATTTTCCCGTTATAGGTTCTTTTTGGCCATTGCTTCGTGGTTTACTCCTGTTTGGGGTTGCTGGGTGCTCTCTTCTGAGGAAGATCTGCCAAGACTAGGCCCAAGTCATTCTCGTTACTACGGATAGGCCAAGGAGGGTGTGGTACGCAGACCTCTTGCGCTTCTCCACATGTCACTCCATGAAGCTGCCGTTCCCATTTGGAGTGGTTGGTTCTGCATTCTAGTCTCCGAGACCTCCACCTACATGCTTGAAGACTGAACAGGGACATCTTAGTTCCTTTCAGCTGCCATCACGCATCAGTGTATTGTCTCCCCCTTAAAACTCACTTACTCTGAGAGATGGAGCAGCTTTTTTTGTATAGTGTACAGACAACAGTGTAGACCCCTTGCAAGCTAAGTTGTCACAGATCCTGCAATATTCATTTTCCCTTGCTCACAAGGGTTGTGCAGTAGGTAGTGTTAAGGGGTATTTGGCTGCCTTGTCAGCACTCCTCTCTCTGCCAGACCTGCCGTCCCTTTCCAAATCCCCCAAATGGTACGGTTTTCTGAAAGGTTTGATAAATATGTATCTACCAACCTTGTTTGTTGTACCCCAATGGGACCTTATTTTGGTTTTGACTTGTCTTATAGAGACTCCGTTTGGGTCCCTGCATAACTGTCCCTTAAGGATGTTAACTCTCAAGAATATGTCCACACTTTGCTTCTTTTTTCCCTTTCAGTTTGATTTTGCATACCAGGGCTGCTTTCCTGCCAAAAGTGTTGACTCCCTTCCCTTCCACACTTTTTACCCCCCTCCACATCACACTAAGGAGAAGGAGCGGCTTTGTAGGCTGAATCCTACTTGGACCGCACCAAAGACATACGATAGGATGACCAGGTTTTTGTAGGGTACTGTCAAGTCAAAAAGGGGAAGGTGGTGCAGAAGTAGACCCTTTGAAGATGGATGATTCTATGCACCAAAACTGGCTACGCCTTGACCAAGAAGGATCCTCCAGAAGATGTCAGAGACCATTCCACCTGAGCCACATCCATTAATTATACTCCAGCCAAAGCTGTCCTCATAGCAGAGATCTGCAAGGCAGTGGCCTGGGCACCCCTACGTACTTTCTCTAAGCATTACTGTATATTTTCTGAGGTCCTTCAGACAAACACTTCACTAGGTCTGTTTTGCAAGATTTTCTCATCTAAACAACCATCATTCCTCCTCCAGTGGAAGGCTGTTGTTCTGGAACCTATTCTACAGGTGAGGAACCTGCAGGTAGAAGTATCCATCAGCAGTAACATCTTTCTGGTGAATGCTCTTTCTACCTGCAGATTACTCACTGACTTGCCTGCCTCCCCATTTGATAGAGGAGCTATAGGAAAAGTTAATAAAATTGCACTTGGTAGTTTGGACTTCACTATTTTGTTGATGTGAGTTCCTCAATGTACCTTGAAGGTGGGTTGGGGGTTGGGGAATGGATCTAAACTCACTTTGCTGCACCAAAGTGGGCACTATTTGGCTACAGTGATGTTATCTGATGCCACATTCTGTGTCAACATGAAGCCAGCGCCCCTACCAACAAAGTGAGAGCTTTGAGGTTTCCACATACAGTCAGCCATCAGGGATTATTCTACAGGTGAGGAACCTGTATGTAGATAGAGTTAGAGTATCCACCAGAAAGACTTTTACCACAGGTAAGAAACTTTTCTTCTTTGCCACTGATGAGCAACCCCTTTTGATGCAAGGTGTATTGTGTAGGAGTATATTCTGCAATATTCTTTGCCATGACAAAATTATCAGGAGAAACGTGGATGTTCTTTCCACCAGAGGCGTGGCCACTGCACAAGCCCTTTTTTCGGGCACTATGCTAACTGACATTTGCAAGGCAAAAAAGGCCTGCAGCTTACACGTTCAGGAGGCACGAATGTCAGCCAAGGTCTGAAACTTCCCTGAGGCAGGCCGGCTGCAGAATCTGTTTCATTAAGGCGGGTCTCCTATCTACCGTTCTTCATTCTCCACTATGTTCTATTTTATTCTGCTTTTGTATTTTTATTGAAGTATGTGAACTTATGAACAGTCCAATACCACAGAAGAAATAAGTTAAACCACGATTACTATACTCCAGCTTTCATATCTTTCATAGATTAAATGCAGTACTCCCTCTTCCCTTTTTCTATGAGGCTACCATATGTTTACACTTGTTGATTAGAAAACATGAGCAGTGCAAGCCTCCGAGATGTTCAGGCTGCCTTCTGAGATGAATACACTTTACATGGTGCATAGCTTCTGGATTGTTAAGTTAGAGTATGTAAACACTTTCTGTATAAACGTAGACTACAAGAATGTGAATCTATGAATTATAGCAAATGTAGAGAACTGTAGTTGAAGGTAAATAACTTCTTCTCATTAATTCTACCAAATTCCTGTCCTTTTTTAGGAGTTTAGTTTTTCTGATACAGCCGCCAATCTAATCCCTCTTTTTATGATGAAGATGTTGTTTCCTAATGTCACTGCTATTTAATATTGTGTTCTTTTCTTTTTCCACAGTTTTGGCCACTGTTAACTTCCAAAAGAAAGAGCCTATTCTCTTTTCATATCTTGATAGTTTCCAGGTAAGTTACCAGTCCTTACATGGAAGCATGAGTTGACTGTCCATATGAAATGCACACTTCCTAGGGCAATCACTCTACGACGGATAGGGTACCTACTTTCCACGGACGATCTTATGATAGTCACTGATAACACTGTAAAACCATGCAAATCATCCCTTTCAGATTGTCCGAATGGCAGCACCATGCCAATGCCATATTTTGCTAAATGAACTAGATTTTTCGTCATTTTCGTAATACAATGAATCAGAGTGTAAATACGCTTCTTCTTGCCTATTACTAATCATAAGCACTGAATTGTCTGTCCACGTGCGGGATCCCGGCACATTTTACAAAAGTAAAATATATATTCTTGTGTCTGGATTAGACAGATTTTAATTTTTAAAATAAAAAAAAATTGAAACATTATTGATGCCCAGTTTTTTTAATAACTGTTTTGATGAGCATTTTAAAACAATCACTCAACATAATGCAGTGCACAGAAGCGTGCAAACGGGAAAGAAGGAAACAGATATATCCAGCCGAACGTTGGTATATAATTATTTTTAAAACAATGACAGCATAAAATGACAACGTGGATTTAGGTATCTTAGTTAAGGGAGTACAATCAATGTCATTAGAGGTCGTGTGTTTTGAGGACCAAGCAGCCAACACCCTGCACTGCTTGTGGCACAGGCTTTCCATTTATAATTGTCTTCTTCTGCTGCACAGCAGTAAGCCATTTCTCTAAATCAATCGCAGAGAGGTGTGCCCCACACCAGTGACTTTCAATGTCCTCTTTCGACACCAAAAACCCATCTCCAGCCACGGCCCTTTGTCTGCTAGAGACAGACCATCCCTCCATGATCCCAGGAAGCTCCACTTTTGGGTCCCACTAACTGGAACTGTGTAAAATTGATGCCAAGGTATAGTGTACCAGGTGCCAACAAGTCACAATTTTAGGACATTCCGAAATCAAATGGTATAGATTACCTATAGCACTACCACACCCCATATGGGTCGGGCGGTCTGACCTTCCCATCTTCCAAAGTATCTCTGTGCTACAGTATATTCTGTGAAAGTAGCCAAATTGCGCAAATTTGAAATTGGAGGACATAGCCAGAATCCGAGAGGCTGTTTTAGCCTCTCTCCAGTCGTCATCTAATTCCCCAACAACCCCGTTCCAGGTTGAGTTGATTATCCCCAAGGGATCCAGGGAGTTTAGAAGAAGTGATTTGTATAACTCGAAGATACCTAGAGGATTATGCTCTGGTATTGTGAGAAAGTAGCCTCTTTCTAGCCTTGTTACCCCCACTTTTGGCCTGTTTGTGAGTGTATGTCAGGGTGTTTTCACTGTCTCACTGGGATCCTGCCAGCCAGGGCCCAGTGCTCATGGTGAAAACCCTATGTTTTCAGTATGTTTGTTATGTGTCACTGGGACCCTGCTAGTCAGGACCCCAGTGCTCATAAGTTTGTGGCCTATATGTGTGTGTTCCCTGTGTAGTGCCTAACTGTCTCACTGAGGCTCTGCTAACCAGAACCTCAGTGGTTATGCTCTCTCATTTCTTTCTAAATTGTCACTAACAGGCTAGTGACCAATTTTACCAATTTACATTGGCTTACTGGAACACCCTTATAATTCCCTAGTATATGGTACTGAGGTACCCAGGGTATTGGGGTTCCAGGAGATCCCTATGGGCTGCAGCATTTCTTTTGCCACCCATAGGGAGCTCTGACAATTCTTACACAGGCCTGCCACTGCAGCCTGAGTGAAATAACGTCCACGTTATTTCACAGCCATTTTACACTGCACTTAAGTAACTTATAAGTCACCTATATGTCTAACCTTTACCTGGTAAAGGTTAGGTGCAAAGTTACTTAGTGTGAGGGCACCCTGGCACTAGCCAAGGTGCCCCCACATTGTTCAGGGCCAATTCCCTGAACTTTGTGAGTGCGGGGACACCATTACACGCGTGCACTACATATAGGTCACTACCTATATGTAGCTTCACAATGGTAACTCCGAATATGGCCATGTAACATGTCTATGATCATGGAATTGCCCCCTCTATGCCATCCTGGCATAGTTGGCACAATCCCATGATCCCAGTGGTCTGTAGCACATACCCTGGTACTGCCAAACTGCCCTTCCTGGGGTTTCACTGCAGCTGCTGCTGCTGCCAACCCCTCAGGCAGGCATCTGCCCTCCTGGGGTCCAGCCAGGCCTGGCCCAGGATGGCAGAACAAAGAACTTCCTCTGAGAGAGGGTGTTACACCCTCTCCATTTGGAAAATGGTGTGAAGGCAGGGGAGGAGTAGCCTCCCCCAGCCTCTGGAAATGCTTTCTTGGGCACAGATGTGCCCAATTCTGCATAAGCCAGTCTACACCGGTTCAGGGGACCCCTTAGCCCTGCTCTGGCGCGAAACTGGACAAAGGAAAGGGGAGTGACCACTCCCCTGACCTGCACCTCCCCTGGGAGGTGTCCAGAGCTCCTCCAGTGTGCTCCAGACCTCTGCCATCTTGGAAACAGAGGTGCTGCTGGCACACTGGACTGCTCTGAGTGGCCAGAGCCACCAGGTGACGTCAGAGACTCCTTGTGATAGGCTCCTTCAGGTGTTGCTAGCCTATCCTCTCTCCTAGGTAGCCAAACCCTCTTTTCTGGCTATTTAGGGTCTCTGTCTCTGGGGAAACTTTAGATAACGAATGCAAGAGCTCAGCCGAGTTCCTCTGCATCTCTCTCTTCACCTTCTGATAAGGAATCGACTGCTGACCGCGCTGGAAGCCTGCAAAACTGCAACAAAGTAGCTAAGACGACTACTGCAACTCTGTAACGCTGATCCTGCCGCCTTCTCGACTGTTTTCCTGTTTGTGCATGCTGTGGGGGTAGTCTGCCTCCTCTCTGCACCAGAAGCTCCGAAGAAATCTCCCGTGGGTCGACGGAATCTTCCCCCTGCAACCGCAGGCACCAAAAAGCTGCATTACCGGTCCCTTGGGTCTCCTCTCAGCACGACGAGCGAGGTCCCTCGAATCCAGCAACTCTGTCCAAGTGGCCCCCACAGTCCAGTGACTCTTCAGTCCAAGTTTGGTGGAGGTAAGTCCTTGCCTCACCTCGCTAGACTGCATTGCTGGGAACCGCGACTTTTGCAGCTACTCCGGCCTCCGTGCACTTCCGGCGGAAATCCTTTGTGCACAGTCCAGCCTGGGTCCACGGCACTCTAACCTGCATTGCACGACCTCCTAAGTTGTTCTCCGGCGACGTGGGACTTCTTTGTGCGACTTCGGGTGAGCACCGTTTCACGCATCCTCGTAGTGCCTGTTTCTGGCACTTCTCCGGGTGCTACCTGCTGCTGAGAGGGCTCCTTGTCTTGCTCGACGTCCCCTCTCTCTCCTGGTCCAATTTGCGACCTCCTGGTCCCTCCAAGGCCACAGCAGCGTCCAAAAACGCTAACCGCACGATTTGCAGCTAGCAAGGCTTGTTGGCGTTCTTTCGGCGGGAAAACACTTCTGCATGACTCTCCACGGCGAGAGGGATCCGTCCACCAAAGGGGAAGTCTCTAGCCCTCTTCGTTCCTGCAGAAACCTCAGCTTCTTCTGTCCAGTAGAAGCTTCTTTGCACCCGCAGCTGGCATTTCCTGGGCATCTGCCCATCTCCGACTTGCTTGTGACTTTTGGACTTGGTCCCCTTGTTCCACAGGTACCCTAGATTGGAAATCCACAGTTGTTGCATTGTTGGTTTGTGTCTTTCCTGCATTATTCCTCCCTCTAACACGACTTCTTTGTCCTTAGGGGAACTTTAGTGCACTTTGCACTCACTTTTCAGGGTCTTGGGGAGGGTTATTTTTCTAACTCTCACTATTTTCTAATAGTCCCAGCGACCCTCTACAAGGTCACATAGGTTTGGGGTCCATTTGTGGTTTGCATTCCACTTTTGGAGTATATGGTTTGTGTTGCCCCTATCCCTATGTTTCCCCATTGCATCCTATTGTAACTATACATTGTTTGCACTGTTTTCTAAGACTATACTGCATATTTTTGCTATTGTGTATATATATCTTGTGTATATTCCCTATCCTCTCACTGAGGGTACACTCTAAGATACTTTGGCATATTGTCATAAAAATAAAGTATCTTTATTTTTAGTATAACTGTGTATTGTGTTTTCTTATGATATTGTGCATATGACACTAAGTGGTACTGTAGTAGCTTCACACGTCTCCTAGTTCAGCCTAAGCTGCTCTGCTTAGCTACCATTATCTATCAGCCTAAGCTGCTAGACACCCTATACACTAATAAGGGATAACTGGGCCTGGTGCAAGGTGCAAGTACCCCTTGGTACTCACTACAAGCCAGTCCAGCCTCCTACATTGGTTATGCAGCGGTGGGATAAGTGCTTTGAGACTACTTACCACTCTTGTCATTGTACTTTTCATAAGAGAAAAATATACAAAACAAGGTCAGTGTATATACACATAGCCAAAAAGTTTTGCATTTCCTCTTTTCACTCTTTTCTAAGTGCTGAAAAGTACTTCTAAACTTTCAAAAAGTTCTTAAAAGTTTAAAAAGTTTTTTTCTGTCTTTCTAAAAAGTTCTGAAAACTTTTTTCTCTTTTTCTATCACTTTAACTCTCTCTAAAAATTTCTGTCACAGGCCAAAATGTTGATCTGTCCAAACTTGCATATGATCACCTTAGCTGGAAAGGAGCAAGGAGTCTCTGCATAGAGAGAGGTTTGAGTGTAGGGAAGAATCCTTCCTTGGAACTGTTACTTAACATGCTTAAAGAACAAGATAAGGCTATAGGTGCCCCATCTGTTGAAAAAGTACCTAATAGTTCCCAATCTGATTCAGGGACTCCCCCAGGAAAAGATTCAGGAAAGAAACTTCCTAGCCTGCCCATTACTAGACAGTCTAGCATAGTTGGTAATGATGATGAGCCACACCATACAAATAGTGTTGTCTCACATCATAGCAAAAGCATTTATTCTCACCATACAGGTAGTAATGTTTCTGTTAGCCAAGCTGTTAGGGTGGCTTCTGTAAGGGACAGGTCTCCTTCTGTTCATTCCCATCATACCTCTGTATCTAGGAATGTCCCTCCCACCAACCCTGATGACAGAATGTTAGAGAGGGAACTCAATAAGTTGAGGGTGGAACAAACCAGACTGAAGCTTAAAAAGCAACAGCTGGATTTGGATAGACAGTCTTTTGAACTAGAGAAGGAAAGACAGAAGTTGGGTTTAGAAACCCATGGTGGCAGCAGCAGTATTCCCCATAGTCATCCTGCAAAAGAGCATGATTCCAGGAATCTGCACAAGATAGTTCCCCCTTATAAGGAGGGGGATGACATTAACAAGTGGTTTGCTGCACTTGAGAGGGCCTGTGTTGTACAGGATGTCCCTCAAAGGCAGTGGGCTGCTATCCTATGGCTATCATTTAGTGGAAAAGGTAGGGATAGGCTCCTTATTGTGAAAGAAAATGATGCTAATAATTTCCAAGTTCTTAAGAATGCACTCCTGGATGGTTATGGCTTAACCACTGAACAATACAGGATAAAGTTCAGAGAGACCAAAAAGGAGTCTTCACAAGACTGGGTTGATTTCATTGACCATTCAGTGAAGGCCTTGGAGGGGTGGTTACATGGCAGTAAAGTTACTGATTATGAAAGCCTGTATAACACAATCCTGAGAGAGCATATACTTAATAATTGTGTGTCTGATTTGTTTCACTAGTACCTGGTAGACTCTGATCTGACCTCTCCCCAAGAATTGGGAAAGAAGGCAGACAAATGGGTCAGAACAAGGGTGAACAGAAAAGTTCATACAGGGGGTGACAAAGATGGCAATAAGAAGAAAGATGGTGAAAAATCTCAAGATAAGCATGGGGATAAGGGTAAAACCAAAGATCCCACTTCAAATCTTAAACACTCTTCAGAGGGTGGGGATAAAACTAATTCTTCCTCTTCTTCTCAACCCACACACATTAAAAAGCCTTGGTGCTTTGTGTGTAAAAATAGAGGCCATAGGCCAGGGGATAAGTCCTGTCCAGGTAAACCCCCTGAGCCTACCACCACTAATACATCAAGCTCTAGTGCCCCTAGCAGTAGTGGTACTAGTGGTGGGACTGCTGGCAACAGTCAAGTTAAGGGTGTAGTTGGGTTCACTTTTGGGTCCATAGTAGAAACTGGGGTAGTCAGTCCCAAGACAGTTTCTGTCACACCTAGTGGCATTGGCCTTGCCACACTGGCTGCTTGTCCCCTTACAATGGATAAGTACAGGCAGACAGTTTCAATAAATGGTGTTGAGGCCTTGGCCTACAGGGACACAGGTGCCAGTATCACTTTGGTGACTGAAAACCTAGTGAACCCTGATCAACACATCATTGGACAACAGTATAAGATTATTGATGTCCATAACTCCACTAAGTTTCTTCCCTTAGCTATAATTCAGTTTAGTTGGGGTGGAGTTACTGGCCCTAAGCAGGTGGTGGTATCACCTAGCTTACCTGTACACTGTCTCTTAGGTAATGACCTAGAGGCCTCAGGTTGGGCTGATGTAGAGTTTTATGCCCATGCAGCCATGCTGGGCATCCCTGAGGAATTGTTCCCTCTCATTTCTACTGAAATGAAAAAGCAAAGGAGAGAAGGCCTGAAAACTCAGGATCCCTCTCCATCAACAGGTAAAAAGGGTATCACAGTATCCCCTAACCACCCTACCATTCAGGATACCATTCCTGTGGTGGGAGAAACCTCTCCTGGGGTGGCACCTGTTCCAAGGGAATCATCAGCTGGCAAAGCTGTACTCCCTGAGGTAGAAGTACCTCTCTGTGGGATAACTAACATTGGTGACAAAAAGAGCACCATTTTATTTAACATGGAGCATCCCTCCAACCCTCCCAGAGAAACTATAGTGCAGAAACCCTGCACTGCCTCACAACACTTAGGACAGCATCCCTGACCTAGTGTGGAGCTCATAGGACAGCATCCCTGCCCTGCTTCCAACTAAAGAGAAACAGCATCCCTGTTCTCTCTTCCAGCCATATGGACAAAGTTTTTGCCCAGCTATGGCTTTTCTGAGACAGCATCCCTGTCTGGCATTTCCATCACTACAAATAGGTTCAGTGGACAATTCCCACTGCTCTAAACTAAAACTTACTGATAGAAACTCTGAAAATACATCTTCACATTGTTGCTTAGCTAAAAAACTTCAAACAGGGTGGTTTACATCCCCACAGGGAAGTAACCATATAGTGGATGATAAAGGGAGTAACCAGTCTATTGCAGAGCTACTCTCTACTTATCACCACTTAGACAATAAAGTCTCAACTGGCCAAGGTTAGCCTTATTGTCCTTCGTTTGGGGGGGGGGGTTGTGTGAGAAAGTAGCCTCTTTCTAGCCTTGTTACCCCCACTTTTGGCCTGTTTGTGAGTGTATGTCAGGGTGTTTTCACTGTCTCACTGGGATCCTGCCAGCCAGGGCCCAGTGCTCATAGTGAAAACCCTATGTTTTCAGTATGTTTGTTATGTGTCACTGGGACCCTGCTAGTCAGGACCCCAGTGCTCATAAGTTTGTGGCCTATATGTGTGTGTTCCCTGTGTGATGCCTAACTGTCTCACTGAGGCTCTGCTAACCAGAACCTCAGTGGTTATGCTCTCTCATTTCTTTCTAAATTGTCACTAACAGGCTAGTGACCAATTTTACTAATTTACATTGGCTTACTGGAACACCCTTATAATTCCCTAGTATATGGTACTGAGGTACCCAGGGTATTGGGGTTCCAGGAGATCCCTATGGGCTGCAGCATTTCTTTTGCCACCCATAGGGAGCTCTGACAATTCTTACACAGGCCTGCCACTGCAGCCTGAGTGAAATAACGTCCACGTTATTTCACAGCCATTTTACACTGCACTTAAGTAACTTATAAGTCACCTATATGTCTAACCTTTACCTGGTAAAGGTTAGGTGCAAAGTTACTTAGTGTGAGGGCACCCTGGCACTAGCCAAGGTGCCCCCACATTGTTCAGGGCCAATTCCCTGAACTTTGTGAGTGCGGGGACACCATTACACGCGTGCACTACATATAGGTCACTACCTATATGTAGCTTCACAATGGTAACTCCGAATATGGCCATGTAACATGTCTATGATCATGGAATTGCCCCCTCTATGCCATCCTGGCATAGTTGGCACAATCCCATGATCCCAGTGGTCTGTAGCACATACCCTGGTACTGCCAAACTGCCCTTCCTGGGGTTTCACTGCAGCTGCTGCTGCTGCCAACCCCTCAGACAGGCATCTGCCCTCCTGGGGTCCAGCCAGGCCTGGCCCAGGATGGCAGAACAAAGAACTTCCTCTGAGAGAGGGTGTTACACCCTCTCCCTTTGGAAAATGGTGTGAAGGCAGGGGAGGAGTAGCCTCCCCCAGCCTCTGGAAATGCTTTCTTGGGCACAGATGTGCCCAATTCTGCATAAGCCAGTCTACACCGGTTCAGGGGACCCCTTAGCCCTGCTCTGGCGCGAAACTGGACAAAGGAAAGGGGAGTGACCACTCCCCTGACCTGCACCTCCCCTGGGAGGTGTCCAGAGCTCCTCCAGTGTGCTCCAGACCTCTGCCATCTTGGAAACAGAGGTGCTGCTGGCACACTGGACTGCTCTGAGTGGCCAGTGCCACCAGGTGACGTCAGAGACTCCTTGTGATAGGCTCCTTCAGGTGTTGCTAGCCTATCCTCTCTCCTAGGTAGCCAAACCCTCTTTTCTGGCTATTTAGGGTCTCTGTCTCTGGGGAAACTTTAGATAACGAATGCAAGAGCTCAGCCGAGTTCCTCTGCATCTCTCTCTTCACCTTCTGATAAGGAATCGACTGCTGACCGCGCTGGAAGCCTGCAAAACTGCAACAAAGTAGCTAAGACGACTACTGCAACTCTGTAACGCTGATCCTGCCGCCTTCTCGACTGTTTTCCTGTTTGTGCATGCTGTGGGGGTAGTCTGCCTCCTCTCTGCACCAGAAGCTCCGAAGAAATCTCCTGTGGGTCGACGGAATCTTCCCCCTGCAACCGCAGGCACCAAAAAGCTGCATTACCGGTCCCTTGGGTCTCCTCTCAGCACGACGAGCGAGGTCCCTCGAATCCAGCAACTCTGTCCAAGTGGCCCCCACACTCCAGTGACTCTTCAGTCCAAGTTTGGTGGAGGTAAGTCCTTGCCTCACCTCGCTAGACTGCATTGCTGGGAACCGCGACTTTTGCAGCTACTCCGGCCTCCGTGCACTTCCGGCGGAAATCCTTTGTGCACAGTCCAGCCTGGGTCCACGGCACTCTAACCTGCATTGCACGACCTCCTAAGTTGTTCTCCGGTGACGTGGGGCTTCTTTGTGCGACTTCGGGTGAGCACCGTTTCACGCATCCTCGTATTGCCTGTTTCTGGCACTTCTCCGGGTGCTACCTGCTGCTGAGAGGGCTCCTTGTCTTGCTCGACGTCCCCTCTCTCTCCTGGTCCAATTTGCGACCTCCTGGTCCTTCCAGGGCCACAGCAGCGTCCAAAAACGCTAACCGCACGATTTGCAGCTAGCAAGGCTTGTTGGCGTTCTTTCGGCGGGAAAACACTTCTGCACGACTCTCCACGGCGAGAGGGATCCGTCCACCAAAGGGGAAGTCTCTAGCCCTTTTCGTTCCTGCAGAAACCTCAGCTTCTTCTGTCCAGTAGAAGCTTCTTTGCACCCGCAGCTGGCATTTCCTGGGCATCTGCCCATCTCCGACTTGCTTGTGACTTTTGGACTTGGTCCCCTTGTTCCACAGGTACCCTAGATTGGAACAGTTGTTGCATTGTTGGTTTGTGTCTTTCCTGCATTATTCCTCTAACACGACTTCTTTGTCCTTAGGGGAACTTTAGTGCACTTTGCACTCACTTTTCAGGGTCTTGGGGAGGGTTATTTTTCTAACTCTCACTATTTTCTAATAGTCCCAGTGACCCTCTACAAGGTCACATAGGTTTGGGGTCCATTCGTGGTTCGCATTCCACTTTTGGAGTATATGGTTTGTGTTGCCCCTATCCCTATGTTTCCCCATTGCATCCTATTGTAACTATACATTGTTTGCACTGTTTTCTAAGACTATACTGCATATTTTTGCTATTGTGTATATATATCTTGTGTATATTCCCTATCCTCTCACTGAGGGTACACTCTAAGATACTTTGGCATATTGTCATAAAAATAAAGTACCTTTATTTTTAGTATAACTGTGTATTGTGTTTTCTTATGATATTGTGCATATGACACTAAGTGGTACTGTAGTAGCTTCACACGTCTCCTAGTTCAGCCTAAGCTGCTCTGCTAAGCTACCATTATCTATCAGCCTAAGCTTCTAGACACCCTATACACTAATAAGGGATAACTGGGCCTGGTGCAAGGTGCAAGTACCCCTTGGTACTCACTACAAGCCAGTCCAGCCTCCTACAGGTATGGCTCCTAGGACCACCTGGTAAGTGTCAAAAGCATGGCATATCTGGAGATAGATATAAAACTGGCACTTATGTAGGTCAGATTCTTGGGTCATTTGGTCGTAGAGCAGTATGTGATCCAATTGCCAGGTGTCACCTAGTTGAATGAGCCCATTAAGGTTGTATGGGCCGGATGTAGAAAGCGTGTTGCATGGTGCAAACAGCTAATTTCGCTGTTTGCGCCATGCAAAACGCACATTGCGATGCTCATTCCCATTTTGCGAGTCGGTAACCGACTCGCAAAATGGGAATGCGACTCACAAATAGGAAAGGGTGTTCCACTTCCTCTTTGCGATTCGCATCGCGATGTAGAATTGCTTTGTGACCACGAACGCGGTCGCAAAGCAATTTGCAGTTAGCACCCATTTGAAATGGGTGCTAACCCATTCGCAAAAGGGAAGGGGTCCCATGGGACCCCTTCCCCTTTGTGAATGCCTCTGAAATTATTTTTTCAGAGCAGACAGTGGTCTTATGGACCACTGCCTGCTCTGAAGGAATGAAACAAAAACGTTTCATTTTTTCGAGTGTATTACAACTCGTTTTCCTTTAAGGAAAACGGGCTGCAATACAAAAAAAAAACTACTTTATTAAAACAGCAGTCACAGACATGGTTGTCTGCTGTCTCCAGCAGGCCACCATCCCTATGAGTGCAGCAAATCGCAAGGGGGTCGCATATTGTGACCCACCTCATTAATATTAATGAGGTGAGTCTTTGCGACCCCCTTGCGATTCGCAGATGGTGTCAGGGACACCATCCTGCATCCGATTTTGCGACTTGCAAATTGTGAGTCGGTCAGACTCGCAATTTGCAAGTCGCAAAATCAGATTTTCTTGCATCTAGCCCTATGTGAGGAAACTGGCCAGCGAGGCCACCCGCCTCAGCCAGGTACTGGTCCATAATGGGGCCTGGGCAGTTTTGGCTGCCCAGCCACCTAATTTATGTTAATGCTGCATGTCAGAAAAGCAAAGGGAGCCTTGTAGCCTGTGGGAGGGCAAGTGAAGGTGGGCTGCTGTAGTGCATGCACAGAACTGCTGGTTTTTTAAGGGCAGCCAGCTCTAGGCACCAGGAAGGATCGTGTCTACCACTGAATAACCAATCACCAATTGGAACCAGCAGCACAGCCCAATAATACAATTTGAGGTCAGGGGCCCATAGGCCACGTTCATACACTGGGAGTGAGCATTCATAATGGGACACCTGGGGGATGTTACCCATCCGCAGGAACATGAAGGCTATAGGCTGCACCGCTTGTAAAAAAGGAGGGTGGAAGAATGAATGGGTAGTTTTGCAAGCAGTAAAGGAAGCGGGGAGGATGATCATTTTGTACAGGACTACTCTCCCTTTAAGTTAATGGGCAGTGACATTCAGGAATGCAAGTCCCCATGGGTATGTTGCATTATAGGGAGGATTTTAAGGTCCCAGGCAAATTGTTGTCATGTGCAGTGTGGATGCAAAGGTAGTGCAAGGGACCCTCTGTTACAGGACATTGTGTAATAGGAAGACAGAATGGCAATGCAGGGGTCAAGCAGATGTACATATATGTGGATTTGTCTCAATTGACAAATAGCTCAGAGGCATTAGCATATATCCAGAGCATTTGTGTCAGGTGTGGAAGGAAGCTGTGTGGGGAATGGAGGAACAGAAGTATATCATCGGCATATAGCAGCGCTCTCTCCTCCAGTCCATCAACCATTGAAAATTGGACACCTGTGCATGTCTCCTGATCCACTCTGCCAGTGGCTCAATGGCCAAGGCAAAGATCTGCAGGGACAAGGGACTGTCCTGACGAGTACTCTGTCAAATGGGAATGAAGAAGAGAGAACATTGTTTACTCTGACCCAAGCTTGCTGGACGTCATACAGGCTGACACTAATCCCACAAATTTAGGACTAATGTTCATCCTATACAACATCTGCATCAAGAATAGCTAGTGCACTGTATGGAAAGCTGTTTCCAAGTCTAGCAAGAGTAGTGCCACCGGGCTCTGAAGGCCATCCAAATTTGCTAACTCCACCTGGATCCTAGATAGACAATGTTTGGTACTACTAACATGCAGGAACCCTTTTTATTCACTGCAGATCAAGTCTCCACAAAGGTAGGATCTTGTTTTTATATTGTACTTTAAGCTCCATGTTAAGAAAGGAAATTTACCTGTGGGAGGCACATTCGTCCGGAGGCTTGTTATGTTTGAGGACTGTGATTTTAGTTGTATATTGGAGGAACTCTGGCAGAGAGCCAGATTATTCAGCCTCAGCAAAGAGATTCAGCAGATGGTTTGCCAAAACAGAGAAACTTTTTGAAGAACTCAGTGGGGAAACTCTTAGGACATGGGGTCCAGCTCAATGGGGAAACTGGTATGGCTGCCTGAATTTCACTGAGTGATAATAATGACTCAAGCTCAGCTAGCTCCAGTGCCGAAAAAGATTGTGCCACTAAGTCATAAGCGATTCGTTGTGCTTGTTCTATATGGGGAGTGACTACGCCTGGTAAAGTTGTTTGTTACAATTGGTAAAGTTCGCCGCAATCTCAAGGGACCTCAAGATCGTGCGGCTGTCTGCAGTGCAAATGAAGAGGACATTACATATCCCAGTATCTCTTTGGGCCAGCCAGTACAGCAACCAGATGGCTTAATTGCTGTGCTTGAATATTTTGTAGCGGGACAGGTCCAAGCCACTCTGGGATTATCAAACAATTTCCACTCAAGAGCTTCCCATAGGTTTTCTAGCTGCGGGCAGCTATTTTGCGTTGGGCTGGAGTCAGCACTCTTTTTTATTGTGAGAATCTGGGACTCTGGATCCAGGATCCCATGTTCCCCATCTCGGTTTTTGCTTCCCACAGTGGTGAATGATTTACCACTAACCAGAGCCTTGAAGGCCTCCCACAGGCATGTAGGGGAGGATACCATTTAGGTGTTATTACTTAATGATTCCCCTGAGCAAAGCAGTGAATTGGTCATCCATAAACAACAAGGCATTTAAGGTCCAAATAACCCTAGGACAGGGACGTGGCCCCAGGACGTTTGCCTCAACTGGTGCATTCTGGGAAAGGTCATGGGGGCCAATTTCTACTCCAGAAGTATGGGGAATACAAGAAGCAGATACGAATAACTAGTCAATGCGAGGGTCACATTTTGTGAGATGGAAAAGTGCATGAAGTGACGCACCTTTGGGTATCAAGTGCGCCACACATCAATGAAACCCAGTAAGGATGCCCATTTCTCCAAGACTCGTAGTCTGGTGTTTGGGGAGAAGGAGTTTGTGTCCAGGGACTTGTTGAGTAATGTGTTTAAATCATGCCCAACTCCACCACATCGACCTTGGACTGTAATAAGAGTATGAGCCAGAGCATGAGAGCCTGTTGTGTGTTAGTGACAAGAGTGGTGGGAAGGCATACACACTGCAGGGAACCCAAGCTGTGCCCTCCAAAGTGTCCTCGAGGACCAAAAATCAGACCAGGTCATACAAGTATATCTTAGATGTCTTGAAGAGGAAGGATTATGTAGAACCCCCCCCCTCAAAGCCCATAGTGAAACCAGAATGCTGGAAGCTTGTATAACCATGCCTCAAAGGAAGGCATATTTCATGCAAATGAGATGAGGCTAGTGCAGTAAGAGGACTTCTGGCTCATATAAGTTGGAGCTTACTAGCACAGCCCCCCTCTTGATCTTATCTAGTAGGCCTTTTTCATTCCATGATAACAATTTGTCTCTCCCTGAAGTACACATCCTAGGCATCATTGTTTGTTCCAATAAATGGGAAAAAATATCCATGAAGTGTCTGCCTACTGGTAAAACACAAGTAAAACAAATCTAGCAAAACACCACTCCCCCCTAATAATTCCTCACCCCATGCTTCCAACCCTGAAACATCTGTCACCCAAACATACTCATAAATCAGCACACTTAATAAAGCAACTAAACTAAATGTGTGGGGGGAAAGCACTGTTGATCGGGAATATGCCTCTCAAGTTGATAGAGAGTCACGGGGTGCTGATCCTCCATACCATGGCCACGGGAGGCCCTTTGCCCCTCATAGTCTTCCTGTTTATTGTTGATCTCAGCAAAATCACAGCACTGACTCTTTCTTCTTCAGGGGATGTCTCCGGTGGAAGCAGCAGCTTCCCCCACACCTGGACCCACTCCCCAGGCACATTGATTTTTGGCCCTTTTTAGACCCCCTCAAGGTAGTGATCTTTAGTCCAGCTGATGTGGGTGCTCCTCAACCCATTCCCAGGTGTGGGTGCTCCTCAACCCATTCCCAGGTGTGATCTGGATAATTAAAGGTAAGGGACCTTCCGTTGAAATACCTCTTACAGCTTTGCTGGGTATATGAGCATATATTTTAGCTCAATTGATCAGAGTTTCTGCTTGACTTCTTCAAAGGACTTTCTTAGTTACTGGACTAGTCTGGAGTAATATGAAAGGATTTTATGTAATTCCAATTTTACTTCCCCATCCACCCTCACTATTCAAAATATCATGTCTCTGTCTCGATAGTTTAAGAATCGTGTAATCATGGGCTGTGCAAGGGGCTCCAGGTGGTGGTTTTTGTGTCAAGGAGAGGTGGGTATGTTCAAGCAAGAGACATTGTGATATTTAACCTGCCAGCAAGGATGGTATGAAGCCAGGTTTTCAGCAACAGTTCGGGATATGGCGCTCCATGCCCTCTGATATCCCAAGAAAGCAGAGGTTATTAAGGGTTGTAGGAGGGGTGGAGGTTGAAACATGGGAGCCTCCAGGGGGACTCAATCAGTGAACCCCTGGGCAACAGCAGGAGAAGTCCAGTCTCTGAATGAGTCGCTGGATATGAGTGCCTGCTGAGTATCATGTGCTTGCAATGTGCCCCAGCCCCTCAAACAACAGCCCTGTTTACTTGGTCCTCTTACCTTCCTCAAGGATCACAAGTCTGATCTAGGTGGACAGGATTGGGGGGAAACAGCGATGCCTCAAGTACAGTGGCCCTGACATGCCCAGAGGTCAAGATCCTCGTATCTCCTTGGTCAAGGCATAAAGTGGAAATCTATTTAGGGGAGAAAAGTGGCACTGCAGTTCCTGCGTTTCTTCTCGATGTCAGGCAGCTGGGGTTTCTCAGCCACATAGGGGCAGTTACAATCTCAATATGGGGGCGCAAGGAACATCTACCTGGTGTCAAGTGTCCATGCAGCTTCCCAGCCCCACCAACAGTAGTGCGACTGGTGATCTGCCACCTGGTCTTCTCACCTTACCTTCTTGGCGTTGTGGGCTGCAAGGCAGGTCCATGGGCAGCAGGCGAGGTTTCAGATAACAGCTCCTATAGTCCACCTGGAGGCCAGGGGCATAGCTTAGTCAGTAAAATTGGGGGCATGGTGAACTTCTGATTATTCACGATGTGCATTAGGACACTGAAAGAAAGCTCCCGCCATCTTGCACTGCCTGGCCACAGCCCAGACGTACCTCATTTTAATTTAGAAGAGCCATTAAAGAAAGAAAAGTGACTAGAGAAACTCACAGACCTTTAAAAGAAAAGTGACAGATGGGTGAGCACTGTAGGTACATAGGCTATGGCTTGAAGAGAATGGGAAAATGACACTGCTCTTTAAAGGAGCACACTCAACCACTATTATTCTGGCTCCAGGCAACAGCACCCTGGAGTACTGAGCTGGGCTTTTTGTGACAAAATCTTTCCATAGTTGCATTTAATATTTGTATTTTGTCTTTTGATGTCAGGACAGAAAACATTGTTTTTTTTTTGAGAAATGTTTTTGCCTTTATGAGATGACCTTTTTGTGGCAAGAAGGTGGTTCATACTGGTTGTCACAGCATCTGCATAGCCTGTCCTCATTATTCCTATCTTTGGAGGCGTGTCCCCACTGCCAGATGTAAAGGAGGACCCTAAGGAGATTGGGAAGGTTCCCGTTCAGGGACTTCATAGGAACTGGTGCGGGCAACATCGGTCGATATGAGGGAGGTTTGAGGGGCAAGGAGAAGGAGGTTCCTCCACCTTAGCTTGCGCCTCCTTTTCTAAGGACTCTTCCAGCTGGAGATCCTGTACTTAAAAAAGGGGCCAGAAGATTATATATGGATACAATTTCATGCTTTTTTTTGTAATACAGCATAAATGTCTTTTGACAAACCTTTTTTTGGTAGAGTAGAGGTGATATCATCCACCAGTGATATGTGTGGCGGTGGGAAGTCTGACATAGTTGGAGAGTATCTATGTTGTGTCTGGAACTAAATCTTCTTGAATGGTAGCAATGACGTGAGCACCTGGTTCATGGAGATGAGCACCTGGAGCGGTGATGGTGGAGCCTAGAATGATGGCGTGATCTAGAGCGAGTTGTGGACCCCGGTGGAATAACTAGTGCTGGAGGAGGAGGTGGTGATTGAGGCAGGGGTTAAGGTGGAGGCGGAGGAGGTGGTTGAGGAGATGGCACTGGCTGAGGAGAGCCAGGTGCAGCTCTTGAAGGGGAGTAAGTTTTTGAATACTCTGAATACGGTGAGGTATAGATGTGCCTTCTCTTTTTTCTTGCCTCCTGTAGCCTGAAGGAGGTTGAGAAGGTCCTCAACATCAACCTGCCTCTATGCCTTGACGTCAACCGGCTTGTCAGCGGTGACAGACGTCGATGTCTCAGCGTTGGTATGGACCTCGACGTTGATCTTCTGTGGAACCTCGACGGCGAGTGTGGTAGTCGAGGCGAACTCCTCGATGTCGATAGATGTCTGTGAGTCAACGGTGATATTTTTGACATCGACACCCCATACCTTGACACAGACCTGCGGCGTTTCCTCAACGGCGAACCATGGGTAGATAGTGACCAGGTACAGGCTGTACCTCTTCTTGGCATTGATGCTCTCAATGTTGATCAGAACCAATGTCGTTTTTCTGCTGTTTTATTCCTGGGACGCACTCCAGAGACAGAGCCCTTGTAGAGGTCTGACCCTGTCCTAGCAGTGAGGTCACACCTTTAGACTGTGTCTGTTGTTTTCTTCTCTCCTTGGTACAATGGAGAAAAATGTTTTATTTGCCACTCTTGGCAAGACGTGGGAATATGATTTTCTGGTAGGCAGAGAATACACACCTCATGAGGATCTGCCTTAGTTTTCTTCCACCCACAAGCTGGACATTTATCAAAAAAAGAGGGCATTTTTGGTTAAAAGACCTTTAATTCCTGTCAGAAAAAAAGGAAAAGCCTGGGAAAGACCATAGATGTTGAGTAAAACAGTTGTCACCAAAATTTACTTGAGAAGTTTGAAGAAAAAAAGTCAAAATTTGGCCAAGCTAAATGCTCCAAGGTCCTGTCAGAAGGAGCCGGAAAAAAACAGCTGAAGCAACTGCCACCTGCTCAGCATGATGGGATACTGGTGGTCTCTGGATTCTTAAAGCTTAAAGGCACAGTCTCTATTTTAACTCATGTAATGACATCCTATGAGGCTACTCTGCCCTACGTTACTTTATCTTTCTACTCTACCAAATAGGGTTTGTGAAAGACATTTATGCTGTTTTACAAAAACATCAATAAATTGTATACATATATAATCTCCTGGCCCCCTTTTTAAGTACAAGATGAAGAATTGGGCCATTGTAGCCTGTTCCTGTAGGCTGCATAATATTTTTCACACTCTTAAGTGACTCTTCAGGCTTTCTCAAAGAAAAGCAAACATCTACACTCAAGAAGATATATTGAGAAAAAATGCTCAGGGGTCCCCGCACGTGGGTGGGACTATTCAGTGCTTATGACTATAAATGGAAGTCCCCTATGAGAGAAACTTCGATGCATTTATCACCAAAGTCCGGTGGGCACTCGACATTGACGAGACCAAGGCTATCGATGTCGAAAGGTGTTGCAGTGTTGGGACATTAAATACCACCTATCACTTCAGTAAGCTTAAAAGGAGAAGGTTTCAGACTGGGAACATTCCAGGGTGTAATTTCCTTTTGATGATGTATGACTGGTATGTCACTGGTTAATATTTCTTCTACCAGTCACACGTTGGCACAAGCATCCATGACTCCTGCACCAGTGCCAACTTCACAACTAGAGCCAATGGAGCTTGCAGCACAACTTCCGGTACTTTCTCCAGCTAAAGTAGAAAGTGATACAGTGCCTGGAAGTAAGTCATACTCAGGGCTGGCTTTAGCGCTAGTGGCACCCTGTGCTACAGTCTTTTTTGGCGCGTCCCCAGTGACCTACTTTTCCACTAATTCCCTCTCTACTGTTATGTTGGCTCTCATTACAACAATAAGAGTGCTGGATTTGGGCATCAGCACCACCAGATTATGGGGAACTGAGTCCAATTCCACACTGTGTGACAACTGTAGGCCTAACCCAGCTATCAGTACCTCAACAGTACCCAAGAGTAGAGGTGATTTGTTGCAGTCGTGCGCATGGCATTCTGATTTCTCAGGGAAATCCTGGTGGAACAGATCTCACCCTTTTCTCTCAGTTGCATTCGTATCGCACATGCAAAGACAAACAGAAGTAGGACTTGGTCCAACTAATTTTAGTGACTCAACTGCATCCTTGATAAAAAGGCATGTACTGCAATAATAAGGATAATGAAACATAATAATAGCAGTGTAGTGACAAAGAAATTGAAACATAAGAAAAGTCCCACAATAGTGTCACAATGCTAAGTGTCAGAATTCTTACCTACAGCACTAAGGTTCTATACTAGAGCACAGCAGTGTTAGCCCTAATCCACCCTTCACGACCCTTGGATAGACACCATTCCCCATACCTTAATATGGTATTAGCAAAGAGGGTTGTTGGTCTATCATGTAGGCGGAAAATATGTATAGTCTCAGCAGACAGCTGAAATGAAGCGGACACCATGCAGTGGCAACTTCTGTCTGGAATTTCCCTTAAACGTATAGGGGGCAGAGAGGTGTTTTATAATAAAACATCTGATGTTCTAAGAAAACTGCCCTAACGTAAAAACACCTATGTTTCCATGAAATGACAGGGAATATGACGTTCTATTTTGTACCAACAACATTATTGTGTACGGCTTTTAGCAAGCACAGAATGGAGGTGTTGTGATAAGAAACTAAAACAATTCCTAAGCAGAGTGAATTACAGATAAAATAATAAAAACATCACAGCAAAATGAGGCTCTTTCTGAAATAATAAAAATGAATTATTTTCTAGGCTAAAGGGCACAAGCTGCAGGGACTATGGTCAAAATAGCGTGCCAATAAAATGATGCTAAAATAACCTAAAAAAACTCTCCCCTTGTCTGTTCAAAGTGTAGAGGTCAGCCTAATTGTACTATGCCTAAAGATAGACTAAAATATGTACATACATGTCCAAGTTGAAAAGCAAAACACACTGAAGTAGGCCAAACAAAAACGCTCAATTTAGAATAGAACAATCTTGTGAAAAAGCTGAATGTCAACATTATATTAAAAGTCAAATTCATTTTGAAAATCGGCAGCTGTATCCATGACAACTGAGTCAAGGAAAGATCACTTCAGCAGGTATGAATTGTACCAAATCGGTGCCAAGGAAAACCAAAGAGCATTCATGTTGCAAAGCCTCAGCTCAACAAAGGGGCAGCATTCTGTGTAGTGCTAGATGTCAAAGTACCCAAAGCCATTTGATCCACTAAAGGCAGCTCATAGGAGGCTTCCCACAGTAAACACACCCTCACTGCGCATGTCTGGTAATGAGCCCTCAGGGTTCAATTAAAGTAAACACCGTGTACAAAGACACAATTTCATTGCACATTTGAAAAGGCACTAAAGGCAATGAAACATGGGCTGCACACAGTCCAGGAACGGTCTAAATGATAAAAACCAGTTGCACTCCAGTTCTTCAAGGAGTGATGCTCCGAAATACTGCATCATGCGTTCACGACACAGTTGCACTGGTGGAAACGTCATCGGTCCTCCTTGCTGAGGGGACAGCCATCGCAACAGCAAAATTCCACCAATTAGAGCCAAAATAATTGGGAATCCCCAAAAACTGTCAAAGAATAGTGAGTATATGGCTGAATGTATTTTACTAAATATAAATGAAATTGTGCTGATGAACCCAGAACCATCAGCCTTAAAGATATGCACTATCCAGGCAGTATTGGACACATTTAAAAATTCGCCCCAGGAGTTCACTGAAGTGTCTTGGAAAGTTTGTATTTAAAAGGGACTGTATTTCTGGAGATGACCTCGCTACTTGGAGCAACAGGAAGCCGGATGTCTGCTACTTTTGTCTGTTGTATGGGGGGAAAAGCATGTTACTGCAACAAGTAACAGTTTTGGAGACCAAAACTACATAGGCAATTCCGGCTCGCATTCTACAACAGCACTCACAGTTTAGAAACACATACCTTCCATTTGAGAGCACCTGGAACACTGCTCGAATCAAGGGGACAGGAACTCCCTTCAGATAACAAGCCAATTTTGCTGTAGAAGCATTCCATACTCCGTGTAAGGACACTTGTTTGCAAACCACTGAATGGTTTACAGAGGTCTCACATTCGCTACCGCTAATAAAGTCCTCTTTAATGCCATTGAAACATTTGTATGAGAAGGGTAGCTCCAGCACCTCATGAATGTAGCTTTCTCCTAGCCTTTCATATCTGCCTACTGGAATGTGTTTCAAGCAAGTTGTGAACTGTTGTATTGAAATCGGCAGATTGATAACCCCATGAATTGACCACACTGCAGATGGAATTTCTGCCACAGTAAAAGGCAACTTTTCAAACTTTTTGATGCTCAACATAATGTAAGTCGCTATTTTCTTAGCTGTTATTTGTTGCTTTGCATCGAATTAAATGCGGCAAACCGGTCTTTTGCTCTAACCTATTGCCATAGAGCACGGCCACTTTTCATTGTAGTGTCCAACCCAACTGCATAACGGACTTAAGTTGACTCTGCCCATGTTGTAAGGGTGACATGTCAGTTTGCATAATATCAATTGCAGAAGAAATAATGTTCTTAAGAATGTATATGCGGTCAGACAAGGTGTTAATCCCATTACCTACAACGGCTAATGCCTTCTGTAATTTTCCTGATCTATTTGCCTTAACCGGGCAGCGGCTTCTTGTTGTGAAAGTTTCCAAATTTCTTTTACATTGCATATAAGAAGCACTTTTTACATTGTCTTCTGGGGCCTTACAGGAAATCTTGTAAATCTTTGTTATTTGACAGGAGACTGAGGTGTTCTTTTATATCGTCTAGTGAGGAACTTTTTAACCATTACTGGCATAATTTTCCTACACTGTATGTTGTCACAATACCCCAGTGTTCTGATGACACATAACAATGGTCTAGTCTGCTTGCTCTAAAACCCTCCATGGATTTTACAAAACGTGCATGACAACCATTTGTGTCCACTGGCCACAGTAACCACCCACCAGGACTTGAATGTGTTGTGTTAAATGTTTCATTCTGGACCCACTCATCGAGCTGTTTTTCAGTTGCATTAATGTATTTTTGCCATTTGTAAAATTTTGCCGGAGTGGGGATACTGGGCGCATTCAATTCTTTAATTTTTGCCAAGCCTAGATAACTTGTTTGCTACACTGTGTCATTCAAAAATATCATTTGTAAAGGCATCAGGCATGCTCTAAATAAAGCTTCCTTGCCTGTATTTGTCAATTTTTAGTTCTCCAAACACTCTTTTAATCAGTCGACTTCATCCAATATTCAAAGCCTTCTATAGCCAGCTGGGAAACAAAAGATTCAGAAAAAAATATTCTGACACAACATTTTTAACATTATGCCTGGAAAAATATGTAACCCTTTCCATATATGTTTTAGAACTCCCCACGGGTGGGGTAGGGCAATGTTCCCATTGTGTATAATTAAAAAAAGTCTTCCAGGTGCTTGTTCTATGAATGAAATGATGTTCATAATAATAATTATAACAAAACATATCTCCATAATTTTTCTTTGGTAAATATTGTCACTTTCAAATACAGTAAAATATTCGAGCTCAGAAAGCATAGAATCAACTGTTTTTACATCCCAGTCATCAGAAACAACCCCTGATGTTATCACAACATTCATTGAAATTTTAAAAGCATATGGAATTTGAAGAACCTCAGTCGGGCCAATTATACCAAAAGATATTTTATCCGAAACAATCACATCAGGAATTGGTATAGTGGAAATGTTCACTAGGGGCAAGTCTCGACAGACCTTATGTGAGGAAAAATTAGGTTTTAGTACCTCATCCACCAGTTCGACTGCAGAGCATTCAGGAAGGTAATGACCATGTATGTTAAGAAAAAGACAATGACAAACCCAATCCAAAGGAGAAAAGCAAGTACAGTTAGTAAGAGCCATATATAGCTCCATAGATGAATAAAATAGTTAATTTTGAGATAGTTTATCAGCTTACGTGCTCTTGACATTGGTGGCACAGAAGAAGTAGATTAGTCGGTGAAAGAGTTATTGATGTCTGCAAAATATCCAGAGGCAGTTCATGCAAAGACTGGAGCCATGTTTGGAAATGGAGAACTGACAGAAGTCTCCCTTGGAGGTTCACAGTAAACAATTCCATCAGTTTGAGTTGAATTTGAGTAAAATTGCTCATGATTTTGGACGTTTCCTGTCGCAGATGGAGATAGTGGTACTAATGAAAGATCATTTTCTACCCTTCATAAGCTCGGGGGAGTGTCAGCATCACTGCTCAAAACCTGTAGAGGAACTTCCTGATCCGTAGTGAGAGTGATTCGGTAAATACCCAGGAGTCCTCTAGGTCAGTGTTTTTCAACCTTTTTTGGGCAAAGGCACACTTGTTTCATGAAAAAAAATCACGAGGCACACCACCATTAGAAAATGTTACAAAATTTAACTCTGTGCCTATATTGACTATATATAAAGTAATTCTCTTGAATAGGAATCAAATAAACACAAAGAAAGTATTTTATAATTACTTTATTATGAAATAGTAAGTAAACAGAAATATGAAAAATTATAAAATACTTTATTCAGTGCGCAACCTGGGCCTGTTTGGCTGAACGGGTAATGGTGAGGGGTCTCTAATTTAGTGCATCGTGCTCCCAAGTGGACAGGAAAACAAGACTGTCCTCGGTTGCTGTTATTGTGCCCCTACCCTTTCTCCTCTCCCAGCTCCCCTATTTCCTTCCCCAGTGCCCTTTTCCCTCTAGGTTCCCGCGTCCCCAGGAGGGACCGTACCTTTGCAAGCCACGACCCTCCTGGGTCGTGGCTGGCTCCTCGGCTGTTCTGCTCCGGCTCTTCTCCGTGTTAGACCTCCTTCTCCTTGTCTCTCGTTACTGCCGCTCTCTCGTCCTCCTCGTCCCGCTCCTCGACTCCAGTTCTTCCTGACTTGACCTCCTTCACTCCTTCGTCTCGTCCTGACCTCGTCGCGCTCTCCATCTCCGCGTCTTTCGGCTCCGGCCCCTTTTCACCGTTGCTGCCCCGGAAGTCCTCAAGCGTTTCTCTGGAAACAGGGAAACGCGTCATCGACGCCCGGAGCGTTCCCATGGAGACATGGGAACGCGGAACTGACTCGTCGGGCTTTCCTGGCGAGAAGCTGGTTGGCGCTGGCGTGGACATGGTCGTAACGACCCGTTCACAATGTCCTACTGTGATAGGTCCAGGCTGGAGTCTGGACCAATCACAGCCCGGACATCAGAAAAGTGGAGGGTGTCCCCCTGAGGAGCGCCAATCGGCGCCCCTGCTGGCCGAGGGTGGGGTCAAAAACCCCACCCCCCCCCCATACCCAGGACACAGTCCGGCGCCCACCTAGTGGGCGAAAATGTGACATTTTTTTTTTTTTTTAAATCTTTCGAATTTTTCAATTTTTCCCACGGCACACCAGGCAACATCTCGCGGCACACTAGTGTGCCGCGGAACAGTGGTTGAAAAACACTGCTCTAGGTCTGCAGTGTAAGATCGGTCACATGGTATAACTTGACATTATCAATGGAGACAAAGCGGTTTTCTTTTGAACCAGGCAGTGGTGGTAGAATAACAGTTCTGATACCATGTATTCCCAGGAGTGGAACCAGTGCACAATATGAAAGACCAAACTCCTTTTTCACAGCAATCTTTTCTTGCACTAGATCGCCAACATTTGGAATCCAGCCTGTAGATGTTATTGGTGCATCCCTTATTCCGAAGGAGGCAGCACAGGAAGATGTGTTTTTATCACTGAACTATTGTAATTCCTGCAAGACAGTGACACGTTCATTTATGTCAAAAGGTGTGTCTGCTGCCTCTATGCCAGAGCCATCAAGATCTTGAACATACATTTGTGTTCCAAACAGCACCTCATATGGGGTGCGCCCTCCGAGGGTCCTTCTGGGCAGATTATTATGTGCACTCTGGACTCCATACAGATGATTAAGCCAACTATGACCCATGCCTAATACTCTTGCTCTTAAGGATTTCTTCAAGTCTCAGTTTTTCCGTTCCACTACACTGTTATCCTCAGGATGGTAGGGGGATATGAAATGAAGTTGGACCCCTAAAGAAGTCATGGTGTTCCTGAAGTCTCTTGAGGCAAAGACATGGCTCTGGTCTGAGTGGAATGCCGCAACTGCATATGTCCCAATAAAGACTCGCAAATTAGCTCGATCGTCAGCTGATCAGTGTGGCCATACCCACAGAAATATGAAGCATAATTCGACAGCGAGTACAATGTATTTGTATGCACCATCAGGCGTCAGAGGATCACAGTGGTCAAAGTACACACATTGTAGTGATTTGTTTGAAATAAGAAGAGGTGTCTGTGGTGGGCTTTTGATGGTGGACCCTTTTATTTGCTGACAGATGTCACTGCAAAGGACATACTGTTTTGCCTGTTTTTATAGACTTGGCCACCAATAGCATTTTTGAAGTAAAGAAATAGTAACCACCACACCTGTGTGGGCAGAAACAACTCCCTCATGAGCCGCTTTCATCAACTTAGATCTTTGTGTGATCCCCAACCAAGATCAATCACCCACCCCTGGTATTGTTACTAAGGCAGTATTCAGGCTAGGTATGCAGTAGGAATATTTCGCGGGATATGCCTTTGGTAATGGCTTGCCATCAGCCGAAGCTTTCACAGCAGTCAGTGTTTCATCATTCAGCCTTGTTCATGAATGAGTAATTGCAGCAACAGAAGCCGTAGCTACTGCTGACTTGGCCGCTTCATCAGCCAAGCTATTGCCTGTGACGTGCAGTCCTATATGTTGATGTCCTAATGTATGAACTACATGGGCATTGGGTAGCATTTCTTTCAGATCCACTACTGTCCCCCACAGTAACCTGTTCTTGATGGTGTGGCATTTTGAATCTCGGAACCCATTCTGGCGCAAGTAATGTGGATATTCATTGAAGGACTGGACACAGTCATACGAATCACAGACTAACGATGTTAGTTTTTTCTGAATCCATGTGTTCCAGTGCCATCACCAGAGCCTTGAGGTCTGCTAGTTGAGCAGTACAGTTCCCTACGGTCTGTGTGTAAGTATTTTGTGGGTGGAATTCACTATCTTTCATGTAGCCACTCACAGCTATACAAGTGGCGGAGTATTGGTGTTTAATGGTTACAGCTGGTTGGGCTGAACCATCAGTGTAAATAATTGTTTGATATTGATCAATAGGCAAAGTATTTGCTGGTATTGGATATTCCATTTCGGGTTGAAGGAATCCTTGAGTTTGTAATTTTGGGTCAAAAATGTAATCTACATCAGAGTCTGTCAGAAACATTGCCCATTGGATCCAGAGTGGATGTAATGGTTTTGCGTTTGAAACGCTAGCCTTTGTGACAGCCTCAAGCGCTAGGATCGGAGACACGCCAATGATGCGTTTCCCCCGAGCCAGAGGTCTCTCTTTAATGACAGCCATCTGAACAGCAGTCAGAATCTTTTCTGAGGAAGCAAAGTGTTGTTCTGCTGTGGAATCCAAATGTGATTTGTGTGCTGTAGGGACGCTATTACCCTAATTAAATGTTACATAGGTGAAGCCAATGGCACCAGCAATAACTCTGATGACCATATGTGCTTTGTTGTGCCTTGTATGTAAGTGTTTTGCTGCAAGCATGTCTTGTTGCAATGCTTTGTGAATGTGTGTGTGTTTGACTGTCCAATATTTGCTTGAAAAGTCGGGGCGTACTAATTCATATAACGGTTTAATGCGTTGTGCATAATCTCAGATGTAAGTTTTGCCAAAGTTTAAAAAGCCCAATAAT
Organism: Pleurodeles waltl; assembly: GCF_031143425.1. Lineage (NCBI taxonomy): Eukaryota > Metazoa > Chordata > Amphibia > Caudata > Salamandridae > Pleurodeles > Pleurodeles waltl. The sequence goes on along the minus strand of NC_090440.1, from coordinate 1,141,719,589 downwards.
GACTGGAGCTTTTTTATGGTATTTGGTGGTTGCAATTGTGCACACCTTTCTAGAAAGTGGGCAGTAGGCTCTTTCCTTCATCTGATAATTCAAATCCCAGAAATAGGACACTGAAGAAAGCAATTTTTGTTTTCTTAAAATTAAATTTTTAGCCAAATTCGGCAATTCCCACAACAATGCCTGCCACCCATCTTAGATGTTGAATGAGATCATCATCCATAAGGTAGATGTCATTTACATAGGAAAACGCCTCAGGGTCAGTGTCGTGTAAAATGGATGTTACATGTGCTGAGAACAGCTCAGGACTATTTGAATACCCTTGTGGGAGCCTATATTTTTTTCTGCAAGTCTAAAGCGCTAAATGCTGTTAGACCCCTACTTTCAGCCGCTATAGTTTGGCAGAAAATGCTGTTGGGAATATCCAACTTTTTTGTATTTTTTGTGCACTGTATTGTTAATGAGTGGTGTTCTCTGTGTATTTTGGATAGCAAATGTGTGTGTATGACTGTTTAAATGTCTGTAATCAAAGACTATTCTATATGAATGGTCGGGCATAGCAATGGGAAATAGGGGATTGTTCATTGATGAGAAGCAAGGCTCAATTACACCCTGGTATTCTAGCTGTGTGAGAATCTCACTCCCAGGTGCTTTTGCCTCAAGTTTCATAGGATATTGATGTTGAGGATGCAGTTGGGACCTAATTGATATTATGTGGTAGGTAGAATCTTTATCCCACCCCACATGGTTGCAGTACAGCATGGGGGCTTGTGCCAAGGCCCAATTAAATGCATAAGCCTATCTGAACGCTACAGGAGCCAGAGCGAGAAAGAAGGCTTAATGATCTCTTCCCCCCGTGGGACCTCACGGACAAACTCTGTCAGCCAATCTTTTTCAGCCAATAAAATGTCATAAATGCCAGTTAGCAGTTTCCAGAATATGATATGAATTGTGCATTCAGTGTCTCCCTCTATTTGTATTTGCATGTTAAACACCCTAATGAGAGGGGAGACACGCATGTCCGCAATTTTGACTTCTAAAAAGTCGCCAGCTGCTTTCACTTCCAGATGCTCTTGAAGATTCCGGTTAACTATTGTGACCTCTGCTGCGCTGTCTAGCAGAGCCAGTGCCCAGTTCCTGTTCTTCAGTAAAACTCTCATCTTGTCTGGCATTTCTTGCAGAAATAGCTGCAACCTTCTTTTTTTGAATTGGGGTTTTTGTTTTGGAAGTTTCTCTTCTATTTTAATTGAAACTTCTTATGAGCATGAACGAGATTGGCATGTATCAATACATTGATATCAATCAAGAGTTTTTATATTATCCTTATTTCTTAGGTTATAGCGTTTCTCAGGGGTCTCCGAATGTGGAGATTCTCCCCTCTCTTTTTTAGATGATTTTTTTTTATCCCAGCGTTTTTTAGAACCCTCAGCTGCTTGCTTGGTAGAATATTGTAATTGGTATTTCTTTGTATGTGTATGCTCTGTGTTGTGCACATGCATTAGCATGTGTATAACGATGAAATGTATTGCTTTTCCCATCAACTGCTGAAAAATTAACCCAGGAGTAAAACATTTCTGTTCTATAAGCTGGATGTACCTCTTCCACAAATCTAACAGCACCCCCTGGGCTGTAAGGCCATAATTTAATAAATGATTAGTGAGGTGGGGCCTCATGTTTATTGCAATTACCACCCGTTGTGGGATTCGCCATGTTGAGTGCACTTGTTCAGAGATAAGGACACCAATTGGGGATTAGTCCTTTTAAGGTTCAAGCTTGAACAACCTGCAGTCTTAAATAGGTGCTAGCTATCCAGCTGAGGAGGAAATCCTCAATACTAAGGATGTCTCTGTATTTAGTATTGGGGTGCCTTTAGCACGTAGTGAGACAGACATACTTAGGGAGATCCATAATTCAGTGCCTGACCAAACGTTGGTGGCACCATGTCATCTTGGCTTTCATTATAACAATGAGACTGCTGGATTTGGGTGGCAGCACCACTGGATTGTGGGGAACTGAATCCAATTCCCCACGTGTGACAACTATTGGCCTAACCCTTCCAACCAGCTAGCAGTACCTCACCAGTACCCAAGAGTAGAGGTGATTTGTGGCAGCCATGCACATGACATTCTTGTTTCTCAGGGAAATCGTTGTGGAACAGATCTTACCCTTTTCTCTTAGTTACATTCGTCTCACACATGCAAAGACAGAAGCAGGACTTGGTCCAATGAATTTTATTGAATCAACTGCATCCTAGATAAAAAGACATGTACTGCAATAATAAGGATAATGAAGCATAATTATAGCAGTGCAATGACAAAGAAAGTAAAACATAAGAAAAGTCCCACCATGGTGTCACAATGATAAGTGTCAGGATTCCTAACTGCACCACTAAGGTTCTATACTACAGCACAGCAGTGTCAGTCCTGAGCCGCCTTTCTGGACCCCTGGGAAGACACCATCCCCTATACTGGAATATGGTAGTAGCGAATAGGGCTGCTAGGCTACCAAGAGCCTACTCCCATGTATGCGGAAAAGATGTTTAGTCTCAACAGACAGCTGCAATGAAGCGAATAGCATGGAGTGGCAACTTCTGGCTAGAATTCCCCTCTAACGTGTAGGGGGCAGAGAGGTGTTTTTTAATGAAACAACTGATGTTCTAAGTAAACTGCCCTAACATAAAACACATATGTTTCCATGAAATGACAGGGAATATGATGTTCTACTTTGTACCAACAACATTATCGTGCACAGCCTTGAGCACAGAATGAAGATGTTGTGCTAGGAAATTAAAACAATTCCTAAGCAGAGCGAACAACTGAAAAAGAATAAAAACATCACTGCAAAACAAGACTTCTGCTAAAATAATAAAATGAATTATTTTGTAGGCTAAAGGGCACAAGTTGCAGGCCTATGGTTAAAATAATGTGCCCATTAAATGATGCTAAAATAACCTGAAAACACTACCACCCTCCAACAGTGCCCATCTTCTCTCCATAACCACTCTCAGATATAGATTTCATTTTTATAGTGCTACTCATAGTTCACTTACACTCAGGTCTGTGCTCTGCATGGTACACTTCTTTACAGCAGGCACATTAACCCTCTGCACTACAATATGATGAGTCACAAATGCCATTAGGCAAAGCTCGGATGTCTCTCAAGCAGGAGCAATAATTACCAGAGCGTTCTTGACATTTTTATTGTTACCTGAAAACTGCTAAATAAACAACGAACTCTGCAGCATGTATCTTTAAACCCATAATTAATTTGAAACACAGGGACTCCCAGCCCCCCTCCCAGCCCGTGTGAGCGATAGGTGCGCTGCACTGGGCGCACTGCTCAAAAGCTGACTCTGGTCACACTGTCTACCCGAGTGGCACAGACATCATTCCAGCCTCTTAAGACATACTAAGCAGAGATGGTACTCCCGTCCATGACACTGTACTCTGAGAATCATCTACTCTATAACTAGGGACTAGGAATGGATATCTTACGGATTTCAGGTGCCCTGGGCTAAACGTAATTTGGGGGTCCGTATTCAGAATAGCCTTGAGTTCATGATTCAATTTTAACTCATCCATGGATTTTATGGTCAGGTCATTGATAGTGCACAGGCACACTGGTCCAAATTCTAAACGTGTTTACATCCAATAATTAAGGATAGTGATGTGTGTTTTCAATTTATAATACAGCTGTGGCTTGCTAATATTATTACAGATAATCTTTGTGCCCCGCCCAATTCTGAAATGTGAGGTCTTTTTATGGATGTTTCATGGTGTTGAAAAACAAACATTTCTCTGTAAAGTGTCTGTAATAGACTCCCATACATCATCCACAATAAAAATAAAGTAAAGGAAACTGTTATCGAAAACAGTCTGCAAGAATTATTCAGGGTCATCGGGGCAAGACTCTCTGAAGAACACAGCTTGCTTTATCAGCCCCCCTTAAGGAAGGCCCGCCTTGCCCATGCCTCAAAACATCTCTGGGACTAGGTCATTGGACAAACTCTCCACAGGACCCCTATTCCCCACAACGCTTCATGCAGGTAACGCCACGAAATACCAGTCCAAATATTTCTAAAATGTAACCGCTTCATACCCAGACCATAACACTTTTAAAACACAAATTTCTTGAAAATTACTGGCCAGATTTAAACCAGGCAAAGATTTTAAGATAAAGATATACTTTAATGCTAAGTTGGATGTATTTCTGTTCATCTGTTTCTGTATTGAGGAACAAAGAAACCACTAGGAGTTAATTTGAAAATTGTTACTTGTTGCCTGAAACCCCCCCCCCCCTTGTTTTTGGCGCATGTTTGATGGATCTACAGGAAATAATGCCATGTCAAACTCATTGTGGATATTTTTTTTGTTTTTTTGGGTGGCTTTGTCGAACAGCCCCAAAGTCATTAGTAAAACAAAACATTTATAACTGACTAGCCTGACAAGTTGTACGTACACTACCACTCACTCAGATACACATTGTGGGCTACACTAACGGATAAGAACACCCCAATGGAGCCAAAGTTATACTGAGGCGGTTGATGTCCAATGCGTGGATAGATTTGTGTACACTGCCATTCATTCAGATACTCACTCAGAGCTACACTCAAGGATATGAATGCTATGATATGAATGCTCTGATGGAGGCAAAGGTACAGTGAGACGGTGAGTGTTCAAACCATGTCCGGGTTTACGCACACCACCACTCACTCAGATATACATTCAGGGCTACACTGAGGGATATGAACACTTAAATGGAGTCAAATGTACCGTGAGGTGGTGGGTGTCTAATGTAGGTCCAGATTTACATTCATGAATAGTCGCTTACACTCATGGTATGAACTCTCCTATAGGGTCATTGGGTGGAGGGCATACAACACAGACCCAAGCTTACACATACACGCTGACTTGCATACACAAGCCTGAAATCAGGGATGTAAACACTCTGATGTTGGCAAAGATACTGTGAGGCGGGGTGTCCAAAGAAGGTTCGGAGCTTACTAAAAGAAGAAATGTTAAATGATTGTAAGAGGTTGGAAATTAATAAACTCTACAATGTGTCATTTAACATTTTTAGTAAATGCATATTTTAAATTAAACACTCTGCTTTAAACATTTAAATTCACTGAAAAAAACGCAGTTACAAATGGAGTTGATTGTGACTCAAACCATTGAAATTAGCCCAATATTGTTAGTTATGTAAACCATAACTTATACTTCCCCCTTTTGTTGCAAAGAACATCACATATGACACCAGTGATGATATTGTAACTGACAACCCTGATTATCACATTATCATAATTTTTGACAACACTCTAGGTATCACTGCTTGATCCATAACTAATACTGACCCCTTGCGCCTTTGGCATCTTGGTTTATGTCACAAGAACCCCTTGATGGCAACATTGGACCATATTATTCAGTTACCCATTGTGTATTCTCTATCTTTTTCTCTGTCTCTCTATACATAATATATATATATATATATTGTGTATATGTTTTTTTTAAGTGAAGCTATATATATATATATATATATATAGCTTCACTTAAAAAAAACAAAGGTTACACAGACGTTATAGTTAGGCTCACATTTTAGATGTACAAAACCATAGAAATTCACCAGTTATAGTTAGAGATATCTCGAGTAACTATAACTCTTGCCCTAAGGTAACTATAATTCACACCCTCGCCATACACAGTTTTTTCATAAACATTTTTACTCAAAATATTACATTGATATGATTAGTGATGTTAAAAAAGATGTTATGAGTGCTGTAATTTGTGGGGTAATTAGTTATAGTTACCTTAGGGCACAAGTTAAGGTTACTTGAGATAACTCTAACTATAACTGGTGTATTTGTATGGTTTTGTACATTTAAAATGTGAGCCTAACTATAACGCCCCTGTAACCATTGTTTTTTTAAAGTGAATTTCTAGTTGTTTTTTTTTACATATGGTAATTTTCATTATTAAACTTTAATCCAACTACTGCCGCGCATGGACTTCGGTGGGCCAGGCCAACCCCTATAAGCACCCAACCTTGCACCATGCACGGCCTTCACCCGTGTGCAGCAGGGGTTTGCTGCAAGGACTGGCCTGCAGCCAGTTCCTGCAGTCAGCCAGCCAACCCTACACTCCACGTGGCCTTTTGGCCGTGCATGGCAGGAGTTGGCCTCAGCCTACCTCTTTGGGTGTGAGCGTAGATGTAAGAGGGTGCATATGGGGGTGTGAGTGGCTGTGAAAGTCATCTGGGTGTGAGAGTGCATGCATCACTGTCCTAATGGGTGTGTCAGTGTCTGCACAGGTGTGTGAGTGGCTGCATGAGGGTGTCAGTGTGTCTGAGTGGGTGCATGAAGGTCTGACTGGGGCTGTAAGTCGAGCATAAGGGTCTTAGTGGGGCTGTGAGTAGGTGCACAAGTGTCTGAGTATGTCCGTGTAAGTGGCTGAGTGGATATGTGAGTAGGTGTGTGAGGGTCTGAGTGGGGCTGTGAGTAGATGCACAAGGGTCTGAGTGGGCCTGTGAGTGGGTGCATGAGTGTCTGAGTGGGTATGTGAGTGGCTGCGTGAATGTCTGAGTGGGTCTGTGAGTGGCTGTATAAGGATCTGAGTGTGTGCGTGAGTGAGAAAAAAAGATTGAAAGAGAGAGAGAAATAGCGAGGGGAGAGATATAGAGATAGAGAGTTTTTTAAGCTTTGATGGCTGCTATATTTACAATGAGATAATTCTGCACAAATTGAAAAGAAAAATGTATTTGTCAATTAAAAAGAGTAGGATCACCTTTCAGTATGAGCCTTAAACATGTGAACTAAAAAAGAAAAAAAAAGTAGGGAAACGATCAGGAATACATCTGGATTCAAACCCTCAATGCTCAGTTTGAAGGTCTGCAACCTTCACACTGAGCTCTTTAATTGTTTGTTTTTTCATAATTGTTTTATCCCTTTCCAGGCTATCTTGTACTGCAGGGGAAGCCTCAAGGCCTCCCGTGCAGTCTCTGACTTTTTTTATACTAATCCCTTTGCGGTCTATCTGGGACAGCGGGGAAGCTTCAAAGCTTCCCCCGTGGTCCCCGACGTTTTTTTTTTTTTTCTATTTATTTTTTACTAAGCCCTTTACAGGCTATCCATTGCTTCAGCAAGCAAGGAGCTGCTTTTAACAGCAGCTCCCTGCTTGCTGAAGCAAAGCTTAATCTCTGTTCCCTGCACGCAATCCTGAGTCCAGGGAACAGAGATGAAAACTGTGCTTTTTGACAGTGGGTCCTGTTTGACAGGTCACGCTGTCAAAAAGCAGAATGTTTGCTGTGACTTGACTGCAGCTGTCAAAGCGGCTGGGAGGAGGCAGTATACAAAGGTGGTGTTCCGCGATGCACCCTTTGACAAATGTGTGACTACAAGGGGTGTTCAGTATGTCAGACCTTACTAAGTAAACTTACAAGGGGACGCGAATAGGTCGATGAACCTTTTGACTCGCAATTAAAAAGTTCTTACCATAGCTCCAGTACAAAATCAATACACAATAATCAACCATCATTAGTAATCAATAAAATCAATAACCAATGGAGTCAGTAATTGTCACGCACCATGACCTTTCAGCCATGAATAACTACACCTTTAGTAAAAGTTTATTATGTTTATTTCCCTTCAATAACAATGCTAAAGTTATGTAGATTAATCTCAATAGCAAATGAAACACATATAAAAACACTGGTTGTCCAAAGCGGCGGAAGAAATGCAATCTAATCAAAGCTCAAACTACGACACATTCTAAGGTTACAGTGCAAATCAATAGCAGAGTCAGCCGCGACAAAGTTATAACATACATGGAATTCAGGAAGGTAATTCATCAAACATTAGTCCCTGTGATCATCAGTCATTTGTGAGGGCCCTAAACTAAAGTCAGATTAGCATCAGCATGTTGGGCTTCATGCAAAACATTTAGAAACACAAATTTGTAAAAACATCTAACTATGGTACTATCAAAACAGCGCAGTTCGTAGCTAGAAAGAAATAGCATAATATGGATAACAGTCACAGATTATCATTGTATACCTATCCACGTTATGGGTCAGCAAAGCAGTATCAGTCTGCGTCCTCAGGTCATCAGTTGATCAGCAAGCATCAGGCTCTCAGTCAAGGAATATGAGCCCAATGTAGGAATGAATCTCTCCTAAAGTATCTCCCTCTTCTCAAAATCTGAATAAGTCTCTCCCTCTTAAAGTGTTGGGCGTCTTCTCTCTTTGCGGTGTTGTCACCTAAACCATCCCCTAATTCCCTATTGGTCAGTTAATCGTATGTTCATACTTTATCCAATAATATTTCTATACCAAATCTATGAATTCTAATATTTCACTGTTCACATACAGTTGATTGGTTCGCCTTACGATGTTCTCATCATCCGGCTTGTCAGGTAACAATAGTGTTGCAGCTTCAACTCCAGTCAGTATCTTCATTGTTCTTGTCCTGGGAAAGTTAGTCTCACACATATTACACATAAAATGTTGCAGTAGCAGGAACATCATATCCTAGCAGACGGTTCTCACGAAAAGCTTCTGTTAAGCACATTTAACAAGACAATGGACATTTCACAGTTTGATTCACTCTACGTCTTCTGCATGAGGCCTGGCAAAATAGGCCAAGACACTCACTAAGTTAAGGCCTACAATTAATAAAGCTAAACATACATCATAACCCTTCATATGACATATTACTGCATTAGTCTAGTACATTTTTGATATGTCATAATTATTAATCATTAATTAGTACATTTCGTGAACATTGGTGGCCATTCTTCGAGGTCACATTTTCAAATGAATGCATTATTTTTCTACGTTATTTCATTTTCTACATAAACTCATTTCTCAAAATACATAAACACTCATTAATAAATTTTATTAGAGACACCTGCGCTAGCAATCCCTCCTCTGATGACTAAATATGTAATCACACTAATTATCACCCACAAACCTTTACAATTCAATTTCTTCATAATTTTGTCTTCCCTTTGAACTTTCCCTGTAAAATATTTCCCTTTTCTTTTCTTCCCTCCTCTCATTATTCTTAGACCTTTTCAATTTGATCCTTTTGTATAATTTGTATAATCCCCATATCCCAATTAGACAAACCACAACAATTAATATCCCTTGTAGTATTTTCAATAGAACCACATTCCAAATGTTGCTGAGCCAATTTCCCCTGAAGCAAACCATTTGCCAACCCTTTCCCAAATACCTGGTTCTTTCAATTCCTTCAAATCAGCACTTCCATTAGTCAGATCAGTAAGTAAGTCTCTTCCCTCTTTACTGTTATCAGGTATATACGAACAACAATGCCTAGAATTAATCATTCTACAGACTCCGCCATCCTTCGCTAAAAGAATGTCTAAAGCAAGACGATTTTGAAGAGTCATAGCTCTATCCGCAGCTAATTCAGTATCTATCAGGAGTATAGCCCCTGAAAAATTTGTCAGCATGTTATCCACAATAGTAGACAACTTTCAAATCTTAGCTGAATTCATGATGACTCCCACTGAAGGAATCACCACTCCAAATATATCTCTCACTATCGCAGAAGAGGACTCCCTCCTCTGTCTCTTATGATGTAATTCAGTCACTTTCGGAAACTTTTTCAAATCCTCCATCTGATAAATCTTTGGGAAAACTATTCCCAAATAACATGCCCCATACCATCCTCTTGGAAGACGGTAATAAGCATTAAGTCCACAAATATAGTATATCGCTGGAATTGCGGGGCCCTGCCCATTCAACATAAAAGTAAATTTATTCTGAAACAAAAACACATGCCTGCATTCACTCGTACCCGCAAATAAAGTGTCAGTGCACGATTTAGGCCTATATATACAAAGCTTCCCTACGTGTTGCACATCTAAAGCTAATTTCCCTTGCTTTTTGATTGCACTATAATCATAATCATTCTTGTAAGTCCTTTTCTCTAAGCCTTTTTCTAATTTCTGCTTTAAAACATTTCTCCTATCATCAGTGTGATCTAAAAAGCTCTTTTCTAAAGGTGTAAGCAAGCATGTCAGATTGTTGCGATGCGCGTAAGCTGTGCCAAACGTTAATGTAGGTTCAAAGAATCCTCTAACTAATACTGTGTCATTATTCTTAGCTACTTTACTTAAATATCTAATTATAAGAACATACGAAAACACCATGTCATGATTTGAATAGAAGTATTGAATATACTCCTGGTTATAAAATCTTGTTAGTAATAGACTACAACTTATCCTGTAGGTTAGGGGTAAACTATGATATCTGACTCCTTCCTCAACTGATGCAGGAATCTGCGTACACACAAACAATTATTCGCATCCATTGTCTCAACATACTCAAGAAGCAATAGGAAACCTTAGAAGAAAGTTCTCCCTGCGCATTAGTATAACCATGCAAATATTTTTAATGTAACTTAAAGCTTTATAATGCCGTTAGTGCAGTAGTCATCTCAAAAGCAGAAGTATCGTTGGCTCCTCTCGTATCAAGAACAGACATACCCACAACACTACAAACAATATCCCACACGTAATTGACAAACCAATGCTCATATATTTACAGCGCCTAGCACCTCTACCTTGTTGACTAATGTTACTCATGATCTGTAAAGAATCAGAAAGCAGTAGAAATTTAATAAAACTTGCAGCAAAAATAAAATAAAAAACAACTCTTCTTTCAGCAGTTCACTTTCACTTCCAGGATCCCTTTTATTTGTCAAAATCGGTTAGCAGCTTTGTCAAAATCAGGTTATCAATGTCTCTTACGGTTACTTTTAACAGTCTCTTTCTAAAAAATGTTTTCTCTCAGATTGTTTCAACAGTTCAGTTCATTAGCTTCTCGCACGTCACCCCAAAATACTGACCCAGAACTTCTCTATCAAAACTAAAAGACAAACTCTTGCTGCCATTTGTTTGTAGTTGCATACGCCCATTCAGGACCTGCGTATCTTCGACTTGCTATACTCTTTCTCTTCAGTTTTCAATCACCATTTAGCTCTCCTTCACTTAGATCTTCTTTCCTTGTGGTATCTACTTCTTCCTCTATTGTTGGTTCGACAGCCACCTCTGTCCTTTTCTTCACTTGCGATTCGCCCCACTTATCTCCTTTCAGTGGACCTTTTGTCAGTATTCTCTTCAATACTGAGCTTGAACCTTTTTCTTTTTCTGTGGTGTTTTCTGTTGACGGACCTGCAACCAGTTCAGGAGGAGTCAGATCACTCTGACTTTGATCCACCTCAACTCCTTCCCCTTCTGGTTCTGGCAATTGCTCCGCTTGTCTCTCAGTATAAAGCCCTTCTCTGACTAGGCTCTCCTGTTGCTTCAGTTGAAATAGGCTCTGTGATACTCTCCTGGAGGACTCCTCCTTCGTCTCACAGGAGTGACTGAACCATCCTCAACAAGCTCAGATCCGGTCTCAGTTCCTCTTTGCTCTCCTTCCAGCCCTGAGACTTGTCTCACTGTTGTTGGTAATCCCAACAACGCTTCTTCATGATCCAGTGGACATGCCACTTTCTTCGTGTGGCTGGCGTGAATCCAGTTCGGGATCCCAGCGCACTTCACAGCTGTAGTAGTCGTCAGGACCACTTGGTATGTTTCCTTCCAGTGAGGCTCCAAGCACGTCTTTCTCACGTGCTTTCGGATGACAACCCAGTCCCCAGCTCTCAGGTTGTGCCCTAGGTCATGGATCGGTGGCAGTGTGGTTGCCTCCACCTGCTGAGAAAAAGAGCGGACTACATCAGCCAGACCCTTTCAGTAATCCAACACCATATCATCTGTAATGTTGACAAGTGCATTTGCTGGCACCGCTGGTAATCTCATTGCTCTGCCCATGAGGATCTCATGAGGCGACAGTACAGTCTTCCTGTCAGGTGTGTTTCTCATTGACATCAATACTAAAGGCAATGCATCGGGCCATTTTAAATTTGTAGCTGCGCACATCTTCGCAGCTCTTAACTTCAAGGTACCATTCATCTGTTCAACTAGTCCTGATGCTTCAGGGCGGTATCTACAATGCAACTTCTGCTTGATGTTCAATGCTACACACAGTAATTTAATTACTTCATTATTGAAGTGACTTCCCCTATCTGATTCTAAAGAGATCAGAAACCCGAAACACGGTATCAGTTCCCTAAGCAGTAGTTTCACCACTGTGAGACTATCATTTCTTTCTGTAAGGTACGCTTCAATCCAGTGACTAAAGATGCATACAATCACCAACACATATCTCAAACCTCCACACACAGACATCTCAATGAAATCCATTTGCATTCTGCTGAATGGACCTCCTGCTCTTCCAATGTGTCTCAAATTAACCACTGTTCCTTTCCCCGCATTTAACTGTTGGCAAATGACACAGCAATGGCAAACTGCTTCAGCAACTTGTCTAAACTTTGGGTTGGTCAATCATGTTTGAACAGACGAACCATAACATCCCTCCCAATATGTGCTTGACCATGGTAGTATCTTGCCATTTGAGACAACAGGCTGTCTGACAAAACCAATTGACCCTCCTCAGAAACCCACAATTCATTTTGTCTTTGAACACATTTCATTTTATTCCATGAATGTTTTTCCTCCTTGTCAACATTACTCTGCAAAGATTTGAACTCTTCCAAAGTGTTAATTACTTTCAATGCATAACTTGTGCACGTTTCGTCTTCTTCAGGTAACAGTTCACACTTGTCTTTGAACGATATACAGTTCAATGCACAAAACCTTGCGACTTGATCTGCATATCCATTTCCCAATGACACATAGTCCTGCGAATTCAGATGTGCACTGCATTTCACCACAGAAATCTTCTCAGGCGTTTGAATCGCATATAATAGCTCTTTGATTCTCTCACCATTTCTCACTGGTGAACCAGAAGAGGTCAGGAAACCTCTCTGTGACCACAGTTGACCAAAATCATGAACTATTCCAAATCCGTACTGGCTATCCGTATAGATAGTAACTCTCAACTGAGCAGAAACATGGCATGCTCTAGTAAGGGCGACCAGTTCCGCTACCTGGGCAGAATACACTCCTCGAAGCCAAGAAGCTTCCAAGGTACCTGTAATTGTGCACACAGCATATACTGCTTTCAGTGTCCCTGTATTGTCTCTCAGACAAGAACCATCAACAAAGATTATTTGGTAATTTTCTTCCAATCAGGTATCTCTAATGTCAGGCCTCGGTTTTGTGCACAAATCAGTTACTTTGAGACAGTCATGTTCATCATCTTCCTCGTTTTCATTTTCAGCATTTTCACTCGGAAGTAAGGTTGCCAGGTTCAGCACTGCACATCTTTTCAGTGCCACGTTCGGTGACCCCAAAATACTAGTGTCATATCTATTCAACCTCGCACCAGTCAAGTATTGGGTTTTCGTCCTTGTTAATAAAATCTCAATAGAGTGAGGGACCATTACAGTCAGGGGATATCCCATCACTACGCCTTCACACTGTGAAATACTTTGACCAACTGCGGCAACAGCACGCAAACACCCTGGTAAGGCTGCTGCAACTGGGTCCAAAGTAGCTGAAAAATATGCTACTGGGCGATGTGCGCCTCCATGGACTTGAGTCAAGACAAACAATGAACATGCATCATGTTCATGACAAAAGAATGTGGAAGGCTTCGTGTAGTCAGGCATACCCAACATTGGAGCTCTGCACAAACTCTCTCTCAACTCAGTAAATGCTCTCATTTCATCCTGGTCTAACACTATGGGATAAGTGACCTCCTTATGAGTCAGCTTCTGCAATGGTCTTGAAATTACTGAAAGATTTGGAATCCATTGGTGACAATAACCCACCATTCCCAAGAACATCCTGACATCTCTCTGTGTGGTTGGGGGACTTATCTGTAATATCGTTGTAATCCTCTCTCTGGAAATCTTTCTCAACCCTTTCTCAATCTGGTGATCCAAATACTTCACTACTTTCTGACAGTACTGCAATTTCAGTGGAGACACTCTGACCATTCTTTCCCAAATGGTTCAACAGGGCAATCGTATCATACCTGTACTCGGCCCTTGTCTTGGACGCAATCAGTAAGTCATCAATGTACTGTACCAATGTCGATTGGAAAGGCAATTCCAACGACTCCAAATTATTTTTCAAGATCTGGTTGAATAAGGAAGGTGACTCTGAATACCCTTGAGGAATTCTACACCAGCAATAGACTCGATCCAGGAATTTTAAACAGAAGAGAAATTGGCTATCCTTATAAAGGGGCATAGAAAAGAACGCTTGTGACAAATAAATGACCGTGAACCACTCTGCATCACATGGAATCTGGAATAGTATAGCTGGATTGGGCACTACAGGACAACATTTGACCACAATCTCATTTATTTTTCTCAAATCCTCAACAATCCGAACCTTCCAACAGGGCTTCTTCAAACCCATTATCGGTGAGTTACATGGACTGCTCAACACCTCCTTCAGAACTCCCTGCTTCACAAAATCTGCAATTATCTGAGCCACTTTCATCAGGACATCTTGTGGCATGTGGTACTGAGGAAATTGAGGAAAAACTGCATTCGGTTTTATGGTAACTTTGACTGGCTCCACTCCTTTAATCAGACCTACTTCCTTTCCAGTCAAATCCCACCCCTTCTCTTGCACTGTTCCCTGCAAATCAGGATGGAGCTCTTTCACTGTGAACATCGGGAAAAACTCAATCAAAGGGTACTCCTCATTTGTATTTTCACACTCAATTTCTGGGGCTTGGTCTTCCTCATCATCACTATTCATCTGTATCTTATTTCCATCATTTGAGCAAGTAATCAAACATTTTGTTTTACACAGCAAGTCTCTTCCCAGTAGGGATACCAGACTTGAATCGGATACCACAAATGTATGTAATCCTTGAAAATCTCAATCTCAACTTGAACTGGGTCAGTAATCAGGTTTGTCAAATACTGGTTTGCTACCCCCACAACCTGAACTGTCCTACCTGAAATGGGCAAATTAGGAACCTCTGCACTTCACTGTAGATCATGTAGCTCCTGTGGCCACAAAGAATGAAACTCTGTGACCCATAACCTTTCCCCTCACATAGGGTCCTCTCTGATCTACTTCTAAAGCAGTCGCAAGCACACATGGCTCCTCATCTGAACTACCACTCGTCCATTCATCATTTATTCCATCCTCACTGTGTAACGGGAATTGGTGCACTGTGTTACTACTTCTGTCTTGCCTCTGACCTGTGACCTGTTAAGAAAGCATCATCTGTTGCTGCTCCATTGGGGCTTGAGGTATTTGCATTTCCTGCCCAGTTACCAAGGGAACCTGCTGCTGCATCGGCTGCAACTGTGGCACTTGTGCACAGGGCATTTACACCTGCTGCATGGGCTGAAAATTCTCTACTTGATTCACATTATTCTGAAAATTTGGATTAGGACCCCTTAATCTCGGTCCTCTCACATTCTGAAATGTATTGATGTAATTATTCTGCTGAACACCACCTTCTTACACCATCATTGGACACTCCTGTTTCCAATGTCTCACGGCTTTGCAAATATGGCATGGCAATAGCTTCTTCATTCCCAGCACGTCATTCTGAACCACTATAGTATTCAAATCCGGACCACGATTCATATTGACTCCACGACCTCTACCTCATCAGTGGCTGAAACATGACATTTCCCTGCTGCTGCGACATCTGCTGTACAAAATTTCCTTGCACCCCTGTCTGAGCTGCTTTAATCTGCATTACCATCGCTTTCTCTTTCAACTTTTTCTGCTTCACTTCAATCTCGTCACTAGAGTATTTTGCTTACTGCAACACTTCATCAATCAGCTTCGATTGCCAGCAAATCAAATGATTTCTAATCATCTTGCTAGTTTCAGGTCTCAATCCTTCCACAGATCTGAACACAAAGTGTAGCATGTCTTTCGCCTCACTTGTTTCTGTACCACTGTAATACTTGAAGGCCTGCAACAATCTCTCATAGCATGCATGTATCGACTCCTTTGCTTCCTGAGCTGTCTTGTCAATCCTCTGCCAATCAATATTCTTGGCCGAAATCCGCGATTTCAGAAACTCAGAATCACCTTATAGTAATATTTAATTACCCCAGAAGACGGCGCCCCTGTATTCTTGTCTCTCTCCGGTTCACTTGTTGGCCAGTCTACACTCCTCTTACACTCGACCCACAAGTCAGCTGGAACCACTATCTCTAGTAATGTATTCAAGTCCTCCCACAAACACTTCCCAGGTTTCACAAACCTATCTGTCTATTGATACCACTCTATGAGGGTTTCCCTCAATTTTGGATAATCATTTGTCAGAATGTAGAATGTCACTTCTGCTCCAAGGGATGTGAACAAAATTTCTCCCTGGAATCTCCCTCATTGGTAATATCGTCACAGGATCTCTGTCCGGCTGCACATTCTCAGTCAGCTCCAGAGAATCTCTTTTTCTCTTGCCTCTTTTCTTTACCGATCTGCCTTCCTATTTGTCTAATGCTCCCCAGGTCTCAGCACTCTGTAGTAATTCTTTAAGGTGTGCCTTAATTCCGGCTGACTTCATGTGCTCAAAATCTTTCGCCTCAAAATCTAATCTGTAACTCCTCTTCAAATGCTTTGTTTTCTCAATCTCTATGCCGTACTTCTCTGCTATGTCTGCTAATCTCTGATGCACTCTGCTCACTTCTCTCGTCATCTTTGGGCACAAATATCTCAGTTCTGCCTCTGTGTAGGATTCTAACCTATTCACCCCCATCATCCCCTCAATGAGTTCACCCGCTTCCATGCTTAGCCTAGCACAATTCAAATACTCCTCTCCTTTGGGGGCATTCTATGTGGTATTCAGCTTGTCTAACCATTCAGTCAATTGCTGAGCTGTCAGTTCCTGTAAAGAAATGTTACACGCTTGGACCGGGGGCACCTGCTGTGCGACTACATGCAAAGTCTGCGGTGTCAATAATTTCAGGCTATGGCTTACATTTGGTCCTGTCATTGCATCTGGAAGTGCAACAAGTGGACTAAGATCTAACAATAATCTTGGTCTGTCAAAAGTCTGACCCTCGGGAGAGACTACCTAAACTTGTTCATTATGTCCTCCCCTCATCAGACTCTGGGTCATTGCTCCCTGCTCATTCAGTCGGTTTCTTTTGTTCAAATAATGGTACCGCTGGACCAACAGTAATCAGTAGTGATATTGCATCTGGGGCCGCTCTGGCACCTACACTCTGTGGGAGAGTATCTCCCATATTCCGATTCATCATCGGAGTCATATCTGACTGTGTCCCTGTCATTTGCGTAAATCTCGGCATTACCTGTGGCTGCGCTTGGGGCAACAAAATCGGAGTCGGCTCAGTCTGGACCATTATTGGTCTCAGAACCACCTGCTCCATGGGCACCACTAAGTTCAAAGTCGTTTCTAAAATGGGCACATCAGGATATATTCTCTGTATCTGTGGCGGGTGCATCTGAGTCTGCACTACAGGAGTAGTTGGCACATTAGGACCACTTTGCACCGCATTCTGTGTCAGGTTAGTATTAACCTGCACCGGACTCGCTGTCCCATTACCCTGTGTCGGTGCTGTCGGATCAGCACTAGTACTCGGACCACTCTCATGTACTGTATATGGTGGTGGTCAGTCTCTCAATAACTGTGTAAGGAACCCATCATTATCTGAGTCCTCCTCTACTGTTGAAGACTTTCTAGCTCCCTTACTTTCGACGGACTTCTATTCATCTTCCTAGTCGCTTTCATTCCTTCCTTCTCATTTTCCTGTGTAATTGCAGGAAACAACTTAATTCTCCAGTATTGGATCTTTCATAGATTCACATGCTTGAATCATCCCCGTCGTCGAGGTGGGAGCCTCACGGTAAGTTTAAATAGATAAAGCAGTAAGTCAGTAAAAGTAAAACCAGTAGGCCCCAGTAGGCCTCATAAGGTATTTTAGTCTATCCACTTTGTTTTGTGAAAAGACCCAAACTTCAGTCTCAACCAATCAGGATTCAGCCCCTCCCAAACAGTCCCAACAGAGGCTGAATTCCCTTAGATTTTCTACCGCACGTCGTGTGAAGGGAGTCTCCCTGAGCTCTGCTCAGTTTTTTCCTATTTTCTGATTGAAGATTAGTTTTTTCTCTCAGGAAACATTGCTACAGCTCCACTATGTCTGAAAAGGCAAAAAAGGGTCTGTTCAGAGATTGTGACACCTGTGGGAAGAAGAGACTGCATGTTGATGACCCCCACAAGAAGTGTATTTATTGCCTTCATCCAGACCACAAGGTGAGAGACTGCAAAATCTGTCGCACCTTTAGTCAAAAAACCCTCAAAGACCGGGAGGGTAGACTTCTCTTATGGCTACAAAAACAGAAAGCCTTAGAGCATCCTTCCTCAGATGACAGCGAGGCATCATCACAAACTTCTCGCCCTCAGAAAAGAACAGGTGAGAGAAGCAGAGGGTCGGATGAACCACCAAGGAAGGTGCTCAAGAAGACAAGACAAGTCTCTATTGGGACGAAAAAGGATGTTTTTCATTCAGAGACATTTAAACATGGGCCAAAAAAGGTTCATTCAGAACCTACTACGCCTTTACACCACAAAAGTACCTCAAAAAAGCCATCTCTGTCACCACAAAAAGAGCCAGAACAACTCTTTTCGGTGAAAAAACATCCGTCGACGACCACCCCGTCGACGACTGTGTCGACGGTAACAGCGACTACGGTATCGTCGACGTTCACAACGCCAGCCTCACCGATGATTATGACGTCGTCACCGTTGTCATCGCCGACGATAATTACGGCAAAAATTTTTAGGAAAGCTTCGTCGGCAACCACATCGTCGACAGCGGAGGCCTCCTGGGTTCACCAATCAACCAGGGCACTCCCGTCTACGAAACACCTCTCAATGAGGTTCAAGAAGGCATTCCCGACGACGGCACCTACTCGACCGTCGTCGATAAAGTACCCGTCGAAAAAGAGACCGTCGACGGAGCATTCGCTGACGACCCGTTAGTAAAGACGCCGCCGACGACGGGAGAGCCGTCGACGAAGGAACCGTCGACGAAGGAACCGTCGACGAGAGAACCGTCGACGACAGAACGGGCCAATAGAGAGCCGTCGACGAGGCAACCGCCGACGAGTGAACCGTCGACGATCATATCATCTACAGCATTAACAATATACAAACCATCCACCTACCTGGATACTTCGCCTCACCATTCCTCGTACCATCAGGACGATTCCTCCAGATTCTTACCCCTTTCAATTATTAATATAGGGGACAAGGCGTCTGATATTCTTCCGATGCATACCTCACCAAGTAAAGTGTTGCCATACCCACCACAACATCTTTTAGAGAATGAGGACGACGACACATACTCGCAGAACGACGGAATGTTTGGGGCAGCTAGTAGCCCGTCACAACTCAATGTAAAATGCCAAGAGTTTGACGAGGAAGAGGATCAACAGTATCAGCCTAGTTATGCCTCAACATCTTATCCACAGACACAACAACCATCGCCCCTCGCTATGCCTAGCACATTAGTAACAGATCTTCAATTTATGTTGAAGGACTACTATAGAAGGTTTCCACCGTCAACTCAGTCCACGCCACCTAGACCTGAGAGCTACCAGACACCTCGGCAAGCTCATATTACTAGCCTTTCCGTAACGCCACAGGCTACTATACCTGTAATTAGCCAAACCCAGGAAACTTGCCCCTCATCGGACGACGAAAGGGAAGAGGGTGAGCTAAGAGATTCGGCGAATAGTGAATGGGATGATTATCTCGTCCCCACACCATCTCCACCGCCAGCAGGTCCAGTAGATTCTCCTCCAGAGGACATAGGAGGTTTCCATAATCTGATAGAGCGAGCGGCGAAACGTTTTGGCCTTGCAATTGTTTCTCATGAAACCGAATGTTTTTTGTACGACTTTAAAGAGCCATCAAAAAGATCTGTACGAGCCATACCCATTGTCGATTTCTTATGGCAGGAGGGTTTGAAGGCAATGAAAAACCCAGCAACAGTGCCTTCACAAATGCCAAGACTAGAGAAAAAATATAAGGCCCCAGATGATTCTCCGGCCTGTCTAGTCTCACAGCCGAAACCTGACTCTGTGATATCACAGGCGGCTCAGCGACGTTCCAAAAACCCCTCCACACCTATTGCGTCTCCCCCGGATAAAGAAGGAAGGAGATTAGACAATATTGGCAAGAAATTCTCCTCTGTGGCCGCAGTCACCGTTAAGGCGGCTAATTCCCTCGCCATCTTGGGAAGGTACGATCGCCAGATGTGGGCAGACATGTCTGCTTTTTTAGATTTACTGCCAGAAGACGTCAAGGTGGAAGCAAAGAAGGTCTTGCAGGAGGGAGAAAGGGTCTCCGCAGAAATAATAGACAGCGCAATAGACATTTCTCTCACTGGCTTTAGACAATTAGCTGGCGCAGCAGTCCTGCGCAGACAAGGATGGCTAAAGGCGACTTCTTTCAGACCAGAAGTCCAGACTCGTGTTCTTGACATGCCTTTCGATGGAGAGAGTTTGTTTGGCAAACACGTTGACGACATGTTGCAGGCTATCAAGACGGATACCGATACGGCAAAATCCCTAGGTACCCTGCAATATAAAAAACAACCTTTTCGTGGAGCAAGGGGTAGAGGTAATTACTCCTTTCGAGGTGGATACCAGCAATACAGGTCACAATATCCATCTTCCTCCACAGGATCACGACAGAAGTACCATCAGCAACAGCAGCATTATCGATTGCCTCCGGCCGCAGCTTACAAACACCCAGCTAGAGGACGAGGAGCTGCCCGGGGAAGAGATACAGGCAGGAAACAATGACCCGCCGATCATCTCAACGCTTCCCCACCAACCAACATCGAGGGTCGGAGGTCGCATCACTTCCTATTTCCCCAACTGGAAGGCGATAACATCGGACAGATGGGTACTCGATGTAGTGGCCAGAGGTCATACTCTGGAATTCACTCAAACACCACCAACTGTTCCTCCATCGGGCCCACCGCCTCCGAGGTTGAACCAACTCCTCAGGGAAGTAAGAATAATGTTGAGAAAAGGAGCAGTGGAACCAGTCCCTTTATTTCAAAAGAACAGGGGATTCTACTCCCGTTTTTTCCTTGTAAAGAAACCCTCAGGAGACTGGCGCCCCATTCTGGACTTGAGAGCCCTGAACAAGTTTCTGAAGAAGCAATCGTTCAGGATGGTAACTCTACAGGATGTCCTGCGTCTGTTAAATCCCGGAGATCGCATGGCATCCCTAGACCTCCAGGATGCCTATTTTCATATCCCCATATATCGCAACCATCGCAAATTCCTAAGGTTCAGAGTGGGAAGTATGCACCTTCAATTCCGAGTTCTGCCATTCGGCCTCAAATCAGCCCCCAGAATCTTCACAAAATGTTAGCTCCGGTAGCAGCACATCTCCGCCAGTCAGAGATCCAGGTCTTCCCTTACCTGGACGACTGGCTTATAAAGGCACCCTCAAAATCGCAAGTGAAAAATCATATTTTCCATTGCCTTCAATTGCTACACAACCTAGGGTTCGTAGTCAATTATCAGAAATCTCAACTCTACCCCAAACAGGAATTGAATTTCTTGGGGGCAATTCTGGACACAGTCCGCAACAAAGCCTACCCATCTCACGAGCGGAAACAAAAGTTAACCTCCTTGGCACAAAGGCTCTCCAGAAGAAGGTTTGTTTCAGTCCGCATCTACAAATCATTGCTCGGAATGATATTGTCATGCATTCCGCTAGTCCCAGATTGCAGGCTCCATATGCGACCCCTACAAGAACAATTAGACATACAATGGACCCAGGTCAACGGTTCCTTCGAAGACAAGATTTGCATAACGCCTCCAATAAAGAACATCATGAGGTGGTGGGCGAATCTAACCAATTTATCAAACGGACTGTCTTTTCTTCTCCAAACACCAAGATACATAGTAACAACGGATGCCTCTCTTGCAGGATGGGGGGCACATTGCCAGGACCTGCAAATCAGCGGAATCTGGAATCAGAAAGAACGTCAGCTTCACATCAATTATCTGGAACTCAAGGCAATACACTTTGCTCTGAAAGCTTTCTTACCAAAGATACAGAGTTCAAGCGTCTTAATCAGGACAGACAATACAACCAGCATGTTTTATCTAAACAAGCAAGGAGGCACAAGATCCCTGCAACTTTCGCAGCTAGCCCAACAAATTTGGACATGGGCCATAAAGCACAATATTTCACTCAAGGCGGAGCATGTGCCAGGACAAACCAATATTCTAGCAGACACCCTGAGCAGGACAGTGATTCCTTATCACGAGTGGGAACTAGACCAGAAAACTCTCAACAGCCTTTTTCTATTATGGGGCAAACCGAACTTAGATCTATTTGCCACTCTCGAGAACAAGAAATGCCAGTTCTACGCAAGTTGGCTTCCCCAAAAAGATTCGTGGGGGAATGCGTTTTCGATGAGATGGTCCGGAGTTTATGCCTACGCTTTTCCTCCGATCCCGCTCATTCCGAGAGTCATCAACAAACTGAAGGCGGAGGGGTGTCGCCTTCTGCTCATAGCTCCCAAATGGCCCTGACAAGTCTGGTATACGGAGCTCCTCATGCTCTCCGAACGACCACATCTACGACTCAGACAGAGCCCGACTCTCTTAACGATGCACCAGGGACAAGTCAGACACCCAGATCCGTCATCTCTTCATTTGTCAGCTTGGCTCCTGAATACAATGAATACTTGAATCTCAACATTTCCCCGGAGTGTAGAGATATATTGGCGAAAGCTAGAGCGGACACTACCAACAAAACCTATCAACTTAAATGGAAACGTTTTTGTATATGGTGTGCAACACAAGATATACATCCTTTGTCCTCTACTCCGGAACAGATACTTCCATATCTCCTGCTCCTTGCAAAATCAGGGCTTGCATATTCTTCTATTCGGGTGCATCTGGCAGCAATCTCCAGATACCGCAGATCTCCAGACAGAGTTTCTTTGTGTTCCACTAGAATCGTCAAACAATTTATGAAGGGCCTTTTTCGGGTTTTCCCGCCAGTTAGAAAGCCTCCACCATTATGGTCATTGAATGTGGTATTGATGCAGCTTATGAAAGCCCCCTTTGAACCGATCCACAAAGCTGACCAAAAATTCATTTAATGGAAAACAGCGTTACTGCTAGCTCTTACTTCAGCAAAGAGAGTCAGTGACATTCAGGCTTTAACTATCAAACAGCCTTTTCTCCAATTCACAAACTCAGGTGTCATCTTGCGCACAAATCCAAAATACATCCCGAAAGTTCCTTCAACGTTTCACCTAAATGAACCAGTTATCTTAAAAACCTTTTTTCCAAATCCGCAAACAGTAGCGGAAAAAACATTACATTCCCTTGATATTAAAAGATGTTTAAAGTTTTATCTGCAGAAAACTCAAGCTCTCCGCCAGTCGGATCAATTGTTTGTAGCTTTCGGAGGAACAAGAAAGGGACACGCGGTGTCCAAACAGACTATAGCAAGATGGATTGGTCTGGCAATTCAATTCTGCCATTCAAAAGCAGGAAAACCGCTCCACACCAAGGTCAGAGCCCACTCTACAAGATCGGTGGCCACTTCTGCTGCATTATTTGCAGGGGTACCACTACATAGCATCTGTAGAGCAGCAACATGGTCCAGCCAACACACATTTACGAGGCATTACTGTCTCGAAGAAACGAACAACGTCGATACAGCAGTGGGGCAGGCAGTGCTGAGGCATTTATTTCGATAAGGTGAGCCTCTAACACATCCCACCACCACACTCAAGGTATGTTCATTATTGGTTCTTAGTCTTCTTAATAGTTACAGTGTGTTTTACTCTACATTTCTGCTTCAGATTGTTCATTTCTTTATAATGTCTTAGCTTGTCGTACTCTTCATCATCATGAAAAGAGTACAGGTTTTTTCTGCCACACACCTGTTATTGCTCTTCTATTCGAATGTCTATTGATGTACATATATTAATAGGTATGTGGTTTTTAAAGCTGAACTGATGGGATTCACATCATTTGTGAAATTACAAATAGAATTACAGTCAATGTAATTCACTAATTAAGAAAGCATTACTGCTCGTTATTCTGATTCAAGCATGTGAATCTATGAAAGATCCAATACTGGAGAAGAAAATTAGTTACTTACCTGTAACTGCAGTTCTCCAGTATTGGTATCTTTCATAGATTCACATGCGACCCACCCTCCTCCCCTCAGAGGCTCCCCTATTATACAGATATTAAACTTCACACTCCTACTAGAAAATCTGAGGGAATTCAGCCTCTGTTGGGACTGTTTGGGAGGGTCTGAATCCTGATTGGTTGAGACTGAAGTTTGGGTCTTTTCACAAAACAAAGTGGATAGACTGTAAAATACCTTATGAGGCCTACTGGGGCCTACTGGTTTTACTTTTACTGACTTACTGCTTTATCTATTTAAACTTACCGTGAGGCTCCCACCTCGACGACGGGGATGATTCAAGCATGTGAATCTATGAAAGATACCAATACTGGAGAACTGCAGTTACAGGTAAGTAACTAATTTTCTTCCCTGGAAAGTCTTTGTTCTCAACAATGCATTAGCAGGATCCAGGATCTGGGAAAGTCATTTATGGGCTTAAGGGAACATCATTTTATCTCCAATTATCATCAATGAAAAACAAAATCCAAATCTCGATAATAATGAACTCTCGAAAGGACCACTTTAAACTGCTACCATAACTGGGAACGCCTGTCACTGTATACTGCACATCTATGGTGGGCTCCTAAGGAGACAAACCATCGGTATCTTACCGTCTCTGGAGACTAACCATCAATCTCTTACCCTAACTGGTGTTACTCTGTACCAAACATCTATGGCAAGCTCTTAAGTGAACAAACCATCAGTCTGATACCATAACTGTTAGCGCATCAGACCTTAATAAGTAAACTTACAAGGGGATGCGAATAGGTCGATTAACCTTTTGACTTGCAATTAAGAAGTTCTTACCATAGCTCCAGTACATAATCAATATACAATAATCATCATTAGTAATCAATAAAATCAATAGTCAATGGAGTAAGTAATTGTCACGCACCATGACCTTTCAGCCATGAATAACCACACCTTTAGTAAAAGTTTAGTATGTTTATTTCCCTATATTAACAATGCTAAGGTCATGTAGATTAATCTCAATATCAAATGAAACACATATAAAAACACTGGTTGTTCAAAGCAGCGGAAGAAATGCAATCTAATCAAAGCTCGAACTACGACACATTCTAAGGTTACAGTGCAAATCAATAGAGTCAGCTGCGACAAAGTTATAACATACATGGAATTCAGCAAGGTAATTCAAACGTTAGTCCCTGTGATCATCAGTCATTTGTAAGGGCCTTAGCATCAGCATGTTGGGCTTTATGCAAAACATTTAGAAACACAAATTTGGAAAAACATTTAACTATGGTTCTATCAAAACAGCACAGTTGGTACCTAGAAAGAAATAGCATAATATGCATAACAGTCACAGATTATCATTGTATACCTATCCTCGGTATGGGTCAGCAAAGCAGAATCAGTCTTCGTCCTCAGGTCATCAGTTGATCAGCAAGCATCAGGCTCTCAGTCAAGGGATATGAGCCCAATGTAGAAATGAATCTTGAATCTCTCCTAAAGCATCTCCCTCTTCTCAAAATCTCAAAATAAGTCTCTCCCTCCTAAAGTGTCTGGCTTCTCTCCCCTTTGCGGTGTTATATCAAAGTCACCTAAACTATCCCCTAATTCCCTATTGGTCAGTTAATAGTATGTTCATACTTTATCCAATAATATTTCTATACCAAATCTATGAATTCTATTATTTTACTGTTCACATACAGTTGATTGGCTCGCCTTACGATGTTCTCATCATCCGGCTTGTCAGGTAACAATATTGTTGCAGCTTCAACTCCAGTCAGAATCTTCATTGCTCCTGTCCTGGGAAAGTTAGTCTCACACATATTACACCTAAAATGTTGCAATAGCAGGAACATCATCGCCTAGCAGTCGGTTCTCACAAAAAGCTTCAGTTAAGCACATTTAACAAGACAATGGACATTTCACAGTTTAATTCACTTGGTCAGCGTTTTTATTAAATGCCAAGAAATACAGCTTCTGCATGAGGCCTGGCAAAATAGGCCAAGACACTCGCTAAGTTAAAGCCTACAACTAATACATACCTCATAACCCTTAATATGACATATTACTGCATTAGTCTAGTACATTTTCGATATTTCATAAGTATTAATCATTAAGTAGTACATTTCGTGAACACTGATGGACATTCTTTGAGGTCACATTTTCAAAGGCATGCATTATTTTCTACGTTATCTCATTTTCTCAATAAACTCATTTCTCAAAGTACATAAACACTCGTTAATACATTTTATTAAAGACACCTGCACTAGCAGGGGCATTGCCTTGCTCCCAGACATGAGGCCTTAGTTCCTGTAAATATAGGTCCCAAATAAGTGACATAATTTCAGGTAGGTCCTGCCTAATTTCACTAACTCTACCCACAGACTTAGGGGGTTATTCTAATTTTGGAGGAGTGTTAATCCGTCCCAAAAGTGACGGTAAAGTGACGGATATACCACCAGCTGTATTACGAGTTCCATAGGATATAATGGACTCGTAATACGGCTGGTGGTAAATCCGTCACTTTTCCATCACTTTTGGGACGGATTAACACCTCCTCCAAAGTTAGAATAACCCACTTAGATCATACTATAAACTTTACACTTTTCCAGTGTGTGGTTTGATAGGGATCCGTATCCCTGATGAATGCCCTAGACCTGTAGAGGCTTGGAAAATGGGCAGAAACAGGTTGACTTATCCATAGATGAGCAGGACCATTGTACCCAAGCTCAAATCTTCTCTTTTTGTTTTTTAGTCATAACAATGGGTACCATAATAAAGGTGAAATACAAGTACTCCACTAGGTATTTTTAAGCATCTGGATCCCGCTATTGTCCAGTTTAATTTATATAAGAACTCCCTCTGGTAGGTCCGAAACAGACATTTGAGTCCGTCTTTGTGATATTGTTCTACAAGAGTGGGTAGGGGTGGTCTATGATGAAGCATGACACTACTAAGTGTGTGAGACCACCCCTTTCTGTAAAAGGAAACTTTCCTTACTCATTCCTAAGCAGAGAGGGATTTCACACAAAATCAAGGAGCTGTTCTCTCCAACAGAGGTATTTGTGAAGTAATCTTGTCTTCAGCCATTGATATCACGAGATCTGACCCTTATTGGTGGAGACTCTAATTGAGACATTCCACCGGGATAATCTTCCTAGTTCTATCTGCAGGGACTCCCATGGGTTTTCGTATGCCCCACTCACTATTTTAGGCCCCGCAATGGCTCACATGGCCATCATATTTCCAAGCCCCCTCACATTCTGCATATTGGTGAATCTTAATGCTGTTATGTTTGATTTACAACGGCTAAATCCTTCTATATATTTTCATTTTAAAGTTGATGTCCTTGTAGTTCAGATCACTCAAACCATAAATTTGGCAAATCACATCAGATTTCCCCTCTTCTGCCCCGATTATGAGTTAGGTTGAATTTCATGCAGAGATTCCCAGTGTCCAGAATTACTGGTACCAGCCAGTATATTTACATGGAATTTCACCTTTTATGACTTAAAGAGTGGGAAATAACCGTTATATCCTACACAAGATTCCCTATTCCTAGTTGTGTAACATACACATTTACTGTTTAAGCAAGTGGGAAATGTGCGTGGCTTCTATATGGGGTGGATATTGAGTTAGTGGAGGGAATGTGGTATGGCAAGTTTGAGGGGAGAAGAAAAATTGTTTCTGATAGGGAGGATTAGTGAATGCCTCCCCCCCCCCCCCCAGTTGCCAGAGAAAAACATCAAGGTGGAGCAGGGGATGAGACTTGGCTACTGCTGCAGCCAAACCCTCATTACGTTTAACTGCAGGAATTACCAGTCATTTAAATTGGTCTGGAGTTTCCTCCCTCCGCTAGGTAAATCGTCTGCAAGAAAACTGGGCCATTGATGATGAGATGGAGTGGAATTCTATAGGTAGTTTGTTTCTGTCTGACTCCCAGTCAGGGCCTGGATGGAAGAATATGCAGCTTCTGCACTTGCTGGTCTTTTATAATTTAATATAAAAACTTTTGACTTTATTTCAAGAGTCTGTGGCACTATTTGACAGTGACTTTGCTTCTAGTACATTCTGTGAACTGAGAATCAGAGAAACTCAGGTGCCGATATTCTACTGGTTGTGTTCCACTTTCACCACTGGGCAAGTTGAGCATGCTAAGTGCAAATCTTGGAGAGGGTGCTCTCAGATTATACAGATTACATTTGCATAGTGGATTCACAACAAACCAACATACAGATTACCTCCATGTAGTGGATTCACCACTAACCCAATTTTGCAATCCTGCCTTGTATAATGTTAGAAAAGCGGCATCATTTTAGAGGAAGGCCAGAACTACCAGTTGAAGACCATCACCTACTTTTACTAAAGAACGAAAGTGGTCACCAAAATCCATGCTTTAGTGTTAACATATTTGGGCCCATATTTATACTTTTTGACGCAAAACTGCGCAGACGCAGTATTGCATCAAAAATATTACCGCCGGCTAACGCCATTTCTTTGCGCCTTGCGGCGTCAAATTTATACTTTGACGCACGGCGGCGCAAACCACAGGTGTGAGTCATTTTTTTTTACTCAAACCACTGCGTCACGTCGTAAAGGAAAACGACATTAAGGCAGCGGAAATTACTGTGAGCCGGTTTACGACAAAGCAAACCGGATATGCGGCATTTTTTGACACAATAGTGTCAAGATTTGCTGCAAACATAGCAATTTGTGCAGAGGAGAGCCAAAATGGATCCCAGATGCTTGCACAGACCCCCAGGAAGTTGACAACAGACCAGGAACCAGCCAGGAAGACCCACACAAGACCCAGGACAGGGAGAAGAAGAAAAGAAAGTGTTGCTTCAGTGCAGAGGAACAGGAAATTCTGGTGAAAGAGGTGACGGAACACCAGCACCAACTGTTTGTCCCCTCAAAGTTGCCAATCAGTAGGAGAGAGGCAATATGGCAACAAATTGTTGACAAGATCAACAGTGCGGCAGAAGTACGCAGAACAGTCATCGAGTGAAAGAAACGCTGGCATGACTGCAAGCGCAGGACCAAGGAAAACATGACCAGGAACAGGAAGGCATCACTGCAGACTGGAGGTGGGAGTCCAGCACCACATGAGCCCCTGGACCACATGGAGGAGATGGTCGTAGCCGTCATCCCTGAGGAGATCGTCACAGGGATTCAAGGACAGGACGGCTCAGACTACCAGGAGACAACGCACATGCAGGGTAAGTCGCATGGGGAATTAAAATGCACTAATGTTAACTGCAACCGGGGGGGGTGGACATACCTACTACACACTGCATGTCAGCCATGATATTCAGGGAGTGGAATGGGTAAAGTGGCACGGCACGGGGGCATGGCCCGTACTGAGGAAACCTGGGGCCCACCACTACACAACACCAACAACCTTTGCATGGGGGTGTGCTGCCATGCCAAGGATGTTGCAAAGGTTAAGCCAGGCCAGGGTACAACATAAAACTGGCAGCCCGTCACACGTCAGCCAGTATACTCCCTACATTAACTAGGGCCCAATTAACAACCTCTGACCACACCTGCAAGTGGAATGTAACATTGACGACAGTTGCCACTACCACCTCTGCTGTGTGTGCAGGTCAAGTAGCTAATGGCAGTAACGTCCCCATGGATCAAACACACCCAAATTAGAGGATTCAGGATGACAACGTTATCAATCCCCTGAAATCAAGGCAAATGTTCCAATCCTGTCAAATGTGATTGCCAAAAGTTGCTACACACTTCACCCATTGTCATGAACATTAGGAGGTACACAGCACTAATGTCATACCCATGCTGCATATGTTAGGGTCCACCCTGTGCCTGGGTCACTATAGCTCCAATTACACCATGCAACATCCCAAATGTCATACTGCTCAGACAACAGCATTGAGGGGGAGGACACATGTAACTGGTCACAGAAATACACCAGCACAGTCAGAGGAGGAAATAGGACACTGCTACGACTATCAGTGCAATCCAGTGTACCACACATTCCCCAACATCAGCAGTACACATTACCAATGCTGACATCCTTATAGTGCCATAACAATGCTATACATAGTATATGCTACATCTCAACTACATATAGGTGGATGTGAAAGATCAGAGACTGGGGCAGGTCCAGATTGTTAAGTGTGGTGCTAGTGCCATCAGAGCACCCACAGCCAGTGAAAGGCCTCACCATGATAATGGAAGTAGACAGAGGGTTGAGTTGGACAAGAAGGTGGCAATTCACAATTTGTCCAGAACCAACACCTAGAGGATATGATGCCGACAAGTCCACTAACTGACCACAATACATGTGACATGTAGGTGGGGCATAGGCCTGGGAGAATGCCAATCTGAAAGACAGGAACAATGAACAGGAACCAAGATCACAATGTGAAAATAATCGGAAGGCAGGCATGTCACATTACAAAGCCCACAACACTGACACACTAATTGTACCATATCTCATTGCAGAGGACGATGGATCTCCTGCGGATATGCCTGTCCAGGACTACCCTGATGACATGGATGACGAGCTGACAAACATCAGCCAGTAGACCCTCCAAGAGGTCCTTGGAACCCTCCAGACCCCACCTTCAGTCACAAGGAGGAGCACAGAACTAGCAGCCATCACAGAGGACCCACCCACAACACCAGTTGTACGACCTGCCTTCTCCAACACAGCTGAGGACTCTGACGACACTGGCACCAGCTTTGAGAGAACTGTAGTTGGAGTACAGCGGGAGCTGGCCAAGGAGATGCGGGTGGGGATGCAAAATATGGCAGCCAGCCTAGAGGGGGTGCGTTTGTGCATGATGTCAACTGAAGAACAGGCAGCAGCTATGCAAGGGCGAACAACTATCTTGCAGGAAGTAGAAAAAAGGTTGAAGGAAATCAGCACAGCCGTAATACAGTTGACCCAACACCTACAACAGCAATCCTGTCAACGCGTGCACGAATGCAACATTGAACCCCTCGGGCCGATCTGGCTACCTACCACCGTGATGTGGCTGCTATTGTTAAGAACCAGCAGATCTTCCTT
Source organism: Pleurodeles waltl (assembly GCF_031143425.1). Lineage (NCBI taxonomy): Eukaryota > Metazoa > Chordata > Amphibia > Caudata > Salamandridae > Pleurodeles > Pleurodeles waltl. Next base: position 1,141,688,418 of record NC_090440.1, on the reverse strand, counting down.
GCTGCAGTACTGCCCTTAAGACCCCCACAGATAGCAGCTACCGGGATGTCTGACTCCACGTCTTCAAACACTGAGGTGTGTGTTGCCCCTTCACAACCATCACCACCAAGAGCAGAGGAGACTACACACACATCAGAAGATGAAGACGTGGAACAGATCACCTTCACACGTAATAGTACCCGGTAGCACTAGTCCCTGCCACATGGCCACATATTACCAAGGTCCTATGCTTTGTAACATGCCAGTCTTGCAACAACTGTACTCAAGCACTGTTCTGCAACCCACTGTTTATTTTGTCACCCTGCCCTGTGATTGTCTCTCACTAACTCATTGGCACATCCTGTAACCTCTGCACTGTCTGACACTTCACCCCAGCATGTCCAATGACATGTCCTTTTGCACATGTGTCTGATCACAATGAAAGATGTCACAATAATGGACTCACAATCATGGACAATGTACATATAACACTACAGCACTTTTAAAATAAATAGCACTTACACAACCACTTTGTCTCTGTGTAATGTGACACATCAACCGTGCGGTAGATCAGTGATGTTTGCCTCCTGTCAATGAATATAGATTGTCAATACAACTGCCCTCAAATAATGTGGACTGATAACTATGCACAGTGACCTGGATTGTACCATCATCTGCCCTTCCCGAGGGTTAATTCTGAGGGAAATAGAAACTATACAGTATAATGCTGTGTTGGACAGAATAATGCTTCCTCAGGGGATGTCTAAGCCAGAAAATACTGCCTTCAATTGTTATTGAAAGTGAACACATTCGTATTTGACATTTGCCCCAATTTTAACCTAACACACACCAAACTGCATGAAGGGATGTGTATGAGTTTCCATACAAATAAGTAACCATGCTGCACATTGTAACAATTGATATGTGTGAGTTATGTACACTACAAGAGAGCATACTACCACTCACCTTATAAGGAATTGCTTGGACATCAGGCTGCAGGCAGACTTAACACAGTGTCCCCAATACCAATTCTGGTAGCACAGTATGTGACATTGAAAACATACATCACAAAATAACCACACTTTGGGCTCCATAGTAACTGTGAGTGGTGGGTGCAAAGAATGGCTGAATCTTAGCTAAGTAGCTTTGGGGTAGCTGCCAATGTATCAGCTCAGTTGGGATATGGTTGCAGCATGGGACACAAAAGCTAATACAAAAGAGACACTGTTCACTCATGGCAAGGCCCTGATCTACAAGCATTTGACACATACTGTAAAAGGTTACCTACATATTTATTAAAGAGTAAAAACAGAAGTTAAAACTAGGGGAAACACCTCACCTAACCTAATCTACTCTAACTACACATTACCCACAACTGTCCCTAACTAACCTAAGCTAAACTTACTTATCACATTTAACGAAACAATCTAAACATCAATCCCCCACCCCCCTTATAAGACGGGACACATGGAGGACAACAGATACTAACCTAAACACATACTATCCTATACTAAACAAATATATATTTTTTTGTAAATTTTCTTTTGTAATTTTCTTTTTTTATGTTATTTTTTTTTTTTAAACACCAAAACCCCAACATTGTCCAACACACATAATCAAAAACTGTAGAAATAATCTGAAACCCCCACCCCCCACCTACTACTACTAACTAAACTAACAGCCTATACTAACCTAACACTAAGCCCCCTAAACCCACTAAGTTTAAGAACCAGGAAGGAGGAGGGAGGGGAGGGAATTATGTCCGCGTTCATGCCTACAGGTTGGCCCTCCTCAGGATATTTTTAATGGCAGGCACCCGCCGGTTGACCTGTGCCACCTCCTGCTGCAGTCTGGTCATCTTTCGTAGGACACGGTCCAATTTCCTTTGCATCTCTTCAAAAGCTGCAGAGTCTATGGAGGGTCCCCCTTGTGCAAATGCCCTCCACGCTCCAGAGGCTCTTAAATGGCGATATCTTCTTGCCATGTTGCGGTACCCAGACTCAACATCAAGAATGTGGCGGTATCGCATTGCCTGGCATTGAAACTCCTGAATCTGGATGGGAGTCATATTTGCAGCTGTTAGGACAAATAGAAAACCAAACATTAGGTACTGCATTGTGTGAAATGGCTCAAGAAGTAAATCAGACATTACATCTAATGTATCTGTAACAGCCCATATCATCATACAGATCACTGACAGTCCTTGAGGAAGTACATGGCAAGCCAGCCTACAAATGTCCTATCATCAAATAGCACATCCAAACCCTACAAGATGGATAACAACTGGAATGATTTTGGCATCATAGTTCTGCCAGTTGTCAGGTAAAAATCATTCTCCATATCCTCCACCACTGCCTGGCCAACAAATTTCTATGTACTGGATGGCACTCTAGGGCCACAAGATCTGTGAGTTGTAAATGGACTTGCCAGTATAGAAAGCATGTGCTAATCCTGAGTGGGTACCTTACATTTCGACAAGTGATTTACTGATTTACATGTCTGTATACCAAACTTGGATCATCAGTCCTAGGTACACTATTCCCAATCCTACGCCTGTGTCTGAGGGGGGGTGGACAATCAACTAATAATTTCTAACAACAAGGACACCCAAGAAGCTTTGGGAAGCTGTACATGGGTTTGGCCAGCACACCACAGGTAAGGAGGAACTCCAAATAGGATACACCCAAACCTTGGACAATCCCATCAACACTTATCTTTGGAAATGCATTCCTTTGTCCACATCAGTTACTACCAGTAAGCCATAACTTACAACAAACAGATAGATGCAAGCACACCTCTGGCCATGAGCTGCATGCACACCTAGGCCATTGTACTCAAGTGCCTCATACTCGTAGCATTACATGTGGACCTACATGCTGCTAGGAAGTTTAACATACATTCAAACATGTCCATTAGTGAATAGGGAAGCTAAAGTCTGTGGCTAACACTTTGGCATTCCTATTCTGAGAGAATCAGGGTCTGACTGGCTGACTAATTCACTAATATGGTCCACTGCCACTTTTTCGGATTCAGGTTTTATCCACATGACACATCCCTATTCACATTGTCGTGCCTACAGGACTGACCTAGAATCCCAAACTTTGACATTACAATAAGGATCGGCCAACTCAAACATGGTGATAAAATGATATTCCACTCATGGAACAAAACAAATGATTGACCAGCGCATCACACCTTGCTATGTGTCCAACACACAGGAGTCAATCACACATCATCAGCTAACACAACACAGAACATAAATATCAACACTTACTGGAGATGTCTGGGTCCGCAAATCGAGCCACCTCTCCAATAGTGTAGGGTGCCGGTCCACCTGTAAGGCATGGAAGGGAGAAATGTGCTCAATGTCTGTGCACTGTACAACAATTCAAAATACAAATACTATGTGTAGTGTGAACTCAGAAAGTAAAGCCTCTCAGACATGATGATACTGCATCCTACATACCACTGCAAACATGTACAGATCCTTGGACTCCAGTGAGTGATACACACATATCTGCACACATGCAGTGGCCCTAACTATCATGTCGTGGCAAACATGCTCCTTCATTAGTGAGCAGACAAAATCATGGAGTGTATTCCTCTCATGTGTATACATGAGACATCCAAAGCCACTTTCCGTGAGGACTGCAATACCAGTCACCCAGACATTGTGACTAAGACCAGTTTTAGACTCACAGGTACAGTGTACAGAGGGCCAGGGACAGTTGTTACCCCTCAATTTGTATCATTTTCTTCAATTGATGTGCCACAGCTATGGTGAGTTGCACCAACCATAGAGATATGAACCTATGTGCATACGTTTTGCCAGCCATCCCTAATTGAAATGTGGCACTACAAACTCCAAATATCAGTCCAAGAAGTTAGCTGAGCGCAGCTGTAGCGTGTTACGTATGTGTCCAAATCCAGTTCAGACATGTATCCCCAAAAAATGGAGGGACAGAATGTTTCAGAAAAATTTCAGGATTTCCATGATCTGTTTCCTTACACACTCACCGACCACACATGAAACATATGTTTGCGGCACATTGCCATCATCAATGGACGTGAAGGCTGCACTAATTGTCTGGCTACAGTTGTGTTTATAAAGTTAGTGTAGCTGTTGCGACAACAAATTACGGTAATGTGTTGGAAATTTCTACACCTCACACCAACTGTGGCCCATATCTAAACATATTTTGCACCACATTTGTGTTGCTGTTTGACACAAATGGGGCGCAAATGTACTACATACAATTGTATTTTGTAAGTTTGCACCGCTCTTGTTTCAAAACAGCTCGCAATTGCAGTGCTAACAAAGTAGAAATATGTCCCTGTATGTTTCACTAGCATTCCACATGTTCAAAAACATTGCCGGCAGATCATGAAAAAATCAGCTAATATCACTACAGAGCATTTAAACGTGGACATTACCCTGATTTGTGCTCACCAACAGGGCCACCAATCACAATGCCCAGGTGGTCCAGCAGATCTTGCTCCCTGGATACAAGGTCAGCCCAGCGGTGCTTCAGCTGGTGGTCATTTCGTGGTGTGTTGTATATCCTCTGCAGATGGTGCAACACCTTTGCCCACCGGAGCCTCCGTGCCTCTGTGTGATAACCTTGGATCACACAAACACCTGCCTCAATCATCAGGGGTAGGAAATGGCACACCAGCCAAATGAACCCACCCAGCTCCTCCTCTCCCATCCTGCCAAGACGAGGCCTACCTAACATTATATCAGAAAAATAAAGATGGGATAAATGGGAAAAAAGGAGAATAGAGAGAAAGTAGGACAGGAAAAATGCAAAAAAACAACAAACACAGCCCAACTATACCCAAACTACCACTACCCACAACAGACTCCCAACACAACAAAGACAAATGTTGACAACACAAATGACCACAAAAACACTCAGACAGGATACCACAGACAGTTATGAAACACAAAAAGACAATTTAAAGACCACACTGGAGACAAAATAACAAAATGCACAGAGAGACCCAGCCACACAGTCAGGAAATATCACAGACTGCAAAGTGAAAGTGAAAGTACACCCACTGTACCAATTCTGTAAACAGGATACCCTATTACATCACTTCCTGCCTCAAATGCGGTGCGTTTTTATTGTTATGCGTCAAAATATTATGATGCTTACAGTCTGCGCATCATTTTTTTTTACGCACATGAGTAGATAGAACCCCGCATCCAAATGGTTAAAAAATGTTTCCAACTTAACCAATTTCCGTGGGTACAGTGTGGGAAATACCGCTCAGGGCCAATGATGTTTCAGGGCATTGTGCGTCATATTTCTAAGCATAAGCGTCATTTTTAGACGCATGTGGTCATTTTTTGAAGAGTATGCGTCAAAATTTCTGACATAAACTGGGTTTGGGTCATTTTTCCATTTTAATGGTACATGACAGTTGTGACAATACAGAGATATGCTGATTGCACCCACTTTGGGCATTACAGTGTATGGGCACATTTGACAGATCATACTACTGTGGACCATGATCCGCTAATTGGTGTACAGGATTTTCACTCTTCACTGACACAATAGATGGCCAAACGTGTGGCCTACAAATATGTATTACCCAATTTGGCCATGTTTGGTGTCAAGAGAGGATAGCAAGGGGACCAACATAAGCACAATAAGTCAATGCCTGTAGGTCAATGTGTGTGATTTGGCTACTACTATTGTTGTTGACCCACTGTGTGACCATCACAAGATGCATTGTAGCAAATATGCTTGTATGCATGTGGAGTCATTGTGTCCAACCCTCAGATGCAAGTCAGTGTGGAAATAAGAGAGGACATGTGTTAGTCATACATGTAGCAACAACTCCTGTGTGCACTTTCTAGTTTTTTTGTAACATAAACACCACAAATGACAAAGCATGCACTGGATAGATAGCAGACGGTTGTTCATGTCAATGGTCCAAAACTTGGCCATCACATGTCCTGGAATGTTGGATACTACTTCCTAGGCACTTGTTTGTTGAGCCACCATGAGTCAGGCAAAGGTACATACTATGTGGGTACCGTGTTTGTGACACGGAGAATCAAAGATAAACCCCATTTGTATTGTTACACCATAGTTGAGGTCATATAACTGCGCCATGTCTCCCCTGTGGCAGTGGAGGACCAGCAGACCAAGCAGCACATGTTCACATATTTCCAGTGGACAAATGCACAGAGGAGTCTGGTTCATGTGTGTGGGCCAATGTTTTGCCTGTATAATTATTGGGATCTATGTTGTCACAGTTACGTGCAGGTCTAGTAATGAGTCTCTGGTGCCATTGCCTGGATCTACAAAGTATCCTTCGCAGATCTATAGAAGTAAAGCCAATGAGGATTTGAGAACACACATGGGGATGGTCCAACCCTGTCACTGCAGACGTGTTATGAGACATGGTGTGCTGATACAGTTAATATCTCAGGATTATTGTACCAGCAGGTGTCATCACAACATTTGTACACAGGTTGGCCTCTAAAATTCCCACTGCATCTGGGAACATCTTTGCCTCTGTGCTGAGTAAGCTCACAGCCATTCACCACACACGCCCCATCAATATGTTGGGAGCAATGTGAATCAGCGTGTGGACTGTCAGAGTCCTAACATGTGTAGACATTTCATGCACATTATCTGACGTTGTTGGTTCTGCTGGAGGCATCATACCCAATCCCTGCATACAGCCATGGTACACTGTCACAATTTGTCACTCATGCATACATGGGACCCCGACAAGGGATAGTCCATGACTCGGGTATTTGGAGACAAGTTCCCACCCACGGTACAATAAATAAACTGATTATGCTATACAATTTATTTGAGTATGCATTGTAGACCCACCTGACAATACCCCAGGAGGAATATGAGGTTTGGGAAAGCAACTATGATACAAATGTAGCCACAAGGAACCTTTAGGGTAACGCAAAGACAGGAGCAAGTCAGGCTAACAGGATACAGGGTCAATGAGGATCCAGACAGTTCACAAGGTAAATACACAGTGGTCAGACTGAGACTGGTCAAAGGAGGAACAAGACAGTTGAAATGGAAACCTGTGTTTGTCCTGTGTTTTGGAAGGTAAGACATTAACCCAAGGGCTGTGTTACACAGCTGAGTTAAACAGCAAGGCATAACAGTGTTATAGATAAAATGGCAGCTTCTATGCTGTTCCAAGCATCAGCAAGGGCAGTGCATGTTCAAATGGCTGGTCTCCATGGAGGTGCTCACAGGTGTGTGCAGCATCAGTCTCTCACAAGTCCTGTGAGATTCAAGTTCAAAGGGCCAACAGTACCTTTCACATGGAAATCACTGTACAAGTGATAACAGGTCTTAGAAACTACAAGCCAGTGCATTATTTAGCGTGATGTCCATGCAGACAGAAGTACAGTGACTACGGCATACCATACTAAAGGGTGAAGAACACTGGATTTAGATTGTGAGTCTGGGATTGTGTATAGGAGGTATTATCTGGGTACACATATTACCATTCCAGGGACCTCTGAAGACGGGTGGGGTGAGACCGGGAACATGGGTGTGTCAGGACTTACGACATGGGCTGACATGTGCAGGGGGTGTCATGTGAGCAATGCTTGTCATACCTGGGGCACCTATGCTATGACTGTGCTGCTTATATGGAAATCAAGTCACACATTGTCCTTGCAAAGATAGGTGATGTAACAGTTACTGCTGTCAAGGGTCTGGTCATACATTCCTGTTACTAATGCAATAGCACATCCACTGTCTCATGTATGATGATTTGTTTTCCATTATTGACTGATGGTGTCTTAATTGTGTGCCATATGCTGAAATGAACCTTACTGCCAACATGTATGTGTGAAATAGGTGTGGTCCTCTGCTATCGCCCTTCAAATGTGACATGTACAGGATATATGTCATTTACAGTGTGAGTGAATGTGGCTGTACATTCATACGCATCTAACTAGTTTAGCAATGTTCTGTGTCCTAATCGGTATTTCAGCAGTGCTCCATGAGGCTACACTCTGAAGCTGATAGTTAGAGATAATGTTATGCAAAAATGATTTTCCAGACCATGATATGGTGATTAGTATAGGCGTTTATTAACATATGGTTAGACAGTGATGATGGGTGAGTAGGGTCAAAAGAAATTTTGTGCAATCTGTTGTCTCTGACGCAATCCTGCTGCTGTGTTTGGATGGTCCCCCTCATGTTGATGGCCAGCATCCTCATCTTCCGGCATTTGTGGGTCGGGTTCATATAGGGGAATGTTCCTTCTTACACATATGTTGTGCAGGATGGCACAGGTCAAAATTATTTTGCACACCGTTTCTGGTGAGTTTAGGAGGCTGCCTCTGGTGATGTCGAGGCACCTGAATCTTGACTTCAGGATGCCAAAGGTCCTCTCGACCATGGTGCGTGTCTTCCTATGTGCCTCATTATAGGCACGCTCTGATGCAGTGCTTGGGTTGCCAAATGGTGTCATAATGCATGGCTGGATCCCATACCCCTGATCAGCTGAAAGAGAAAATGAGTGAGAACATGCTGATGTAGCTTGCCCCATAAATATCACCTTGCATGGCAGTAGGGCTCTTGTGTTGTCTGTGACTCATTGGTGTTTGTGTTATTGTGTCGATGGCTAGGCTTCTAGGATGTACCATCAGCATTGGGTTGTTTCCTTATCTGAACGGGTGTTTGGCTGTTGACTGGATGTCAGCAGTATTTTTTTGGGGGAGAGTTGCAGTAGAGTGTGTACTCCCTTGCATTGTGACTTGTGATACAGGTGTCCCTGTGTCTTAACTGAGGGTGAGATGATAGTTGCATACACAGAATAAATTCGACAGTGGTGGTAACACGGTTGCATCTATGTACCCTGGACATCCCATACAATTTGACATATGCAATAGATTAATTTAAGCATCAGTGAGGCCCTTTGATTTGGCAAGGTGACTTTGTGCAAAACATCTCCGTACGTTGTGAGCACTGACATGTTAACAATTGACTATACACTAGTTTCACATGTGTGACAAGTTCACTGCAGACCTATTTCTCTGCCCTTGCCAAGTCGACTCAGGTTGTTACGTGTTCCTATACTACTGAACATGTGCAGGTTACGATGGCTAACTTGGTTGTGAGGTTGTCATTTAGAGTTTCAGAAGGTCCGTATGGCAGTACATCTGTTGTGTGTGTGTTAATTTGTCGCAATGCATATGTATAGGAATGCGCACTTTCAATATTGTCCCATCAAGATGTGTTCTTCGCACAGTCCACTTGCTTCTTGGAAGTGGGCAATGTGAGAGCAGGAGTGATGTGAGATATTGGAACGGCCTCAATGATTGCACGTGACCTTCATTGTGCTCCTCATCATGCTATGTGTGTCATGGTGTTTGACCTGCATCTAGAAACATTACACACCCCTTACACAGTACGTATTGATTTGAAGGGTGTTAGATTGAGTGTTATTGATGTGATATTGAAAGTTTCATCTTCCCAGATGTACTGCCAGTTGGGGCCATGTGTTTGTCATTGTGTTGTTTTTTAATTGTTCCCTTGTGTCTGTGGAGTGGCATCAGTTGTTATTTGGAACTGTCATTTGTCCCTAGGTGTGTCTCCCATTGTGTGAAGATATCAAACATGCCTAGCGGTGTCACAACCTCAGTGTGTTCCTGTCCACATGTCGATGTCGTGGTGTATGTGTTGTGTGTCCTAGTGGGTTGCTGTGCAGTGTGTATATAAGTAAGTTTCTGTACTTACCAACAAGTAGTCCATTTCCATATCGTCCATCCTGGAAGTGTTGATTGATGGTGCAGTGACGGAAGATGAATGAATCTTGTACACTCCCAGGATACTTTGCCACGATGCTGGTGATTAATCCCTGGTGATCGACAATGGCCTGCACATTGATGGAGTGTGTGTGCTTCCTGTTGCGGTATAGATGTTCGGTTGCAGCAGGTGGCACAATGCGTACATGTGTGCAGTCAATGGCACCAAGGACGTGTGGGAAGACATTAATTAGGTAAAACCCCTGTTTTGTCTCCTGCTGCTTCTGCTGTTTGTTGGGGAAGCAGGTGTGGCGGGTGTGAGTGAGATGATAGCATCCAGTACCTTGGGGAGGAAGGCGGAGAATGATGGCTGTGAGATCCCAGCAACCAGGGCGCCAGTGGTTTGAAAGGAGCCACTTGCCAACATGTGTAGTACAGCTAGCAGCTTGGTTTCGGGTGCAATGGTGTGGGGTGTCTGCAAGCTGGGTGCCAACTGTGGCTCAACGTCGGGCAGTGTAGGAGGCTGGACTGGCTTGTAGTGAGTACCTAGGGATACTTACACCTTGCACCAGGCCCAGTTATCCCTTATTAGTGTATAGGGTGTCTAGCAGCTTAGGCTGATAGATAATGGTAGCTTAGCAGAGCAGCTTAGGCTGAACTAGGAGACGAGTGAAGCTCCTACAGTACCACTAGTGTCATATGCACAATATCATAAGAAAACACAATACACAGATATACTAAAAAAAAAGGTACTTTATTTTTATGACAATATGCCAAAGGTATCTCAGTGAGTACCCTCAGTATGAGGATAGCAAATATACACAAGATATATGTACACAATACCAAAATATGCAGTAATAGTATTAGAAAACAGTGCAAACAATGTATAGTTACAATAGGATGCAATGGGGACACATAGGGATAGGGGCAACACAAACCATATACTCCAAAAGTGGAATGCGAACCACGAATGGACCCCAAACCTATGTGACCTTGTAGAGGGTCGCTGGGACTGTAAGAAAACAGTTAGGGTTAGAAAAATAGCCCACCCCAAGACCCTGAAAAGTGAGTGCAAAGTGCACTAAAGTTCCCCAAAGGACATAGAAGTCGTGATAGGGGAATTCTGCAGGAAAGACACAAATCAGCAATGCATCAACGATGGATTTCCAAACGAGGGTACCTGTGGAACAAGGGGACCAAGTCCAAAAGTCACAAGCAAGTCGGAGATGGGCAGATGCCCAGGAAATGCCAGCTGAGGGTGCAAAGAGGCTTCTACTGTCTACTGGACAGTAGAAGTTGAAGATTCTGCAGGAACGACAAGGGCTAGGAACTTCCCCTTTGGAGGACGGATCCCTCACGCCGTGGAGAGTCGTGCAGAAGTGTTTTCCTGAAGAAAGACCGCCAACAAGCCTTGCTAGCTGCAAATCGTGCAGTTAGGGTTTTTGGATGCTGCTGTGGCCCTAGAGGGACCAGGATGTCGCCAATTGCGTCTGGGGACAGAGGGGGCGTCGAGCAAGACAAGGAGCCCTCTCAGAAGCAGGCAGCACCCGCAGAAGTGCTGGAACAGGCACTACGAAGTGGAGTGAAACGGTGCTCACCCGAAGTTGCACAAAGGAGTCCCACGCCACCGGAGGACAACTTAGGAGGTCGTGCAATGCAGGTTAGAGTGCCGTGGACCCAGGCTGGACTGTGCACAAAGGATTTCCGCCGGAAGTGCACGGAGGCCGGAGTAGCTGCAAAAGTCGCGGTTCCCAGCAATGCAGTCTGGCGTGGGGAGGCAAGGACTTACCTCCACCAAACTTGGACTGAAGAGTCACTGGACTGTGGGAGTCACTTGGACAGAGTTGCTGGATTCAAGGGACCTCGCTCGTCGTGCTGAGAGGAGACCCAGGGTACCGGTGATGCAGTTCTTTGGTGTCTGCGGTTGCAGGGGGACGATTCCGTCGACCCACAGGAGATTTCTTCGGAGCTTCTAGTGCAGAGAGGAGGCAGACTACCCCCACAGCATGCACCACCAGGAAAACAGTCGAGAAGGCGGCAGGATCAGCGTTACAGAGTTGCAGTAGTCGTCTTCGCTACTTTGTTGCAGTTTTGCAGGCTTCCAGCGCGGTCAGCAGTCGATTCCTTGGCAGAAGGTGAAGAGAAAGATGCAGAGGAACTCGGATGAGCTCTTGCATTCGTTATCTAAGGAAATCCCCAAAGCAGAGACCCTAAATAGTCAGAAAAGAGGGTTTGGCTACTTAGGAGAGAAGATAGCCTAGCAACACCTGAAGGAGCCTATCAGAAGGAGTCTCTGACATCACCTGCTGGCCCTGGCCACTCAGAGCAGTCAAGTGTGCCAGCAGCACCTCTGTTTCCAAGATGGCAGAGGTCTGGAGCACACTGGAGGAGCTCTGGGCACCTCCCAGGGGAGGTGCAGGTCAGGGGAGTGGTCACTCCCCTTCCCTTTGTCCAGTTTCGCGCCAGAGCAGGGCTGAGGGGTCCCTGAACCGGTGTAGACTGGCTTATGCAGAAATGGGCACCATGTGTGCCCATGAAAGCATTTCCAGAGCTGGGGGAGGCTACTCCTCCCCTGCCTTCACGCCATTTTCCAAAGGGAGAGGGTGTAACACCCTCTCTCAGAGGAAGTCCTTTGTTCTGCCATCCTGGGCCAGGCCTGGCTGGACCCCACGAGGGCAGAAGCCTGTCTGAGGGGTTGGCAGCAGCAGCAGCTGCAGTGAAACCCCGGGAAAGGCAGTTTGGTAGTGCCAGGGTCTGTGCTAGAGACCCGTGGGAACATGGCATAGAGGGGGCAATTCCATGATCTTAGACATGTTACATGGCCATATTCGGAGTTACCATTGTGAAGCTACACATAGGTAGTGACCTATATGTAGTGCACGCGTGTAATGGTGTCCCCGCACTCACAAAGTCCGGGGAATTGGCCCTGAACAATGTGGGGGCACCTTGGCTAGTGCCAGGGTGCCCACACACTAAGTAACTTAGCACCCAACCTTTACCAGGTAAAGGTTAGACATATAGGTGACTTATAAGTTACTTAAGTGCAGTGTAAAATGGCTGTGAAATAACGTGGACGTTATTTCACTCAGGCTGCAGTGGCAGGCCTGTGTAAGAATTGTCAGAGCTCCCTATGGGTGGCAAAAGAAATGCTGCAGCCCATAGCGATCTCCTGGAACCCCAATACCCTGGGTACCTCAGTACCATATACTAGGGAATTATAAGGGTGTTCCAGTAAGCCAATGTAAATTGGTAAAATTGGTCACTAGCCTGTTAGTGACAATTTGAAAGAAATGAGAGAGCATAACCACTGAGGTTCTGATTAGCAGAGCCTCAGTGAGACAGTTAGTCATAACACAGGTAACACATTCAGGCACACTTATGAGCACTGGGGCCCTGGCTAGCATGGTCCCAGTGACACATACAACTAAAACAACATATATACAGTGAAAAATGGGGGTAACATGCCAGGCAAGATGGTACTTTCCTACAGGCAGCAGCTGCTGAATGGCTTGCCAGTTCAGCCTGCACCTCAGAATGATGTCTTGTTGGCGGAGTCCCATAAGGGTTGTCCGGGTGCGGAATATCCTCTCCTGCCTTCTGCGTTGCCTTTGGGGTCCCTGCTGGTGTTGTGGAAGCTGCTGTTGTTCCTGTGCTCTGCGTCTGCGTGCATGCTGGATGAAAAGCACCTCCATGTCTTCCTTTTGGAGCTCTGCTGTTGCTTCTGTGTGGTTTCATTAAATATAGGTGTGTTTGCCCCATTTTAACGCCTGTCCTGACCCAGTCGTTATTTTTTTAAGCAAATCAGGTTGTGCGTCATTTTCCGCCTCTGCCTCCCGGCCGTGCGTCATTTTTGCGCGGTAGCATAAATAAGGCGCACGAGTGTTTAAGTCATTTTTTGGACGGGATCGCCTAACTTGCATGTCAGTAACGCAAGGCGATTTCCCGCATCCAGAAAATGATGTACGCGGCAGGATTTTGGCGTACGCGGCCTCGGGCGTCAAAGTTTACATATGGTGCACGGTTTGCACCGAATGTGTGTCAAAAATTTTGACGCACATTCGGTGCAAACAGAGTATAAATATGCCCCTTGGTGTACCAGAATAATATTTATTATTAGTAAGATGGATGGGTGATACATATCTGAACCAAAGTCATCCCAATGTTGAAAAAGTTATAAAGATTCTGCTACCTTAGTATTGCTTTAAAACATCAGAATCCGTGCCATATATTTGAGAGCTAGCACATTATTGTGGCCATGTTGGGTAGCTAAGTGGTTGTGACCTTCCAGGGCCGATCCTAGGACTTTCGGGGCCCCTGGCAGAGAATGAATGTGTGAGGCCATTCTAATTTGCCTACAATGTGAAATCACAGGAAATTACATCACAGGAAGTGCCATCAATTTAAAGCGACTTCACAAGAAGCAACTTTCTTGGCTCAGCTTATCGTTGAATCAATAAAAACATAAATATTACCCTAATAAAATAAGTACATATAATTAAAATTTCTTTTAAGTGGACATACATTATATTAGTCACACTGGATAGAAAGGTTTGGCCTAGGACTCTCCAAAACGTATGTCCTTAATTGTATGTTAACAATTTGTTTCCAGATTGCATGGGCATTCATCAAGTATGCATTTATGTATTTGATATTTATATAGCCCAAATTTAGCCGAAAGGCTACGAAGTGCTGTTGCATTCATACGTCTACCACTTTAACCAACCGATTGATCCTGGGCAAATAATACTCTCACTGTGCCATGTCAAATGATCTTACGATCTGGTAGCACTTTGAAACAGACTTAGGAGGTCATTCCTACCTTGGCGGGCGGCGGTCGCCGCCCGCCCAGCGGGAAAGCACCAGCAACGAGGAAGCCGGCTCCGAATGGAGCCGGCGGAGTTGCTGGTGTGCGACGGGTGCAGTTGCACCCGTCGCGATTTTCAGTGTCTGCCAAGCAGACACTGAAAATCAATGTGGGCCCTGTTAGGGGGCCCCTGCAGTGCCCATGCCAGTGGCATGGGCACTGCAGGGGCCCCCAGGGGCCCCACAACACCCGTTCCCGCCAGCCAGGTTCTGGCAGTGGAAACCGCCAGAACTAGGCTGGCGGGAAGGGGGTCGGAATCCCCATGGCGGCGCTGCTTGCAGCGCCGCCGTGGAGGATTCACAGGGGCAGCGGGAAGCCGGCGGGAAACCGCTGGCTTCCCTTTTCTGACCGCGGCTTTACTGCCGCGGTCAGAATAGCCCCAGAAGCACCGCCAGCCTGTTGGCGGTGCTTCCTCCGTCCCCTACCCAGGCGGTCTCGGACCGCCAGGGTAGGAATGACCCCCTTAATGTACGAAATAGGCGTACTCCCCACACAGGTCCTGAGCATGGACAGAGGAGGGCAAAAGATGTGGTGTTACAGCGACAGCCACTGCCTTGGAACTCAGGAACCAGGTTCGAATCTTGGCTTCAGATCAACATCCTGTGATACTGGGCAAATCACTTAGGCCCATATTTATACTTTTTTAGCGTCGCATTTGCGCTGCTTTTTGACACAAAAGCGGCGCAAAGTTACAAAATACAATTGTATTTTGTAACTTTGCGCTGCTTTTGCGTAAAAAAATTATGCAAACGTTCCGCTAAAAAAGTATAAATATGGGCCTTAATCTCCCTGTGCCTAACAAAGGAATATGCAGGGCCACAGGAATTTTGCAATTCTGCAGCAACTGCGTTTTTCGCATAGTTATGGATTTGTCGCATTTGCCACATAACCCATCATCTGCTGCATAATTTGCAGTCTTCAACAAAAAATGTGGTTTCTACCTGAAAGAGATCAAAAATTCCTAAAAATGCAGCAACGTATTGCTGTGCAGCGGAAGGCACTTCGCAAAGGTTTACTATTCACCTTTCAGTTACATATTGCTGTTTTTGGGGGGTGTTAAACATTTGTCCAGACAGGGTCAAATTGTAAAAAAGACAAACTAATGAACTGGTACTATGTCAAATATTTTGTTTTATGCTGCATGCTTTTCATTTTCTTGCTGCTTAATTTAAATACTCTTCAGCATAATTTGGTCCACCCATGCTGCACAATTCTAGTGACCCTTGAAATATGTCCTTATATAATGTAACCGGTGCTCATGTAAAGCACTCCAATACCTTCAGGTAGAGTTTCCACAACATAAAACTGCAAAAAGTGTGTTTTTTAAAAGAGTTTTACTACCTCACTCGAGGTTGTTTGCATTTTAACAGCTGCGGGTGTTTCTGAACCTGCATTGTGCAGGACCCCTCCTGTGTTGTAACACGTCCCTACTTGCCACTGACAAGCATCCCTGTCGCACCTCGTAAAGGGCTGAAATCATGAGTGTTGACTATCCTTTAGAAGAGTTAAAAGTTTTGGGGGCACCACAATTGGCTTCATATGGTGCCTTTGAGTGGCAGGATTAAAAATTGAAGGCCAAACCTGCCAAATGCATGTGGGCCTTGTAGCTACGGTGGGGCTGTGAAGCCCATATTAGAAGGGGTCCCTGCCCTGGGTGTTGTAGCTGTGGTATTGTGCTGCGAGGACCAGGGGAGGTAGGCCCCTTCCCCTATTCCTCCAAGCGCTACACATGCCTGCGAGGCCCAGGAGAGAGGAGCCCCTCGCGTTGGCCTGACAGTGCTGCACCATAGGTGCGAGGCCCAGGACAGGGGAAACACTGGTGCGAGGCAGTTGACCATGTTGCCCACGAATAGCGCCGGCCCTGTAACATTTTACAGTAACACTTAAACTGTCTTTCACATTTACCTGTTTATTGTTTTCAGGGATTTTAAGTACTTATTTACCCCATGTAGTCCCTGCGTCAAGGGTTATGCTATAAATATGAACAGCAAAAACCTAATGAAAAGAGACTATACCAAAAACAGTTGTATACCTAAATATATAGTGACAAATGCCAATTATCCACATGGCAGAAACATTGTGAAGGTCTGAAAATTTAAGGACAGAGGTATTATAGCACTTGTCTAGAGAAGCGTTTGCACATTGTGAACCAACTTATTCCGTCATTTGTCAACCAGAATTTATTTTGCAAACCAACCATTGCGCTGTTAGATGGTTCACAAACTAATGGAAAAAAGATGGTTGCAGAAGGACCTCCTTAATCAATTTTCATTAGGAATGTTGTAGATTACAGCTCCCTCCTTTTTAATACATTCACAGGCATGGTGGCATTCAAGAAACAGCAAACCACCATCTCTGTAAATGATTTTCAAAATGGATTTTTTAAAATGTATCCTAACTTCTGAAAGAAAACAGGGCTGCTTTAAAAACAAAATGTTTTTCCATTTTGTAAACTTAATTGACAGTTGGTTGTGGTCCTTGTGTCCACTGCCTACTTCCCCTAAATCTGGCACTTTGGGAGTTGATAACTTATCAGTGGTTTGCATTGAGAATTACAATTGTGAACTAATGATATAGGATTTGGAAGCGACTCCAAAACACACTCTTCCAACTAGCAAATTGGTGACAATTTGTAAACCCATTTTGAGATTCAGAAAAACGTTTCGGAATTGCTAATAGCATTTAGTACATTAGGAAAAAAAATCGTATTGTAATCCCCCTGATTTAGCGAATCAGAGGGTTTGTGATGGGTAAACTCTTTATACATATGGCCCATAGGCTTTAAATGTATTAAATATGTGTGAGGGCACAGATCAAAAACAGAAGTTAACACTGACAAATGTTAACTTTTTCACATGACATTTATCAGTGTTTCGTACATATCACCTGAACCCTTTTTAGTCAGAAACTTCCCGAAACCATGCAGAAGCATTTTTCCTGTACGCGAGCAAAGCACATCATATTTCTGCAAGATTTTAAAAAAACACATATAATGCTCCTCATTGGCTGGGAAAGAAAACATTTATTTTTTGTTTGCCAAAAAAGTCACAGACATAGTAGTTTGTCAAATAAAAATAATGCCTACCAACATGTCAGTCCTCCACTGGTGGATAGGCTGGCGATTTATGATTTCACTGAAACTGCTCCCACCATGTTAATACCACTTATCCAAGGCTACCTTCCAGGTTGGCATGATTCATCATCGGGCTCTACATCTCAACATAGTGTTGTTGCGATGGGTTTTGACCACACTATTGAGAGCTCTTTGTTATTTATTTTTGTTGAGATCTGAAAATGTGCTGTGTGGGAGTTAAAATTGCCTTGAATTAAAAAAAAAAAAAAAAAAAAAATTGTTTATTGATTTTTTTTTTCTTTTTTAGCGACCCGCCTTGCGCATGTCACCTCTTTTCCCAGTAGGGTCCCTAAGTGGGACCCCAGAAGGTGCTCTGGCTCAGATGAGACTGTACTGTGAAACTAAAACGTTCAGATACTTGAAATTATGATTGTACACTCCTTGGATAGACAGCGTCAGTATAGTATTGATCTGCTGTTGAGTTGACTGACCAATTCGGTCCCCTTCTGGAATGCACGCTATCCATGTAGTGAAGAATCATAGTTTTGAAAATGGTGTTCCTCCCGAGGTGTCTCTGTATCATTCAGAATGCACTCTACATCTTGCATTATAGCTTTATTTAAACTCTTGACAGACTCCTGACTTCCTTGGTGTGGGCTCGGAAAAGCAGCAAGTCGGCTTTGCCACTGCTCAGGCAAGACCCTCCGGGGAAGGCGTGGGCCTCCTGTATCTGGAACTCTATATTATGCCTATAAACTACAGTACTCTGAGCAGCAGAGGCGGACAACTGGTGCTGCTTATGCGAGGGTCACAAATACCACTGGAAGTTCCTTATCTGATATGACAGGTCACAGAGGTAGGGAAGAATGTGGTACCCAGGGTCATGAAGAGGCTGCCCTTTGCCAGGGACCTTAGCATTTGGACGTTGCAGCACTTTAGCCCTTTAGCCGAATTAGTGAGGACATGTTGGTGGCACGCGGAGGGAGTGGGGCTGTGAGACACTGGGTGACTTCTACCCTGGAGAGAAATTCTTTACCTTTGTAGAGGCATGAGAGGCCTTCACTGTGGGGAGTGCACCGTTCCTACAGTATGCAAAGTTAGCAAGCATTATAAGTGTAATCTGGACCTAATATGCCCAAGCAGACGGAAACTTTATATTTGATGTTGACAGCCAACATGGCAAAACACCTGGTGACGTTTCTATATGGCGAAATTAAGAGGGTCAGGGCCTAGGCTAGGCTTGCGGCGGGCCAGGCAATTCGGGAGGTATTGGCAGCACCATTGACTGAGAGTGGTCCGCCACCTGCGAGTTGGTGAAAGCGGGTCTCATGCAATACTAGGTTTAAGCTGGCACATTTCAACTATGTTCAACTCACATATCTAACACAAGTTAAACTTAGTCGGATGTATAGAGACAGAAGCTTAGATTGCCTGAGATGTGGGGGAGGGAGCGTTTCCTTCCTCCATGTGAGGTGGACCTGCCCCAGAGTGCATGCATACTGGTCATCAGTGGTGCGCAGTTGCAAACAGTGACAGCAATAGCAGTTGAAACAATGCCCCAGGTGTGTCTGCTAGGCATTGTTAAACAACCAAGAAGAGGGAAGATAAATTGGAAGTTCCTTCAACTTGCATTAGTGTTGGCCAGGAAGAGGGTGGCCATAGGATCGCTAAGTATGAGAGCCCCTTCGATTATGTTGGGTTATAGAGTTGTCACAGAGTGGGCACTTGCAGAGGAGGACTAAATGAAACCAATAGACAAGATGACAAACTACAGGATAATTTAGAGGTTTAGGCAACACTGTTGGGGGCCACGCAGAGAAGGATAGTGGATGGTAGCTAACAGGGGTCGCAATCACAGAATACTAAACACTGACCATACACAGCCTGCCGTCAACAGAAGGTGGAGGGGATAGTACAACCCTGAGAGAACTTCGGGATGAAGATAGGTACTGAAGTACGGGGGTAAGAGCCCTCTGTAACAAACCCAGGGGCCTGGATGTATACATGATAGTGGATTAAGGATGCACATTATGCAGCATTTGCAGGGGATGGGACTGGGGTGGGTGGGTTCCGATCCATTTCGGCAAGCTGGCCATGATTTTGAAAAATAACTAAAATTGATTTTGCAAAAAAAAAATAAGAAGAGACAACCTTGGAGACATTGCTTTCTTGACGAATGTGTGAATCACTGGAGAGGTTCCCTCTCCATTCCTTGTGAGTTCAGTAACCCCACAAGTGGGGATCAAATATATATCCAGATACAAAGCAAATATCATGCATATTGTTATGCTTGTTTTGTCTTTATCTATGCGCGTGTTGTATGTGCTGGCTGGACTTAAAAATGACTGACAGCTACATATAAGTCAATAGACATTCTAGAATACCGAAGGAGGCCTCGTGACTCTTTCAGCAGGAGTGAAGATTGAAACATGTCGACTCGAAAGGATAATTTCTCCAACAATCTGAATGTATGATTTTAACTTTGCCTGGAAACATTTTAAAAACCCAATAAATCGTTCATTTTGTTTTCCAAGGGTATTTTACCCCCCAAAACACTACTCATTCTCTGATCTCAGAAAAGATAAATAACATGCAATCAGCTCCCGCTACTGTGGTCAAGCCTTTCCTGACTGTTTGAATCTGTTTATTAACATTTTCTAAAAACTAACAAGAAAAAGCACTAGAAGAAACCCTTAGTTTTGGCACTTCAAACAGTTACAGAGCAGAGTTACTGTGATTTGTTGGAGAAAGTACATTACACACAGTTACAAGTTTCATAATGCAAGCAGAGCGGACGAATTATACTGGCGGACTTCCAAGCACCCTCCTCTACCACGGAAGATTCTTTCCCCTGACACCCCTAATGCTAGCGTTATCCTCTATATATTAGTTTCAGCCACCTTATTGGCCTGTGTGCCCCGAAACGTTCAGGTGTATAATCGATCCGATCACTGTCCCATATACATACTGACTACATAATGTGTGTCGATGTTGTTTGTGGCTGGGTGGGACCTGATACAATGTTTAGCAGAACTGGCACTCATAGCGTATGCTCCACTACTTACCATACCTCACATCGCGCTGTATAAGATTTTCTTTTATTACTGTATCAGGCCCACTTGTTTTGCATTATCTGACCTTCATTGAGGATTTTGCAAGGTGTAACCCCTGGCATCCCACAAAACTGCCAGGGGTACTTGCGTAATCCAAGTGTGTCCTCTTTATGAAGAGCGACTCTTTCCGCCTGTGGCAAAGCAGTCATGGAACGCTCCCAGGCGGGGGTGATTTGCAGCTGCGTGTGATTAATTGTTTAGCAGGTAAGTGACCCAGTCCTATAAACTTATCAGTGGCTCTGCGTTTCTTCTCACGGCGTCAGATCTCCAATATACAGGCTTCCCATGAATGGAGTGTTGGGTGCCCCTTGCAGTGTGCCAACCAGTCACAACAGGGCGGAGTCTGTAAAATGCCACAAATTGTGGGCGAGGGCTATTTTTTCAAAACAATAAATGTGTTAAATGTGTTTTCTCGGAGTATGACAATTTTAATGTAATCATAGCTTTCTATTCTGTACGTGTGTGAGACGTATTTCTCAGAGAGGATGTATTAGTAAGCCTAACCCCCTCTCTCTTCTACGTGGATGTACCCTATGTGTTGGTCACTCTTTCTTCTGAATTTTCGATGCCATAGTCACTGTTCTTTTCCAAGGATAGTTGAACTAGTCACTCTGCCCTGCTGATTGTCATGCCTAATGATAACTCTTCCTTATTAAATGAGTGGCAGCTACTTTCTTTATGCCAACTTGAGACTGTTCTCTTTAGTTCAGCCATTCAGCTCTCTCCTTTGCATGTTTTTACCCAGGGAACTGTGCCAAAGATGGTGATGGAGTACTGGACAGGCTGGTTCGACTACTGGGGAAGCGATCATCACGTGTTTGACGCTGGCCGTGAGTATAACTTCATTGTCTCCTTGTCATGTATCGTTTCCTTGTTGGCTAAGCATCTCGGTGCATCTAGGACTTCTGACACTCCATTTGTGACTGTTTCCAGTGACACATTAGTGGCAAATTTAACCACTGAATATCTATCTTTGCTGGCGTCATGCTCGGTTATTCTGTGCCTCAAGTTCAGACTTTCTATTATGCATTACTTGAAAAATTATTTGTATCAATCTGGGTGCCAGTCTTCTCGACCAAGGCTTCCCAAACTTTTTTAAAACCACGACTCAACTTATAGAAATACAAACGTCTGTGTCCCACCAAGCTTTACAGTTTTTATGAGGCGGGACATTTTTTAATGTAAATATTTTTTAATGCTTTTTATATTTAATTATTACATTTCAATATAATTTTATAAAAATCTCATCTACTTTTCATATTATGGAATGTGAGAAGGGTGTGCTTGTTTCCAGTATCGGCACTGACGTCCACTTCGATGATAGTTTTTTTTCAGGCACAAGTAGTTTGACAGTTGCAGTCTGTTTCAAAATTTGGGGACTTGTTTACAAGCCCCTTGAGCCCCTGGTGTGTAACTTTTTATGATGCTTCGGCAATGCTGAGTGCAGATCCATATCTACAAGACCACGCAAAGCCACTTTGCATGGCTTTTCATGGCCTTGTTGATATAGTGTAAGCCATTGCATAGCAAGTCGCTGCGTTGCCTTGCACTGTGTCACAGGGGCCTTCCATGGGCATTGTGGTGGGTTTTCCCACGCAACACTCAAGGTTTATGACGCATTCCCAGATTTACAAGGATCTGTAAACCTGGGAATGTGTCAAAATTGTACGCCTTTCCAGGAACGGTGTAGCGAGGAGAAATAACTTAATTTCTATTTGTTTTTTCCTCTTTCTACATATAGAAAGAGGAAAATACCTCCAAGGATTGTTTTTGTGCAGGAAGGTGTCCCTTCCTGTACAAAAACAAACCTGCCAACAACGCAGACACCCTTGCACCATGGTGCAATGGTGCCTGCAGTGGCGCTACGCACCAAATTGTGCGCCAGTGGTGAATTCCTGTCTTTGTGAATTGGCGTAGGGCAGTGCGGCACAGCAAAAAGCCTTGCGCGCTGCCCTACACCAATTCATTATAAATATGCCCCTTGGTTTCAGTTCCTGTCATTGCCAAAAATCCTGCTGTACAAATTTATGAAGATTTGAAAGTGAGCAGAACGTTCAAAGCTCCAGTAGAAAGAGTTGGATACTTTTATTGAACAGAATGCCAGAACTGCTTCAATTTTTGTGGTTGAAATTAAGTTTTAACGAGGCGTCTTTGGAGAGATCAATGAGTTGTCAACCTTTGTTGTCAATATCCTAGTCATTTCATGTCGCCCTGAAACAAATTCTCAATCCAAGTCTTTAGCTGACAATTTTTCTTCACTTCAAGGAAGTACAAATTAAAATGTTCTTTCAGTACTTTCAAATGTGCGGCGATTATGCTATCAGCTGGTTTCACCTCATTTTCTTTTTTTATACTAAAAGTTTCAACGTGTTTATAAAAAAAAACAAAAAAAACAATCATATGTGCGGATTTCAATCTTTTTCTTCCACAACACAAGTTTTTTGATGAAACCTCAAATTTTATTATGAACTGCATATTTATGGGCTCCTTCTGTTCCTTGTAAGGTCAAATTCAGTTTGTTTAATTTCGGTAATATGTCTGCCAAGTATTTGAGTTTCAGAACAAAGTTCTCGTCACGCAACAATTAGACACAATCGTTTTTGTTTTTAAAGCAGCCCTGTTTTCTTTCAGAAGTTAGGATACATTTAAAAAAATCCATTTTGAAAATCATTTACAGAGATGGTGGTTTGCTGTTTCTTGAAAGCCACCATGCCAGCTTCTAATTGATGAAGTCACCTTTTTCACAGAAGTGTTCAAAATACTTTTCAAATCATCCGACATACTTTATGGTACTAACCAGTGGCAGTTGCCACTCAACTTGGGGGGGGGGAGTTATGGAGTGAAAAGAAAAAAAGCTTGCATGTGTGGGAGATGCGTTAGTTTCCCTTCTGTCCTCGTCCTCTTCCTGTTCCCAGGCTCTCAGCCAATCACGATGCTGCAGTCACCAGCAACAGCAGCGTCCTGATTAGTCTGAGCGGCCTACTTTGCTGCACAGACTGGGAGTGGGAGCCTGGGCATGTTCTCCTCTCTGCTGTGCAATACAGCCAGGTACAGAACATGCAAAGTGTGCTTGTCTGTTTGGCAAGCCCAACACGGTTGGCCAAACAGACATGTGCACTTCATAGTGCACGTACCTCTCCTCTGGCCCCTTCCCTCCAGCCCAGCCCAGCCCAGCCCTGCCCCTTCTCCCACAAAAATAAAATTATAATAACGTAGCGTTAGTATCATTTTATTTTTCCTTTCCCAACAACCCAGTGGGGCACACTGGTATTAACGCTTCCTTGTGTAGATTGCAGTGAGTCCATGATGCACTTGAACTCGAGTCATAACGTTGCTATTTTTGCTGCACAGAGCCTGGGCACCACCCGTTCAGATCCCAGTGCATTGTTATTTCAGCCAGTCCAGACCTCTCATTTTTACGTAAGTATCAAGGGCCTCAAATATTTCTTCCCTATTACATCGAATTATTGGTTTGCAGCACAGGATATCTTCATCAGATTCATTGTTCCATATGTAATATACGAAAACAGGCAGCTAGGACAAACCTGTACACAGTTGCGGCTCGCGGAGGGGGGCGGGGCGGTGCATGGCGAGGGGGGAAACAACAAAACTTTTTTTTTTAAACTGTACCTTCCTCACCTTGCCGTACCACGTCCCTCCGCTGTTCTCACTGCAGGTACAGGCTCCCAGCCTGTCCTGCGGCATACATGCTGCTGGCAGCATGAAAACAGCGTTAGGATTGTACGGAGCGCACTGTCTTGGTGCGCCCATGCAGAGTGGGAGCCTCTGCCTACCCTCTCCAACCTGGCAACACAGTGCCGAGTTGGAGACAGCTCAGTGTGCAAGTGTGTTTGGCCGGCCTGAGACGGCCTACCAAACATACATGTGCACTGAAGGGGAGTGCTGTGCACTTCCCCTCCGTCGCTGTCATTGCCCGTGGCCCGCCCCTTTTACAATAAAACCATAATAAACATAGTTTATTATGGTTTTATGGTAAAGGTTTTGCAGCTGCTGGCGGGGGAGCCGCTGCTGCTTGGACAGCTCTGGACTCGTCCTGCTGTAATAAGAATGTTTTTGAAATTGACGTGCACCAACTCCTTTGATCAGTTCATTTTCTGTCCACTAGGACATTTCATTGTTTCTGCGAGCAACTGTGTTATTGGAAAGGGAATTGTTTTGAATTCATCTGATAGAGGCTTCTGGCCTTATATTCCTTACTTTAGAATATTCCCCAGGCGTCAGGCTGGATTGAGAATATTTTCTCAGCAGTCCCCTTATTTGCTAGTAAGCGGCATTGCCAGCATGGGACGTTACGTGTGTATCACCTATATAGGTGACGCTCTGACCTTAGTTCGTCCTTTCCTGCGCCTTCAGCATGGATCCAAATGGAGCTCCCTCTCCTCAGTCATTTTTTCACTCGAATGATGTGACTTTTTCTCAACACTCCTCACCAGATGTCCCCCCAAAAAACAGTTGGTTTTAAACCCTGTTGCGAATGTCAGAGGAAAAATGTCTGTGACAATTCCCACTTGGTATGTATTTCTTGCCTAGAGCTGGACCACAACTCCAAGGCATACCTGGATTACAAGACCACGCATCCAAAGGCAATTCTCAAGCGGGCCATGAAGATCCTGTCTGCTTGACTCTGCTCCGCTATAGGTCTCGGTTGAGAGGGAAGTCCTGGGACCCCTCTTGGAGTTGTTAGCGCCATCATCTTTGTGATCTAAGACTTCTTCAGGTAAGTCCCACAAGAAGGAGCCCAAAACAAGTAGATTTTTTTCTTCGGCTTTCCTGTGCCAATCCAAATCATTGGACGAGGCACGGGAATAACGTCTAGGCCTCGCTCCCACATCATCCCCATGGAGCCTGGACCTGACTCTGCCCCGCACATTCCCAAGTTTCCCAGAGCCAGAGCGACTCCTGTCCAACTCAGAGAATTTTATGAGGTCATGCACTTTGTTTTAGGGGAGCCGGACCCCTGTAGAGCATCTTGGCCCCATGGGTTTGAAAAGAACTCTGACTGGATTTCTGCAGGTGGCTTCGACTCAGCACAGGTAGGCTTCTCAGGATCCCTTGGTGGATCTTAATTGACCCCAGACACAACTTCGCAACTTTCTTGGGGGGGTCTATCTCAGTGACTTTGTTCCCTGATCTGCCAGCACCCATCAAAGGCTCCGACACCATTGTGATTCCTGACTCAGACACAGAGCTGGACTGATGAAGAATGATGCTGACCGGACCCAGGTGGTCTGAATCGGAGATGGAGACTTATTTCCCCGAAAGGACTAGCTGATGCCAGGTGTCTGGATACCTCACCAGACACTGGTCTCCTCTATCCTTCCATGGTGGTTACGAAGAAAAGCGCCACCTTTGTGATGGTGATCCAGAGGTCAGCTGAGGTCTTGAACCTAACTTTGCCCCTGGTGGAAGTCAAGACCAGTGTCTTCACAGAGGTGATTCAACATGGGATATCCTTGCAGAGCTTCTACTACACTCTAATTAAGCCTTCACTGATGGCCTGCACTGGGCCTGGTCCAAGCCTTGCACAGGCAATCCTGTGCACAGGGCCATCGCCCTCTGCAGTTGCCCTGCTCCAGATGACCCAGTCTTCCTCACCCAGGACGCTACCAGAGAGCCTGGTGGTCCAGGCCTCTACTTTTAAAATTAACCCTGACATTATCCCTACCACACCACCACATAGGGAGTCGGAAAGGCTGGACTCCTTTGGGAAAAGGATTTTATTTTCCACCAGCCTTGCACTACAGTTGCTAGCCCTGCATACATACTGTGCCAGTACTTTCATACTGTAAGGGAATTGGTTGCATAAGTGCTGCCTATGGTTTCAGAAGAGGCCTGAGCCAGACTGCATATGACCAACTCACTAGGCAGAACAATTACTTTGTCAGTGTTACTCAGATGCCATGCCTGGTTGAAATCAACTGGCCTCTTTGAGGGATGTCCAGATATCCTTTATATACATACCCTTTAACAGTACTCTCCTATTTGGCAACAACTTGATATCCGCGCTTAAGCACTTTAAAGATAGCAGGGCACCACTAGATTGTTGGAACTCAATATGGCCCCATGACAACTGCATTCCAACTTTCTCTCCTTCTGTGGATACAGTAGGGGTTATCAGCTGCGTCCTTTCATGCATAGCCACCCCAGTCCTTTTGTGGCTATTTACATGTTTCCCACAGACTTAGATGTTCCAGATTTTTCACCCGTGTTATGCCCTTTTCAAGAAACCCCGCCGTCGTTGCTTCTGTCCTATGATCGGCTGATGGAGGACCACCCTTTGCTCTTGTGACAGAAGTGCAGGTTCTTTTGGCCAAAGAAGCCATTGAGAGTGTGCCAACATTAGAAGTAGGTCGTAGTTGCTATTCCAGCTACTTTCTGGTGCAGAAGGAGGATGGAGGCCTCCATCCTATATAAACCTATGACCTCTCAACTACTTCCTGAAAAAATAAAAATTCAAAATGCTCACTGTGGCTCAGTTCTTGTCTGCTCTGGATCCTGGAGACTGAATGGCAGCACTGGACTTACAGGGTGCATACATTCATAGCCTCGTCCAGCCAGCCCACAGACCCTATCTGCGGTACATGGTTGGGTGGGAGCATTTCCAGTTTGCTGTGCTCCCCTTCAGCTTTTCCAGCACCCCTCGGGTAGTCACAAAGGTGATGGCAGTGGTCGCAGCCCATCTGCGGAGGTTAAGGGTTCCAGTCTTCCCCTACCTAAACCACTGACTGTTGAGGGTGGGCGCACACCATGCAGTTCTCAAACACCTCCGGATTACTGTGGACCTCCTACATTTTCTGGGGTATCCTCCAGAGTGATGAGTCCAGGATATTCAGGTTAGGATGCTGATGTTTTAGCCTCTATCCTTGGTTTCGAAGAGAGTGGTTCTGAGGCTTCTGGGCCTCACCATGCTGGTAAAACCTGCCTGTTCCCATATTTGGGCTCTGCAGTTTGCCCTGAAGTTCCAGTGGACTCCGCATCAGGGTAATCTCTTTGACCTGGTTCAGATATCTGAGGGAACTTCATCAAACCTGCAGTGGTGGATCATGACCCACGAATGGATCAAGAGCAGACCCCTCCTCCCTCCTCTCTCCTCCCTTATCCCACCTCCCTCTTCCCTCCCCAGCTGACTGTAGTGACAGATAATTCACTCCTGGGCTGGGAAGGGGCATCTGAGAGAGGTGAAGATTACAGAACTCTGCTCTACAGGCTCCACAGCAATCTATTGGAGCTTCGGGTGATCCGATTGGCATTAAAAGTCTTTCTTCCTTCAATCAGGGAAAGACTGGCAGAGGTGTTCATGGACAACACCACTGGCATGTGGTATTGCGACAAACAGAGTGCTGTGGGCCATGGACCCTTTGTCAAGAGGCTTGGAGGCCTCTACCAGATAAGGCGTAATTGAAGGTAAGTAACTTGTTCGACTGACTGAAACTTGTAATGTTCAAATTATTTGTTTATAAGTTTATCAGTTAAAACATTGTAAAACAATAAAACAAACATTGCTTTAATGAATTCACTGTGCTTTTCAAGCTTAAACAAATATCAAAAGTATAAATTGTGTTATTAGGAATAAATTACTCCATACTTGGAGTTGGAGTTTCATGACCATTTGAAGGTCAAAGAAAGCCTGCTGTTTCGTGCCTCTGTATGTCATGGAACTCCTTGGTTACTTGCAATATCCTAATACTGTACAGTAGGGTGTATTTGATCCCATACATAATAATCAGATTTAAATAAAAGTCTGGGTACTATGGTCTTCATATATTTGCTGATGAAGGGCCGGCCAATTAGCCTCCAACCAACTTTCCTGTGTAGTAATCAAGTTTAGACCCGAGACCCTAGTCATTCTAGGTCCTCAGCAGAAGTTTGTTTGTGTGTGAGCCACTACCACAGGGGAAATTGACTAGTTCAGAATCTCAAATCTTTGTATGCTGATTATTGCTGTATGCCGATTTCAAGCTGATGCCTTCTCAAGCTCTTCAGTCGTTGCTGGAAGTGAGGATTCAGCGTTTGTCAGAAACACAAGATGTCATACACAACCACGGAGATAAAAAATCACAGAATCTGACAGCATCAGAAGTCTGGCTCACCTTGTGGAAAAGCTGACACGAAAAAAAGAGACAAAAGGCAACATGATATCCATAGATATAGAAAAGGCCTTCAACCAGGTGAGCTGAACTCCTCTTTGGAGAAATGAGGGCGGGATGCCTGATGTCGCTCCTCCTGTTTACCTTGATAATAGAGTTCCTGGATATTAATCTCGGAAAATCCAGTCAGGTTAAGGGAATTCGGGGTCAAGGAGCATAAAATATAATTAATCGGTAACAATATGATGTTGACTGTCACAAATGATGATGCTTTGATCCAGTATCTGATGTACCTGTTGAATCAATATAGGGAAGCCTTTGGATTTAAAATTAATCTTAGTAAAACATGACTCCTTCCTATAAATGTGCTGAGGAGGACATTTCCCAGTTGTGGAAAGTGCCCCCACTGAGAGTTAATTGATTAGCAGTGAAATATTTTGGATTATACATCTCCCTTAAGATGGGGAAACTCTACCAGGCAATTATACTGGCTTTTTGGGAATTCATTAGACATGAACCAGCAAGTTGTAAGTACCTTTATATTTCATGAAAGGGCCACACTGCTGCCCTTAAGGTATTAGTGATACCATGCCTGTTTACATCTTCTAAGTTCTTCCCATTCTGATTGAGAGGAAGATGCTATAGTTCAACATGTTGCGTTTCTGAAGTACATTTGACAGAGTGGCCCATCCACACTGCGACATCTCTGTTAAAAGCCCATAGATACATGGGAAGGATGAAATTCCTCAGATGTTGATGGCGTATTACAGTGTGTCAACTTTGGACACAAGGGGAATTGAGGTATTAAGGAAACTTTGGGTTCAGATGGACCAAGCGATGGTGCCAAAGTCTTTTGGGCCATCATTAAAGTAGACATAGACCTTCCAATTTATATTGCAGGACACATAACTAGTATGGTGCGAGACGTCTGAGATGAGACCGCTCTGAAAACGTAATTGACCTATTTTCATTTGAACCATGTAAGACCCAATACTGCTATTCAGACTGAGAAGTGTTTAAATACCAGCAGATAATAAAGATTTTGAATATGTAATTCTTACCACGGAAATAGCTATAAATAAATAGGAAGGGTATTTGGGTAGAGGGAAAATCATGGAGAGGTGGCCCTGCCTGTTGAGGGAACTTATCCAGGAACAGCAATTCCATGCAACACAGGAAATCAGTTTAGAAAGGGTTGTCAGGATGACATTTTACTCAAGAGTGTTTGAAATTAATCTTCCTAGACACCATGGGAGACTGTTGCAGGGTCTGTGGAGAAGGGGGCGCGGTTTTGCATGTATAAAGGGCATGCCCCGTCTAAAGGTATTCTGGACGGAGATTCTAGTAGCCATAAAATTAATAATATGCATCTAAATCCTCGAAAACCCCTCCCTGTTTATACTGAGTTTAGGAACTGCCACTTTGAAGATGGCAGATGGTGAACCACAAGTAGTGATTGCAAGGAACTGGAATAAATCCCTGGCTCCGATGTTATCCATGGAGGACTAGATGTGGGGCTAATAGCAGCGGCTCTTCGCTTCATTTCATCTGGATTTCATGAGACTGCTTTTTTGTTGTTGTTTGCTGCTCACATGTGTTTTTTCCTGCAGAGATGTTGAAGACTGTTCAGGAAATTATTAAGGACGGCGCCTCTCTCAATTTGTACATGTTCCATGGTGGCACAAACTTCGGTTTCATGAATGGTGCTCTGCATGACACTGAATATCTCCCGGATGTCACAAGTTATGGCAAGTATTAGGTATTAGATCTGACTCTGGCACCACTGAAGTCAATAATCATACCAGTGTCAGTGGTGGATAATATGGTAACAGAGATGTTTATTGATTGTCCATTATAGCTTGTGGTGTTGCACGTGTCCGCTCATTTTCCATAATTGTCACATAAACTTTACCTGTTTTGAGGAAAAAAAAATAGATCTGCATCATTCATCCAGTCTTGAGAAAAACAGTTTTAAAGTTAACTCATCAGAAAACATGTATATATTTACGGTTCTAAGCAACACATTTGAGAAACAGTTTGCATGTAAATACTACGCCAGCGTGTGCACTTAAGAAAAACATAAAACTTAATAAGCTGTGGGTTGACCAATACTCTGGAATTATGCAAGATTTTGCTCACATAATAAAAACTGAACACCCTGATTTATATCCCACCAGCTAGAGCAGTGTAGTTTTAGACTACTGACTCAGAAGAGCAGGTGAGTTGGAGCAGATATTCTTGGAGTGAATAGTACAAAATGGAACGCGGTGAGAGGAGCTCTCGAGTGTAGGTGGTGCATCATCAACAGCGTTAAAGCACTGGCTTTTCTTGCAAGCTTAAGGCCACCATCTTGGGGTCGTACAATACATGATGTACTGTCTTATCATGGTAGACCCCATAAGAGCACATACTTTGAGAGACAGGCCGCTTAAGAGCACAGACTGCAAAAGAGAATATGCTGTAGGCGATAGGTTGCGTAAGAGCACACATTGTGGGTGATAGGCTGCATACAGAACTGCATTTGGGTTATTTGATACATAAGAGCATAGGCTCTAGCAGAAAATTGTGTGAATGCTATAAATGCTCAGAGTATGATTTTAAACACCATTGGAGCTAAAGCTCAGAGTGGTTTTAAGTAGTTCACAAGATGTGAGGTGCGTGGTTATTAGAAGGCTGGATCGTGATCATAAGGGACTCTTGCAAAGGACAAAATGTAGAACACATTCCTTGCTGTAATTTACATTTGGTTACCTATTCCGTTCAGTGTTAGTCATTTAAAATTTTGGAAGTGTGTGATGCACTATTTTTATGGCTCATGCTCTAACCACAATCGTCACAGTATCCGCTGGGAATTCAAAACATTTGTAACTGAAGTCCACGTTTGATTTTCAGACTATGATGCTCCACTAACTGAGGCTGGTGAATACACATCTAAGTTCCACAAACTGCGGGAGCTCTTTGGGTCAATGCACGGTAAAGAGAAAACGAGTACTTGTACTTTAACAACAATGTAGTTCTTTGATCTTGCACTAATGCCTGTTTTTATGCATCTTGGTTTTGCAGAGGATCCCTTGCCCATCCCACCCAGTATAATGCCAAAGGTGGCATATGACACAGTGATTATGAAAGATTATGTATCATTGTGGGACGTTCTGCATTACACTGGCGAGGTAGGTGACCACAATATGTCTAAAAGTTATACAAAAGAATAGGTGGAACAAGAAGTTCTAATAAGTTCATGTGCCTGCATCTCAGTGCCCTTCCTGCTCCAATCCTCAAGCACCTCTTTTGCATCAGATTTTCAGAATAACCACTGGCTAGGTAAATGTCCCCATTTAAATTAATTGTATGTAAATAATGTGCCATGTGTATATATTGAAAATCTGACATAGCTCTATTGCTCAGGGACTGGAGGGGAACACCATGTTATCCGAAGGTTGATTCATGCCCACTTAGCAAACATCATCCATGCCCTGTTGGAAGTAGTACATAAAGGGAATTCTTGTTTCGAGGATTTTTTTTAATGTCTTTACTCTGGTACAAGGAGTCATTTGTAAGAATATGCATACCTTCCACCACACTCCTATGACAAACCCTACTTATAACAGTTTAGAATGCTCCTGGTTTTATGGAACTCTCCCAGCACATCACAATGCCACACTTCGGTCAACCCTATGTATAACACAACTCATAATGATCTTATCTTTATTAAACACTCCCTGTCCATCGCATCCCTGAACTCTGACTAGGTCTATCTACAGCTGTTAGCATGTTATTTCTTGAACTAGCTCTCCCTGCTTTACGCATTCATGGAGTCTACAAGGCTAAATCACCTCACAATTTTACATCTTGTACATGTTATGCAGGAGGACTCTTGTTCCTTTTTTCAGAACATAGATACTGCCATCAATAGCATGGATGACCTGGTACCTATGCCAAGCTGAAAATCAAGAGAAGGTTTGACAAGAGACAATTCCTATAGTTCTCAAACTGTATCCCTTGCATCACTTAGAATTAAATTGATCCAGACAACTAAGTTGCACTGTCACTTTGGAAATGTGATCACTGCGAAATCAAGATTTGCGCTAGTGTACTACCACACACTGTGACCCCACTTAAAGGAAACAGCGCTTGTTGTCAAGCAGGAAAATGAAGACCTCCACTTAATGTTCAACTGTAGTAAAATTGGCTGTGTTCTGTAATCTAAGACTCTGGCTTAGCTCTACCAGGTGTGCTTAGCTCTACCAGGTGTGCTTTCACACCCATGGTGCACCAACGCTTGATTGTGAATGTACAGATTATTTTAGACCCACACAACTTCACTCAGTTCAGAGTTGAGGTAGTGTCCATGCTTTCTGGGTACTAACAGTCCCTAGGAAAGGGGTGAGTGACACAGTGGTAATTCAAACCCAATTCCATTCTTTATAATATCACACACAAGCACTGCACTAAGAGAAAGACCCCTCATGCTTTAAAGTGTTTTATTTCAGCTGTTTCATCCTGTTGCATAGCATATGTAAAGTAACCACACAGAATAGTATTAAAGCACAAATGTATTTTCCCAACAACGAAAATAATATGAACATTTCTACCACAGTGTAATTTAACATGCAAAAGCCTACTTCTATGCAAATATCAACTGGGCTCAGCTCCTCTCGGACTTACCTTGATAACAGCTCACCGTGTAAGAAGGTTGCTGCAGCAGTACGGAAATCTGTCAGGATCTTCTGGCAGTATCTTGTGCAGTAATCTGGAACGAATGACCTCTCTCCCCTCAATGCCCACTTGTTGAACCTTTTGTACTGTTGATGACCATTCTTATTTTAAATAGGGAATTTTTGAAGAATTTCTGACATGACCTGTGTCCATAAATATGCTAGTCATGGACCCATTAGTGTGAACAAATATGATAAACATACATCAATTCAGACTACATGTTTTAATGTTATCATTGTTAGCTGACTTTGAAATTTAGATCATTGGTTCCCAAACTGTGGTCCGGGGACACATCTGGGGGTCCATGAAGCCTCCTCAGGTGGTCCGTGACTGCTTAGAAAATTAAATAATAATAACAGATTAGGTCCCCAGCTTTCAGTAATGGCTCAGTGGAGAGGTCCCCAGATTCCAATAATGATTTGGGGGGGTGGGGGAGAGAGGGGGAGTTCCAGTAATAATAAAGTGGGGGTCCACAGAGGTCAAAAAGTTGGGAACCGCTGATTTAGATAACAAGATGCTTGCCTCAGATGGATGCCCCATTAGGTGTTCTTATTGATGTAACTGTCAGGATGACGTGACACCTTCACAGGTTTTAAGAAAGATAATGACAGATGGCTTGCACATAAAAAGTAGACATGCCGATGATCAAGCAGAAAATTGATTATTGGCCTGCTCAAAACAGAGTCTGGCGTTATTTGCTTAATGCCATCTTCAGCTTGAAAGTCTAAATGTTACATAGTTGGGGTGAATATATATGTATCTAATTAGGAATCCATATTGTCTGAAATAAATCATAAACTTTTATACCTAAAATACATTAATGAAATAGGCATACAAATAAAATGCAAATATGTATGATACCATAAAATATATAAAATAGCATAAAATAATGTGACAAGCTTTCCCTGGATACATCTTTGTAAGCCTTGCATGTTTCAAGAATTAAGAAAAAATATTTGAAATGTTACACTGTATAAAAGACATTGTTATAAAAGCAGATTATAATATGATGGCTACTAAGAGGTATACATTTTGGAAATTAAACAGACTAGGCATGGTTCGGAGTATGCCAAATTGAAAAATAAAATATAATGTGGCGAAAAAAGAAAAATAGTTTGTGAAATTTTCTTCTTCACGTCACAGTCTTTGTAGGAGATACAAAATACGTAGCATGATTCTTGTTGAATCATGAGTTACTCTTTTAGGGCCTGATTCACAAAGGTAAACATAGACTTTTTGTCTAAGTTTCAAAACTTTATGACTTTTTGTTATTCACAAAGGTAAGATATGAGTCATATCTTTACGTCCACTCTCGGGGCGGAATCTCTGCCCTCGGGCTCCCCATACCTTTGTGAATCAGACCCTTAGTCGCCATCTGAGGATATTTCAGAAACTTTAGGTTCACACGCATTATATGTGTGATCATGGAGGACTGTCAATGCGTGCATGTTGCAGCTGGCTCATGAAGTGGATGGGCGAGGAAGTGATTGTAGCTCTAAAACACTTAATGATGGTGAAAGTTCCTCATTAGGAGGCTCGAATGACAACAGTGATGCAAGTCAATCTTCAGGAAGCTCTTCAAAGAGTGGTGTTGGTGAAATTGATCCATCATAACAAGCATCTTGCAGTAGTGAGAAATACATTGCTCAGCATTTTCTATGGTGAGATTGCAACAGTTACAGGTTATTCTGTGTCTGAACCAGAGGCAAGGAATATCCTAGTTTAAAGTTTGCTCACTATAAGCAAAGTTACTACCTACGTCAAGTATAAAAAAATAGAAGGTTGAATCAAACAATCAATCAGTCTTGATTTCTTTGTAATGTCTTTCAAACAAACACCCATGGCAAAATCTTTGGAAGCCATAATCCCTCTACCACAGTGTGCTCCAAACTAGGAGATGTCAAAGCCTGTCTCTTGCATCATCTCACCCATCCTGCAATCGCTGGTGAAGGACGTAGTAAAAAATATTTCTTAAAGTCAGTCAATAGTTGTTGTACCCTTGGGAGGTCTGGATTCCTCCATCATGGCCTCATAGGCCTTGATACATTGCACTACTCATAATCTATCTGACTCTCTGAACTCTGGATATCACCCAGTTTGTTACTTTATGTGCATCTAGACACGGTGAATGCAATCCTGTGTGGTGTGAACATTCTTTTGCTGATGTCCATGACGTGGACATCAGAGACCCTTCCACAAGAACCAAATATCAAAGCATTGCAAACTTACCAGATAACTCCTTCCTTCTCAAATATTTATTATGCTACTACTAGAGGAACAGATTCAAGGCCCTGTTAACATCCCAGAGGCAAGAGTACTTTGGCTACTGTGGTACTGAGAATCTGACCCCTCTCAACAATTTACACACTCCTGGGTATTCCCTTACTGCGTTGCCATCCAGCAAACCATGCCCCACTGAAATGTGATCTGAAAGTCTATTTACCTGTATGCTGTGCCCTTCAATGCCAGTTTTAAAGGGAAGTTCAGGAGATGGACATGGTCAGTCCCCATGGGAACCAGGCCCTGTTCCATACACCAAAAGAGCCATATTTGCCAACCTGTAAGGTTTACCATACCTATGCTATCTGCCCACGCCTTCCTGGTGAGGTCCCCCTCTTTTCTTGAAAGGCCTGCAATGTCCAGCTTTCCCCGTAATCTTCCACATGATATGTGGGAGTGAGTTCTCTTCTACCAATCAATAGAAGTGCATCTATAGATTCCTCAGTTTGTTCTGACAGTGAGGAATATGGATTGTTAAAGCACATGAAAGATCCACCAGAAACTGGAAACAACAGTTATGATCTTCAAGTCGGAGTAATGAGAAGAAGGTTTGCTATTGTCCGCTACAACTTGGCCGCCATTCTCATGGCGAGTTGTTCTCCATACTCATTCCTCCAGAAAAGCATTAGCTGCTCCTGGATCCATTTCTAGCTGAAATATTGTACAAGCTGATGATCAAGGCTAGAAGCAAACAGGTCAGTCAGACAAAGACCCAGTCTTTCCATCAGTGCCTGGAAATCTCTGGGTTAAATATTATAATCTTGTAAGTGTCTGGCCTGCCAGTCTGCTGTCTCATTTTGATGCCCCAGTGATGTACCCCACTGTTACTGCCACTTGGTTCTCCAGGCAGAAATGCCAAACGTCGTTTGCCAGTCCCATGATGACTTTCAACGTTGTTTCTCCCAGGTGGCTTATGTAATGTACCTCAAGGTGTTGTCTATCTTCAGCAACACACAACATCCAGCACTTGACTGCAAAGCATCCAGTCAGGAGGTCCAGACAATTAATATGCAAGGCCAACTTTTCTTTTGACAACTTTCCTCTGGTACATACTTCTCTACCCGAACCTGATCTGCTGGCTTCTGACACTACCACAAGGTGCAGGGTTGATCCAAAGAGCACTTCTCCATTCCCTAGCTTCATGTGCTGGAATCACCAATGGATCTCTTTCTTGGCCTCCTTGGAGAGAGTCACTTCTATGTCAGGCAGTTTCTTAGGTCAATTTCTTGTTGGAAAACTTCATGGTTGCCTGACGCAGTCAGTGATGCATCCCAAGAAAGTTATCTTTTGAGGTGGCGATATGATTATGAATCCAGGTAAGGACATTGCCAGCCATAAATGTTGCTTGAGCCACTGTGTACACTAGTAATCACTCATCTTGCCCTGAGTAACTGCATCAATGGTCTCAGCACCTTTGTGAAGCACTAGGCTGCCGATGATAGGCCACAAGGCACCTCCCTTAACTCATACACCCATCTTCTCCATTGGAATTGTTAGAATCTACAGTGAGGAGGGAAAATGGGAACTATAAATAGGTGTTCTTCAAATCCAAACTGCACCATTCAGTCCTCTTCCTGGAAGACATCTCTGAACAGGTAAATCCTTTCCATCTCAAGATAACCAAAGCCAAACACTCGTTGAATTTGCTCATGACCCTTGCCCACCACAAATCTTCAAGAACATTCTTCTATCTACTTCTGCTGCCACACCTGTAAGAAGAATCATCAACAACTCTTTAGCTTCAGGAACTTTTCCTGTAGACCTGAAAAAGGCATACATACGACCATTATTAAAGAAAACAAACCTAGACCCGCAAGACCCCAACAACTACAGACCAATCACAAATGGACCTTTCCTGGGCAAATTGATAGAAGGAGCAGCATTCACCCAGATGTCACAATTAATTGAAGACAATTCTATACTTTCAGACTTCCAAACTGGATTCCGCCCAGGAAGAAGCACTGAATCGGCAATCATAGCAATCTGGGATGATCTTAAAAACACAGTCGACCGCAATGGAGTTGCTGCACTACTTCTCTTGGACCTCTCAGCTGCCTTTGATACGGTTGACCGTGACACCCTAATTCAAAGACTCCACGAAGCCGGCATACAAGGGATTGCTCTCGACTGGATTACTTCCTATCTTCAAAAAAGATCTAATATCATCCAGTCGCCCCCTTCTCGTCCGAACCCTACCTCACAAAAGCAGGGGTCCCCCAAGGATCAATCATCTCACCTTTGCTTTTCAACATCTACATGATATCTTTACCAGAACTGATCAATGATTTCCATCTCACATGCTACAACTATGCAGATGACACACAAATACTACTTAAATTAGAATGCCCCAAAAACATTGAAAACTCACAAATCTTCAGTTGCCTCAGAGCCGTTGATTAGTGGATGACCTGGAGCCATCTCAAACTAAATACCTCCAAAACAGAAATACTCATATGTGGTGACTGGAAAAATTATGACCCTCTGTGCGTCTGGCCTGACGATCTCGGACCACCTCCTCAATTATCCAAGAAAGTAAAAAACCTAGGCATCACCATGGATTCCAAGTTAACTATGAATGCCCAAGTGGACAAATTAGCACGAACAAGCTTCATCACCTTGAAGACTTTACGACGCATCCTCCCCCACCTCGGATTTCCACACAAAGTGCAAGCTACTATCTCGGTTGTACTATCCAAACTGGATAATGCCAATGGCCTCTACCATGGATCATCTCTATCTATTATGAAAAAACTACAACGTATCCAGAATTCCGCAGCCAGGCTACTATTACATGTAAAGCCGCAAACCCACATCTCCCCTGTCTTGAGAGCACTACACTGGTTAGCCGTTGCCAGAAGATGCACTTTCAAGCTGCTTTGCATCACCCACAAAGCTATACATGGAACAGGACCGCTTTTTATCAGAAACAAAATAACCAAATACATCCAACAAAGAAACCTCCGCTCAAGATTGGCACTCCGCCTTAGAACACCACCATACAAGAAAAAGACTATAGGTGGTACATCCTTCTCCGTTCAAGCAGCCAAACTATGGAATTCATTACCCCCAACTATAAGAGCCACAAATAACTTTCTTGTCTACTCAAGATTTGTCTCTTTCCTTCATAACCACTATATTCAAACAACTATCGACTGCATATGCCTATGTTGATAAATTGATAAATATTTTTTTCTGGTTATGTGTATATTTTTAGTTATGTATAGTTCTTTAGAAAATATGTATCGCTACTATGTCATACCAATAAAATACACACACTCTTTAAACCTGTTTGACTAAGTATATTTTACCCATGGTTCTAATTATGTATTGTATGTGCATATGTGTGTGTATTCATGTGTGCTTGTATGTGTGTGTGTATGTATATATATATGTATGTATGTATGTGTATATGTGGTTTCTGTGCTTGGCATGTTCGTGGGTCATTGCATGGCTCCTGGGTGGGTTGTTATACTACATATCTATGAATTCCTGCTCTCGTCTTATCACACTTATCTACCCATCATCATATGTCATGTCTCTATCAAACTATCCTCCATTCTCACTCTGACTCATCCCAAATCCTTTCTACTACTTTTATCTCCTAAATAACTCTGCCTAAGCTCTTCCCTCCGCTTCCACATCTAACTCACCAAACCTCACTCTACCACCGTGACCTCCAACACAACCCTACTAAATTCTCCTGCATTTATCTCACCCTGCTACTATGCTCTCCCTAACCCTTCCACAGACTCTTCCCTCCTCCATCACCCTTTACTCATCCCAAGCATTTGGGTTGAGTAAATGAAGGATATACTCCCAATTAACACTTCTGGATTTCTTTCCTCCTCCACCCCTCCATTACTCCAGTCAATCTAACTAACAAACTCTCATATCCGCGGCTCGAATTAACTCATAATAATACTAAAACTGTACTCATTATTTCCCGATACTAATCCATCACTAATTCTTGTTGGGTTCCAGAGTAGCGTGCTACTCACCGAAAAGCGCTTCAACACTTCGTCAGGGGTAGTAAGCACTACATAAATTCGATTACAATACAATACAATAAAAGGCCAATGCCCCTTGTCTTTCGTCTCCATCGGGAATATGTTGCTCATGAAACCCTATGGATAAGCTAGTGAGTGAACTATTATCCTTTTCAACATAAAAGCCATCACCGCCTGATCTATTAGCTTGGAATCCCCGATACTAATCCATCACTAATTCTTGTTGGGTTCCAGAGTAGCGTGCTACTCACCGAAAAGCGCTTCAACACTTCGTCAGGGGTAGTAAGCACTACATAAATTCGATTACAATACAATACAATAAAAGGCCAATGCCCCTTGTCTTTCGTCTCCATCGGGAATATGTTGCTCATGAAACCCTATGGATAAGCTAGTGAGTGAACTATTATCCTTTTCAACATAAAAGCCATCACCGCCCGATCTATTAGCTTGGAATCCTTAACTGAGAAGGTAACTGGCCTTGGCCTCTGCATTTGCCTTGGCAATCCATGACCATATATCTAGAATCCCCTGACCCTTTGAAGAATCGAAGCATTGTTGCTCATTTCCTATCATGGATGGAAAAACAGGCCACTCTTCCCCTTAACTCTGATTGGTAAAAAAGGATCAGACTTA
This sequence comes from Pleurodeles waltl, assembly GCF_031143425.1. Classification (NCBI taxonomy): domain Eukaryota; kingdom Metazoa; phylum Chordata; class Amphibia; order Caudata; family Salamandridae; genus Pleurodeles; species Pleurodeles waltl. The sequence continues at coordinate 1,141,647,894 of NC_090440.1, read as the reverse complement.
CCAAAATATTCACTTGCGGTGTTAAAAATCTCTCTGAAGTAGCACCTGGATCCACAACTTGTCCGCTCCACAGGAGGAAAGGAAGCAGCCAAAATGGTTCTGGTCCTGCAATTGTCCCCTCCTTGTCTAATAATGGATGATCATAATGCAAATCTTCAATATCCAGAATTTGTTTGAACGGGTCACCAACAACAAAACCCGTGTCTACTACTGTAATCTGTGAAATTCCAGGTTATAAATTATTTTCCTACTGGCTTTTCCAGTGTTAATACAATCCACCCATATTAGCCTACTGCCTTTAACACATGCTTTGAACAATATGTAAGTGAGGCCTACTTGCTTTGTCATAACGTTTGATAGTAAATAGATCAAAAAGAATCTGGCATAGTGTTCCCCGTAAACCAATAAATCCTGCAGCCTTTACCATTGACTTGACCCCATAACCACCAAAGGTCTACCTAAGTGCTCATAAGCTGTGAACCATCATACACCCTTGTAAAATTACACAACACTCCAAAAAGTCCCTAAAAAGATTATCAGAGTAAAAGTCTCCTGCCCCAAGAGTTAGTCAGAGGGGTCACAACCTACCAAAACCCTTGCCTATTAGGCCAATCAATGAGATTTCTTGTAATAAAATACCTGTCTGCAGCCACAGTGTGATAACAATCCATCATTAAAGATCGACAGGCATTAATAAATGTGTTTCACAATTAATAAAGCAGGCTACCTGCCTATGGTTTTGTTAGAACTTTTCATAATAAAGAGAACAGACCTATTGCATCAGACATAATTTTTTCTCAGTGAATCAGTCATTCCTGTATCATTAAACACTGGCTTGTCACCATAACCAATCCAAGCGGCCTGCTGTATTGAGCTTAAACTTACCAAAGGCAACCATCATGCATACAGTCATAAAATTATGGTTGGTTAAACTTGTTATGAGAGAGAGTAATTTGCTTTAATAGAATTACCACAGTGTAAATATTGCTGTGTTCTGAGGGGGGTAACCTGCACCAAAAACCCGTACCTACTGTGGTAATCTGTAACATACTATCACAAAATACCTTTCGGAAGGTTTTAATACAAAGTAATAACAATCCAGCATATTGATTTAACATGTTTTCATAATAAATATGCGAGACTATGTCTGTAACAATCTTTTTATAGTAAGCAGATCAGGTTATCATTGACTTTCCACCATTACCAACTTTCTGTATTGAGTATAGGGTTTCTCACAAGGCGAAAAGTGCAATACAAGTGAAGTCGAAGCACACATCTACTGCTGTACTCAAGGAAAGCAATATTTAGACTGGCATTTATGATGCTATTGTATTGATCACAGGTCACTGCCCTCAGCGATCCCCCCTCAGTAGCACTGCTGGGATATGTGAAATATGTTACACCTGAGACTAGATGACTGACTATCATTTAACCTGTCCGATTGTAATTGGCTTGCTATGTGCACCCTGTGTAGCTTGTTCCCCTTCCCTTTTTGTTTTGTTACTTTAAACAGCAGAAATGTAATAAACAGTGCAAGAAAGTAGGATCTTTCTGACATGGCTGCCCCCACTTTTTGCCTGGTGCCAGTGTGTTGTGACTGTAGTACACTGGCATCCTGCTAGTCATCACCCAGTGTCCGTCTCCTCTCTCCAAAATGTTGTTGGTAAGTACTTCTTACACCCCACAATTGGCAAGCTGGTGTCCCCCTGTAAGGCCCTAGCATATGGTACTTAGATACCCAGGACAATGGTATACCAGGGATCCCCATGGGCTGCAGCATGTATTATGCCACCTATGGGGGCCCATGTAAACTATGTCTACAGGCCTGAAATTGCAACCTGTGGGAAATGGTGCATACACATTTCACCCCAGATATAAGGTTTACCTTATGTTGCGGTCACTACACTTTGATCTTATAAGTCACCCCTAAGGTAGGCCCTTCAGCCCAAGGGCAGGGTGCTCAGTTTTAAGTGTGAGGATGCCCCTGCATGAGCAGAAGCACCCCTACAAACCCAAGCTCCATTTCTGGGGCTTTGTAAGTGCAGGGAAACCATTCTAAGATATATAGGCCCTCATTACGACCCTGGCGGTATAGAACCGCCAGGGCCGCGGCATGCGGGAGCACCGCCGACAGGCCGGCGGTGCCCCGCGGGGCATTCTGACCGCGGCGGCTTAGCCGCGGTCAGTAAAGGGAAACCGGCGGTCTCCCGCCGGTTTCCCGCTGCCCCCAGGAATCCTCCAAGCCGGCGCAGCTTGCTGCGCCGGCTTGGGGATTCCGACTCCCCCTCCCGCCATCCAGTTCCTGGCGGTTCTTCCGCCGGGAACCGGATGGCGGGAGGGGGAGTCGCGGGGCCCCTGGGGGCCCCTACAAGTATTTCACTGTCTGCTTGGCAGACAGTGAAATACGCGACGGGTGCAAATGCACCCGTCGCACCTTCCCACTCCGCCGGCTCTATTACGAGCCGGCATCCTCGTGGGAAGGGAGTTTTTCCCTGGGCTGGCGGGCGGTCTTTTGGAGACCGCCCGCCAGCCCAGGGAAAAACTCATAATACCCTCCGCGGTCTTCTGACCGCGGAGCGGTATTACGGAGGGCGGAATTCTGGCGGGCGGCCTCCGCCGCCCGCCAGAGTCGTAATGAGGGCCATAGTGTAGTGGTCACTGGTCCTTGCGAGATGTCCAACTACAATGATTTTTGTGAACCTCGGCATGCTTCATATCAAACATGTTCGAATCATGCAACTACAACAGTTCCAGCACTACATGCATGATACCATGTACTTTGGGGGTTCCTTAGAGGATCCCCCAGGTCTGCATGTTCAGCCTTGCAGGGTCTGCGTGGAAGCCAGTGCTGCGATTGACCCCAGACACTGTTCTGCCCTCCTGCTGCTGAACTTAACTCTGGCAGGGGAAGGCAGAACAAAGGATTTCCTTTAGAGGAGATGTGTTAACCCTCCCCTCTCCTTTAGAAATAGGTGTCTCTGGGCTAGGGCAGGGGTGCTCCCGAGTCCCACCAGACTTCTTTGAAGGGCAGTTTCGTGCCCTTTTCTCAAAACCAGTTTTTTAAAGTGCAAGAGCCCCAGGCTCCCACTCTGGTGCGAAACACACAAAGTACAGGGGAGTGACCAGCACCCTGTCCAGCTCCTCCCCTAGGGAGGTGCCCAGAGCTCTGCCAGGTAGCCACGTGATTCTGCCATCTTGGAAACAGGATGGGCAGAGACCCCTGGGAGCGGTTGACTGGTCAGTCCAGCTGAGTAACATCCTTGACCCCCCCCACCCCGATAGGTGGGTCACCACAGTAGTTGTCCAACCCCCTACCTGGGTTATTTAAGGGCTCCCCTGAGGCTGCAGCTTTTAGGAGGGCTCCTACTGCAACTTTGTCTCCGAGCATTGCAAAGACTCTGCAACTTTTGTGGCTGTGCATCCCCCAGAGTCACAAGGACTCTGCCTGCACTAAAGACATCCATAAGGAATCTCTTTTGGAGTGAAGGAGTCACTCCCCTGCAACCGCTGGCACCTTGACATCTACGACTGGTTTGTGGATCCTGCTGTCCCATGGACTCCTCAAGGCTCTACAACATAGGAAGGGTTCTGTGGTTCTCCAGAGGTTTGACCTGTCTTCTTTGCAACTGGGAAGACTGTGGTCCCTCAGAGCCTACTGGATGGAACCTCTGTGCACCGCATCTGTTGTCCTCACCATGGCTTGTTGGCTCTTCAGCTCGAAGACCTCCTATCTCCAAAAAGGCCAGCCTCAAGCAAAAGCTCCAAAGCCGACGTCGTCTCTTTAACCCCTGCAACATGGGCATCCATCTTGTTTCTACTGCTGAGGCTTCCTTGCGACTCCCTGTGACTGCTGCCAGTGTCCTTCTGGGGTGTCCTTTGATTCTTGCTGGCTCTCCTCACTGCTGAGGACTGATCCTGACTTACCTGCAAAGGTTGAGTCCCTTGGACCTTGCTGGTCCCCATTACTGCAACTCTTTTTGCAACACTCCTCATGCATTTGCCAAGCCTTGTTGGTGGTCCTGCTGACCACTGACCACTCTGCATTTGACAACTGGCGTGGGACAGCTCGGGACGGCTCTGGGATCTTTCTGCAACACCTGGATGCTGCAGCTGCATCTTCACAACAACTGTCACAGAGGTAGCATCCACAAGAAGAGTGGGCATTGCCCTCCTACACCCCTTGGGCGTCTCTGGGTGTCCTTGACTGTCCCCTCTTTCCACAGGTGCTCCTTGTCCAGAATCCACGCCCGGGTTCCACCCACCTGGTCCACGGGTCACTGTAGCAGCTAGACAGCCAAGGTTCCCATTGACTTCAATGGGAGAGTCTGACACGCCTTCACCTCTGTGCACCTGGGCTCCTTGGGATAGGTACTCCACTTTTCTGGGTATCCATGGGTGGGGACACTCTTGAGCCTTCCTTGTTCCAACAGGTTTTCCTCTGGGAAGGGTCAGTTTACAACCTTTTCCTAACTACGACTTACCCAATGTTATCCTACGGGACTCCCAACACTAGGTAACTGCGCACTGGCTCCTGGGGAATACCTGTGTAGGAAGTTGGCTCTGTATGTACTATTTCAAAGTAAGAAATAGCATGCACAGAGTCCAAGGGTTCCCCTTAGAGGTAAGATAGTGGCAAAAAGAGATAATTCTAATGCTCTATATTGTGGTAGTGTGGTCGAGCAGTAGGCTTATCAGAGGGTAGTGTTAAGCATTTGTTGTACACACACAGGCAATAAATGGGGAACACACACTCAAAGACAATCCCAGGCCAATAGGTTTTTATATAGAAAAATATCTTTTCTTAGTTTATTTTGAGAACCACAGGTTCAAGATTTACAAACAATACTTTAAATGAAAGGTATTTTACTTAGGAACTTTAGGAACTTTGAATTAGCAAAATAGCATATACAGTTTTCACACAAATGGCAATAAGCTATTTCAAAACTAGACACAATGCAATTTTCAACAGTTCCTGGGGGAGGTAAGTGTTTGTTAGTTTTGCAGGTAAGTAAACCACCTACAGGGTTCAAAGTTGGGTCCAAGGTAGCCCACCGTTGGGGGTTCAGAGCAACCCCAAAGTTACCACACCAGCAGCTCAGGGCCGTTCAGGTGCAGAGGTCAAAGTGGTGCCCAAAACGCATAGGCTTCAATGGAGAAGGGGGTGCCCCGGTTCCAGTCTGCCAGCAGGTAAGTAACCGCGTCTTCGGAGGGCAGACCAGGGGGGGGTTTGTAGGGCACCGGGGGGGACACAAGTCAGCACAAAAAGTACACCCTCAGCGGCACGGGGGCGGCCGGGTGCAGAGTGCAAACAGGCGTCGGGTTTGCAATAGGATTCAATGGGAGACCCAGGGGTCTCTTCAGCGAAGCAGGCAGGCAAGGGGGGGGGCTCCTCGGGGAAGCCACCACCTGGGCAAGGGAGAGGGCCACCTGAGGGTCGCTTCTGCACTGGAGGTCGGATCCTTCAGGTCCTGGGGGCTGCGGGTGCAGTGTCTTTATCAGGCGTCGGTTCTTTGAAGCAGGCAGTCGCGGTCAGGGGGAGCCTCTGGATTCCCTCTGCAGGCTCAGGGGGGTCAACTCTGGCTACTCACAGGGTCGCAGTCGCCGGGGAGTCCTCCCTGTAGTGTTGTTTCTCCGCAGGTCGAGCTGGGGGCGTCGGGTGCAGAGTGCAAAGTCTCACGCTTCCGGCGGGAAACGTGTTGTCTTTAAAAGTTGCTTCTTTGTTGCAAAGTTGCAGTCTTTGTGGAACAGGGCCGCTGTCCTCGGGAGTTCTTGGTCCTTTTAGATGCAGGGTAGTCCTCTGAGGCTTCAGAAGTTGCTGGACCCTGGGGAAAGCGTCGCTGTTGCAGTATTTCTCGAAGTGGGAAGACAGGCCGGTAGAGCTGGGGCCAAAGCAGTTGGTGTCTCCGTCTTCTCTGCAGGGCTTTCAGGTCAGCAGTCCTTCTTCATCTTAGGTTGCAGGAATCTATCTTGCTAGGTTCTGGGAGCCCCTAAATACTCGATTTAGGGGTGTGTTTAGGTCGGGGGGGTTAGTAGCCAATGGCTACTAGCCCTGAGGGTGGCTACACCCTCTTTGTGCCTCCTCCCTGAGGGGAGGGGGGCACATCCCTAATCCTATTGGGGGAATCCTCCATCTGCAAGATGGAGGATTTCTAAAAGTCACAGTCACCTCAGCTCAGGACACCTTAGGGGCTGTCCTGACTGGCCAGTGACTCCTCCTTGTTTTTCTCATTATCTCCTCCGGCCTTGCCGCCAAAAGTGGGGCCATGGCCGGAGGGGGCGGGCAACTCCACTAGCTGGAGTGCCCTGGGGTGCTGTAACAAAGGGGGTGAGCCTTTGAGGCTCACCGCCAGGTGTTACAGTTCCTGCAGGTGGAGGTGAGAAGCACCTCCACCCAGTACAGGCTTTGTTACTAGCCACAGAGTGACAAAGGCACAGTCCCCATGTGGCCAGCAACATGTCTGGTGTGTGGCAGGCTGCTAAAACTAGTCAGCCCACACTGGTAGTCGGGTATGGTTTCAGGGGGCATCTCTAAGATGCCCTCTGAGGTGTATTTTACAATAAAATGTACACTGGCATCAGTGTGCATTTATTGTGCTGAGAAGTTTGATACCAAACTTCCCAGTTTTCAGTGTAGCCATTATGGTGCTGTGGAGTTCGTGTATGACAGACTCCCAGACCATACACTCTTATGGCTACCCTGCACTTACAATGTCTAAGGTTTTGCTTAGGCACTGTAGGGGTATAGTGCTCATGCACTTATGCCCTCACCTATGGTATAGTGCACCCTGCCTTAGGGCCGTAAGGCCTGCTAGAGGGTTGACTTATCTATGCCACAGGCAGTGTGAGGTTGGCATGGCACCCTGAGGGGAGTGCCATGTCGACGTAGTCGTTTTCTCCCCACCAGCACACACAAGCTGGCAAGCAGTGTGTCTGTGCTGAGTGAGGGGTCTCCAGGGTGGCATAAGACATGCTGCAGCCCTTAGAGACCTTCCCTGGCATCAGGGCCCTTGGTACCAGGGGTACCAGTTACAAGGGACTTACCTGGATGCCAGGGTGTGCCAATTGTGGAAACAAAGGTACAGGTTAGGGAAAGAACACTGGTGCTGGGGCCTGGTTAGCAGGCCTCAGCACACTTTCAAATCATTCATAACTTGGCATCAGCAAAGGCAAAAAGTCAGGGGATAACCATGCCAAGGAAGCATTTCCTTACAACCTGCAACTTACCTCTACGGTTTTAGTACTTCCCCAGTCCTTGTGATAGTTATGTGTTAGCTGTGCATTTACTTACCCCCCCAACCCCCTCCCCCCCGAACATCTCCCCTCTCCCCAATAGGGGCCCATGTTATTATATGCTTGTACCTACCGGTTCAGAAGTATATTTTTGTGTGTTTATATTTCCAGTTAGGAAGAGTTAGCTTAGTGCCGGTGTGTGAATTAATAACACTTTATTTTTCCAAACACTTGGTGTGGTTCTTTCTTGTGTGTAAATCATTGAGTGACTGTGTGGTTATTGCAATTGCTTTACACCCTCTATGATAAGCCTTAGCTGCTCTCCACAGCTACCCCTTTAGAGCGCTTTGGTTATTGGAAGGCCTCTAACGCTATCACTGAAGGTTGCCTGGACTCAGTGCAGGGTGCGTCACCCATAGGTGTACACCATATACTGAGCCAACCTCCTACATTAGAACCCTCCAGTCTTTTGGACAATTCGAATCAGCTCAGACACCTCATACCCCGGATAAATCCATCTGAGCAGGAGTTGTATTCATTACATATTGGACATTCGCCCCCTGCTTTCCTCTGCCTGTTGACACTCGTGCTCAGACGCTGGTGCTTAAACGTCAGCTGTTCTGTTCAAAATGCTGTCATTTTAATTGTTATTTGACCTGTCAGGTTGTAATTGGCTTCCTGTGGGCAGACTGTGTAAGCTTGTTCCCACTTCCCTTTTTGTTTTGTTACTTTAAACTGCAAAAATCTAATAAATAGGGAACCAGTATGTGAGCAGAGCCTATACCCACCTCTCATTGGTACTTCTGAAACTCTGTTCCAGTTGATCACATAAGATCTGGTGACAGCCACAGTATCAAGTCAGACCGAAACACAATCATTAGTTGTGCTGGCTGTCCTTCTGCTCCAGCAGGTAACTTGACAGGTTATTGCTGTTATTAATTTAGCAATATACTCCAAAGAAATCATATGCCTCTGGAAACGTATTACTTGTGGTCGACATACCTTCTGCATCAGGTGATGAAGCAAGTTATTGCTGACTCTTCGTGTGCATCTACTGTTATTTGCTAGTCATATATGTAAGGCTGCCATAAATGCACAGAATCCATCCTTAAAGGGTTTTCACCCTTTGAAGAATATTGAATTTGCCTTATTGAAATTTGGTCAGATCATTTTCAAAACATGCACCCACCACTGTACATACCAGGTGGAGCAATAGTCTTCCCGTTTCTCGTCTTTTTTGTGCTTTTATTAAACACCTTCAGGCGATAACGTACGATTTGGCGTTGTGGGGATCTGCCCAGAAACATATGTCCAGTAATACAAGCACTGGCTGTGCCAACACTGAAGGCACACACTTTTCTACTTGTGGGTAATTTGAAAATACTATGAATTGCATCTACCAGAATACTATGCAAGAACTGATGCTGACATCCTGGCAGTGTTTTCCCACCCCTTTAACTGTCCATTGATGTTTGATTTTCTTTCTTTGTTATACTCTGTCCAAATATTTGAGACTTAAAAACAGACTGCAGCCTTATTTTCTTATTGGCTTTCCTGGTCAGTGATTACTCATTCACTGCCTAGACAGAATAGGTCTCTAAGTGTGTTCGCTTGCTTCTCTTACAGCCATATACATCTGAAGAACCAATTAACATGGAGAACCTACCAGTGAATAATGACAATGGGCAGTCCTATGGCTACACCCTGTATGAAACTGTGATCTACGGAGGAGGACGATTCAGCTCTGAGGGCAATGTCAGAGACAGAGCACGGGTAAATGCTAATTATAAAGAGAAGCACTGAAATACTTCTGTGGTATGATACTCTTGTTATCTTGTTGGATGATAATGAGTTAGGTTTTTATACTTAATCCCCAAATCTGGTTAGGTTTGGGAGTGTGTGCTCTTTATGTTCATGTTGTTTTGGACAAAATCAGCCAGATGTCCATTGTTTACATCGAGAAAATTGTAGTAGGTTAGGGGTACAGTTAAGTAGATTTTGTGTTGCTTTTATAGCCAGCCTGGTATTTTGTTGGCTAGCTAGGTGTTTTGTTAATTAGCTAGGACAAATATTCTATTGACAGTAGGATACTTTATTCTAAAGTTGTATTGTGTTAGTTATTCTGGTAGCTGCGTGGGATCAGCACCTCTTGTTGTATGGGTAATTTGCAATGACTGGATTGCAAATTAACTCTCTACATTGCAGAATACTTTACTGATTTGTATAATAATGTAATTAGAAGCAGTGTCAAAGAAAGGGAAAAGTAGACTGCATGCAGCACCTACAAGTCCTGTTTACTCTACTGCCTTTCTCTGAACGTCCACTCATTCGAGGGTTACTTTCGGTCTCCAACTCACCCGGACACCTTGTTTCCCATCCTGTGATTTTTTTAACCAAAACGTCGTATTTTTGGGATTTTGGCGGTGTAGCCCTGACTCAAATAAATTGAACACATTGCGCTGTCACCACTGAAAATGGTGATTTGTGAAAGTAAAGCACAGGACTGCAAAAATTGTTTTGGGACTTGACCTTATCTGATAACTCTATCCACTTCTTCCTCCCGTTTGGAAATCATCAAATTATACTTTTTTTACTCCTCGAGAAAGTACATTTAGGGCCAGATGTAGCAACATTCAGAATTGCGACCCACAAATTGCGAGTCAGAGCGACTCGCAATTTGCGAGTCGCAATTCTGAATGTTGGATGGTGTCCCTGACACCATCTGCGATTCGCAAGGGGGTCGCCAATGCCCACCTCATGAGTAGTCATGAGGTGGGTCACAGTTTGCGACCCCCTGGTGAATGGCGACCCTCACAGGGATGAATATTCATGAGGTGGGCCTTTGCGACCCCCTTGCGAGTCGCAGATGGTGTCAGGGTACCATCCAACATTCCAAATTGTGAGTCGCAAATTGCGCGTCGCTCCGACTCACAATTTGCGGGTCGCAATTCGGAATATTGGTACATCTGGCCCTTAGGGGGTGAGTCTTGCGGTTGATAGGCAGAACTCCTCAAAGTGCAAAAAAAGCCTACTATATATTTTTCGTATCAACCAATTGTCCAGACCCATCGCCACTTAATCACCTTGCAAAGGTACAGCATGACAACATCGAGGGTACAACACAACAACATCAAGGGCACAACATGGTCTTGCCATTACATCAAGATTTCTGCATTGTGAGACACTACATGAAGGTGCCAACTGCAGTGTGGGACACTACAACAACAAAGGAGAATATTAAACTACGTAAAGTATAAATTATTGCATAATTAAATACATGGAAAATAACTAAAGGTTGCACAGTTAAGCACATTAGAATTTGTTAAAAAAAAGGAGATATGAGGGATTTCCTCCCCAAGATTTTAAGGGTTACTTAAAAAATAGTTCATATATTTATAAAAAGAGAAGGGCAACTTTTATAGTATAATTAAAAGTATAGTTGAAAAATCAGGGCTCTGTTAAGAATTCTGTGTGAATAGATGACATCTCCTTTTCAAAATGGTGTGATAGTTCTAACACCAAAAAAGGCAAACCTAAAAATTATTATCCCAGACTGTGACAAAGATGGCAGATAGGTTGTTGCTAACCTAAGAAGTGTTCCGAAAACCTCCGGGTTGCTGACAAATGTCCAGACTATTTTTCTCCCACTTAATGAAAAAATACATTTTGGAAAATGTGCTCCTTATTCCAAACAAAATTCTGAGTTGTACGGAATTTTAAAATAGTATATGATCAAACTCTTGATGGCTAAGGGCCTCATGCAATACGAAATCATAAATTGTGACCAATAATGATTTGCAATTTGCAATTTCTTATTTGGAATGTGTTACAATGGATTTGGTGCAAATGGTTGCAATTTGTACACCAAACTTCCACCAAGTGGTTGGTATTTTGTAATAATAGGTCACGGGATACTGCAGGTCCCTGCCCTCAAGAGCGCAGGTAGAGAGCTTCAACTCCCTGTCTGTGCTCATGCGGGGAGGGAACACAGGTTTGTTCTCTCCCGGCAGCAGCTGAGAAAAGCAGCTCATGTCAGGTGGGAGAAAACCACTAAAGCTGGCTCCTGCTTCACTCCGATGGGTGGAGGCAGGGGAGACGACAGGGACAGCGGGTGCCCTGGGGGGACCCCCGAGGCTCCATTTGCTACTATTGCTGTGGTTGCACCAGATGGGCATTGCGGGGAGGGAACACAGTTTTGTTCTCGACAGTGAGAGCAGTGAAAAGCTGCTTCCACAAGGCGGTAGCAAAACTACTAGAGCTGGTTCTGGCTGCACTGGGATGCATGTAGGCAGGGGAGCCGACAAGGACAGCAGGATTCATGGGGGTCCCCCTGCAGCCTCAGAAGCTCCTACTGCTGAGGATGTCCCAGGTGGCAGGGGGCACCTGTGGCATTTTCAGATATGATGCAGTCCTGGGATATGGGGCCCCAGGGACTGTTAATGGGTTAGGGAGGCTGGCTGCATGTCCCTTCCCCTTTTGAAATGTGTTGTGGCCTCAGGCAATGCCACAGGGCCTGTTAATGGCTTGGGGAGAGGGGGGGCACTCTCTCCTTTTAATGTGTTTTGCAGCCAAGGGAATTGGGTCTCTGAGCCTCGTCATGGCCTGATGAGGGGGCTGCACTTCCCCCTCCTCCCTACTAAAATGTAATGTGGCCCCAGCGGATGGGGTTCCCAGGGACCTGATCCCAAAGGCCCCACTGTGTTTAATAAGGGGAAAGGTCTCCCTCCCTAAAGTTTTAAATGGCACTGGGAACACCACCCCTGTTGGAAATGGCCTTTCAGCAGGGTTACTCCCAAAGTTTTTGCCTTCCTCCTCATCTTTTTCTGACTTCATTTTTGTTGGCTTTAGGACTCTGCACACTTTACCACTGCTAACCAGTGCTAAAGCGCATATGCTCGCTCCCTAAAACATGGTGACATTGTCTCATACCCAATTGGCATATTTAATTTACTTGTAAGTCCCTAACAAAGTGCACTACATGTGCCCAGGGCCTGTAAATTAAATACTACTAGTGGGCCTGCAGCACTTGTTGTGCCACCCACATAAGTAGCCCTTAACCATGTCTCAGGCCTGCCACTGCATGGCCTGTGAGCGCAGTTTCACTGTAACATCGACTTGGCATTTAAAAGTAATTGCCAAGCCTTAAACTCTTTTTCTACATATAAGTCACCCCTAAGGTAAGTCCTAGGTAGCCCATAGAGCATGGTGCTATATAGGTAAAAGGCAGGAAATGAATATGTTTGTTCTATATGACCTGGTAGTGTAAAACTCCTAAATTAGTTTTACACTGCTGCGAGGCCTGCTCCTTTCATAGGATAAGCATTAGGGCTACCTTCCTATACTGTTTGAGATGTAGATTCTGATCTGAAAGGAGTAACCAGGTCATATTTTGTATGGCCATAATGGTGATAGAAAATCCTGCTTCTATTGGTGAAGTTGGTTTGAATATTACTATTCTAGAAATGCAACTTTTAGAAAGTGAGCATTTCTCAACACTTAAATCCTTCTGTGCCTTACAATCCACGTCTGGCTAGGTTAGTTGACAGTACCCCCCCACCCCCCCCCCACCCCCCTCGCTTGTGCATTTGACTCAGACACCCCCAAACACAGGATGCTCAGTCACACCTGCATACTGAATGGGTCTTCCTGGGAGGGTGGAGGGCCTGACACTTACATTTAAAAGGACAGTGGTCTGCCCTTACACAGTGGCCTGCCAAACCCCCTACTGGGACCCTGGTAGACAGGATGAACTGAAAGGTGACCTGGTGCACTTCTAAGTCACTCTATGAGTTGGTAGGGTCAGAGGCCCTTTTTAAATACAGAAATGTGCCTTTGAAGTGGGGGAGACTTCAGACACTTCTGAAGAAATTTCTGCAGACACTTCTTGACAAGATACCAACTGGGAAAGGAACTCTGAATCAGAACCTGCAACGAGAAGCTGCCTGGCTGCCCAAAGGACTCACCTGACAACTTTGCTGAAAAGGACTGCTGCCTTCCTGTTGCCCTGCTGCCCTTTGGCTCTGCTGATAAGTGCTCTCTCAGGGCTTGAATTGAGTTTGCCTACTGTTTCATGAAGCCTCAGGGCCAAAGACACTTCATCTCTGCAAATAACTCTTTGTTCGGCACTAATTGATGCACAGCCTGTCCTGCGGTGAGAAAATCACCGCAATGCCGAACCGGAACAATGCAGCCTGCCTCCCTGAGTGGAGATCAACGCAGCCCCAGCATTGCGACCGGAACTTCGACGCACGGCCCACTGGATCGAAGCATAGCCGAGCTGGAACGACGCAGCCCGACTTCCTGTGAGAGGAATAGACGCAGTGCCTGCCATGCAACAAATTTCCCTGTATCGCCCACCGGACCGACACAGCTCCTGTGACTTCAACCTGCACGCTCAGGACTTCTCCGCATCATCCCTGGGGTGTCCAAATACCCTGCAACCTGAAAAGGATCCAAGCCTGCGCACCGGAAATCAACGCAAAGCCCTGGCTGCGTGGAAAAACATCAACTCATCATCTGTGCGCCCATAGAAACAGATACACATCTCCCCATTTTCCACACATCTCCTCCTCTGCGGTCCTGTGCAGATAATTTAGACACAACCAGGTAATATGTGCTTGCCAGAGACACATTGTTTTTTAAGAACTAAAGACTTGATTGATCATTTCAAAAGTGATATTTCATCTTGTATTTATCAAATCTTGATTGTTTTGACCTTAATCTACTCAGATAAATATTCTATACCTATGAGGTGTATTTTTGTGGTGTTTATACTGTCATTGCATTATTTATTGCAGAAATACTTTACACATTGCCTTCTAAGTTAAGCCTGACTGTTCAATGCCAAGCTACCAGAGGGTGGGCACAGGATAATTTTTATTGTGTGTGGCTTACCCTGACTAGAGTGAGGGCCCTTGCTTGGACAGGGGGTAACCTGACTGCCAACCAAAGACCCCATTTCTAACAATCCCCCAGGGCAGTCACTTACTGTGTACCGGGGAGCCCACACCTGCGACACAGTAGTTTTCCTGCTCACGCCGACACAAGTAGGGAAACATTTATTGGCTCCCGCCTGGCAAGAGCATTTTCAAATCTACTGCCTAATGGGAGCAAAAACAAAGTCTGCGCCTAGCTGGTGAGAGACTTAATAATGCTCCCACCAGATGGGATCAAACTTGAGCTCTGTTTCCCTGTTCGCACTTTTGCAGGCAGGGAAATGGAACAACAGATTGCTCCTGCCCAGAGGGAGCAGAATAAATAACTGATCCCTCCGGGCAGGTTCCAGGACCAGAGAAGGCCCTGAAACAAGGGGCTGGGGGGTTGACGCCCTCCCCCACGTAACATAAGTGCCCGGTGTGGGGTTGGCTGTCTCTGGAAGGCTGGCAGCAGGGAGTCGGATGCAGGTTGTAGCTGCAAGTCAGCCCCCATGGCCAAACCGATGCGATTTGCGACAAAGGGCTGTGTGCAGCATGGGGTTGGCTGCCTGTGGAGGGTTTGCTTTTTGTATGGTAATAAAATATTACTTTACGGGGAAAAAACCACCAAGAAATTCACTGAAAAAACCCCAAAGGTTAAACTGACGTTTTAGTGTGGTGAATATGTCAGTCACAACATTAATGTTTTGAACTCAGAAAAAAAACAGAAATTCACCAGTTATAATTAGAAAAGCTAACTATAACTTGCACCACCACCATGCACTGCTTATAACCTCACATATTACATCACTCATGGCATGTTCTATGACAACATTGACGACATCACTGGTGAAATCATCCAAAGGGTGTATTAGTTTGTTTTATAGTTTACATAGCGGCGGGTAACTACCATATTACTTTTCTACCTAATATTGGACAGCATGTGCTCAGCTAATGGGCACAAGTGTTTACAAAACATGTGCTACTAATGCATAATGTGTGTAGAGGTATTGAACATGTTATAAATCTTTGTATTGAAGAGTACGTTTGTGTGTAGGTAACAAGTGACGTGTGTTCAGCTTGTTTTTTTAGCTCTGTAGAAAAAGTTTCCAACGGGGCAAATATTGTATGTACTACATACTTAGGGCCTGATTTAGAGCTTGGTGGTAACAGTCCCTCCATCCGTTTTTTGACAGAAAACCCATCTGCCGGCTTGCCTGTTCACCCACCTGATTTAGATGTTGATGGTCCAATCCCTCCGTCCGTTTTTTGACAGAAAACCCATCTGCCGGCTTGGCTGTTCACCCACCTGATTTAGATGTTGATGGTCCATAGGCAATAGACCACCCACGTCCTGTCGTCTCCTCCAGGAATCGCCATGCGCCGTGATGGCGCCATTGAAATAGTGGGTGGAGGCGGGACTCCAGCGACTGATCGCTGAGTAGATTTGAAGTGCCTTACCACCAAGCCCACGGTGGCGGTCTCACCTCCACATCGGAGTTGGTGGATTGGCGTGGGGGTGGAAATGAGGTAAAAAGACTTACTTTTTTTCCTGAATCCTTTTTTGTTTTCAACTGGCAAGACCTTCCGTCGCTGCTGCCACTGAACCTTGCAGAAAACACTCGAACCCCATACCCCTCCCGGTCACCAGCCTCGTAGGTAGGGAACCCACATTGCTTGTGTACATTGTGGGGTCACTGCACATGGGTTCGGGACTACTGCACTCATATACATGTCATAGTAAATATTTAAAATTACTGTGACATGCATGTGTTGGGAACAAAATAGTGCCAGACATGGATGGCAACACACTGGTACAATACACACACCACATACATACACAACTGTCATTATGGTGTTAGTGCCAGATTAATGCTGGCACCACAATAACGTCACAATCACACTCGTCAACTATGCCCATGTGTGCACATAGAAAGGGAACATGCACCTGTACTGGTGTGCTACCAGATGTGTCTGTGAGTCAGTATGTGTGTGTACAATTGGGTTAGCTGGTGAGGTGGAGGGACATGAATGGGTGATGTGGTTGTGTCAGATTGTGTGCCACTTGCATAGGGGTCTGCTGTTGTGTATGTTTGGTTGTGTTGCTGTGTGCGACATTCAGGTGAGTGTAGCTTGTGTGGTGACACTATTGTTGTGTGTAGGTGTGATAGTGAGTGCGTTTGAGTAGGAGTGTGTAATCGTTTTGGTTGTCGTCGTTGTGTCCTGGGAGGGTGAGTGTGGTTGTTTTGTGATTGCAATTGTTGTGATGTGTGTAGTTGTGATATTTGGTGAATGTGTGTGTAGATGAATGTGTAGTTGTGTTGATGTCGTGGTTGTGTCCTGTGTCCAGTGTCCTGTGTCCAGTGTTGATAGTGTGTGTATGTTGTGTCATGGATGTATGACTGTTTTCAGCATGTACGTGTTTTGTTGTGGTAGATTGGCAATGGCGTCTAGTGTGTATGTTTAGTGTGTTGTACAGGGGACACATATGGCTAAGGTACAGTGTGTGTGACTTACCTCTATTACACAGCCACTGCCATAGTACGATGTCGATTGGGTCCTGCAATGTCCTCCACCCATCAGCAATCCGCCGTCAGTACACCACCTGTGGGTCTGTAACATCTAAATGAGTGTCAGGAACCCACCAGCCTGACGGCTGGGAAGGGCACTTCATTGTGGAGGTCGGCAGCTCAGCCGCAATACATCTAAATATGGAGGTCGGACTGCCGTCTTGTTGATAGAGTACTTTGACCCACCGCTGCAGCAAATTGGTGGTAATACCACCAAGATCTAACTCAGGACCTAAGTATTGTAAGCAGCCTTAAGTTATTAGACAGATTTGTCTCAGCATGACAATTTCTACATATCAGAAGACTGTGCACCAGGCACTAACTTATGTGCATGTGCTTGTTTTTGCTTTAGAAGATGGGTTAACTGTAAAGTTTATCATGTATGAAATTTAATGTTGTGATTGGCATATTCACCTAACTATAACGTGACTTTAACGTTGTTTTTTTCTAGTGAATTTCTATGTTTTTTTTTTTTTTAAAGACAGAAAGCAAAACTTTGTTCCTCATTCTGAATATGACAGAATATCCTGCCGCTGAGCATGCTGACGGTCAACAGAAGACCGCCAGTGGCGGCAGCAGGCATCCCGCCATATTTGGACGCATGGAGCCTCACCACCATTGATGGCAGTGAGGGCCGCCATGCTGGCGGTCGGTGGCGGGAGTGGATGCTGCTCCACCCTCACCGCCACGTCAGCCTAGACTCCGCCACGCCTATAATGATGCAGTCATAGGCGTGGTGGTGTACTGAGGCGCGGCGTTGCCGGTGGAGCAGCATCCAAGGAGTCCGTTCCCTCCCAGAGCAGCACCACAGAACAGGTAAGTGCTGCCTGAGAGGGAAGGGGGAGGATGGGTGTGGGTGTGTTGAGTGAGTCCATGGGGGTGTAAGTGTGTGTTTGTGAAGGGGGGGATGTGTGTCTGCGTGTATGAATGCTTGGGTGCATGTGGATGTGGGGGGTTGGAGTTTGGGGGGACCTGTATGGATGTGGGGGATGGCGAGGGGGGTGTTTGGGAGGCCTACAGGGAGATTGGAGGGAGGAGTGATGAGTGATGAGGGGGGGACGTTTTAGGTGGGGGGTGGCAAGGGAAGGGGGGCCTGGTGTGTCACTATTCCTGATCCATATGGTAATGGAGGGGAGAAGTATGCTGAAGAATCTACATACATACTGTTATCTCTAGGGTCTCTGGTGCCAGCAAACTCTGCTGTTGTGTAAAGAAGAAACTGAGGTAGTGAAGAAACCTCATGACTTGCAGGATGCATTGGGTTGTTTGCCTGTGTAATTCACACTGCTAATGGAGTTTTACACTTTTCTGGACCATGCCTATTCCATTTTGCGTTTATTTGAAAGCCTATGTGAGGACCACTAAGCACTGACTTAAACAATGGGCTACATGCTTGGTATATTTGAATGTGCTGCAGTGATAGGATCTTGCCGGGTATGGATGAGAGTTACCGAGAATACTTTTGTTTTCTGTTCAACGTTCACTCTTCGAGTGCTATTTACATCATGAGGTAAGAACAACCGGAGCTGAGTATGTGCCCATTAAGTATGGTCAATGTGGTTTGTACATTTTATTTAAATGTACAGCCTTTTTGGCACCATACTTTCCAAAATTCATTTTGATATGGGGTCAGTAGAAATGAAAGCTATATTTGGTGATCCTTGGGCTGTATCATGAGCATGGTCAACTTCAGTATTAGGGCGCAAAATGGGTTTATGCACCTAGTTTTGTGAAAATTGTGGTGCCTGCAGCACATACTATGAAACAGATCAGTAGCTGCTTCTTCATGTTTCTTGTAGGTTTACTGAGCTGCCTACTAAGTGATAGAGTTACTGAATGCTAATGCTGTCTAGTATTTATTCCACCTCATGCCCCTTTTATTTGTCATCAAAACACCCTGACCCTTTGTCACACCTTTGCAGGTTTATCCCTGCTTACTCTGTGTCATTGTACTTCTATCATTCTCTTTTCTTTCCTCCTTTTTGGCCATTCTCCTGTTTTGGGTTAAAGTCTAATGATGGAAAAGTAAGTCCCTGCCCCCAGAAAAGAGGGTGCCATTGGGCCCCACCTGCAACCACTGGCTCAAATTAAGCAATGATCTAGGGATTGGATTGGCCTCCTCCAAGCAGACTATTGCTTGATGGATTGTATCCTGTGTTGTGTTGTTACCAGCTTTGAATGGTAAACCCAAAGCACACTCAATTAGAGGAAAAGTGGCATCCAATGTTTGGGTCAGGGGCGCTCCCCTCTCTGAAATATGAAAGGCAGCAATCTGAAAATCTATTCATATGCTGACTAGACATTACTTTTTGATGAAGATTTTTGAGCAGACACATTGATGGGTCAAGCGGTGCTTTGTAATTTATGTAATTAACCTACCATCCCAACTAAACTACATGCCTTAATTGGAAATAGTATTTTCTTTGCAAGGACTATTGCGGAGTTTAAATATATATGTACTACTCTGTTTGACGTTTTTGACTATCAGTGAGAACCATACCATAAATAAGGAAATGTTACTTGTAATCTAAGTTCTGCATTTTAGGCATTCTGACTGAAGTCATAAGCAACTGTCCCCTACCCTAGTTACCAGTGTGAGCTATTCTACTCTTGGCATCATACCCTATGGGACGTCATAGTTAGTTAGTTTATCCATTATTGGATCTTTCATATATTGACATGCTTAAATCATTCACGAAGAGGAGTCCCACTGAACCATAAAATAGCAGTTTGAATCATCACCATAGGCCTTAATGGCAATGGACCATCTATTTTAATATCCACATCTTTTTCTAAATGGAACAACTCTTGAACTATGACCAGTCAGGCGACAGCACCATCTATAACACTTCCCAGAGAGGCAGTTTCCCTCAGATTTTCTGCTGCTCGTTGTGTAAAGGGCGTCTTCCTGAGCTCTGCTCAGTTTTGCCTTTGTTCCAAACAGAAATTCCTATAACTATGGCTGATATTTCCAAAAAATGACTCTTCAGACCTCACAAGTCCTGTGAAAAAAAGAGACTTCATGTGGATGATCCACATAAAGAATTCCTTTACTGCTTCTACCCCAACCACCAGATAAAGGACTGTAAGGTATGTAGAACGTTTTCCTCAAAGACTCTTAAAGATAGAGAGGGGAAGATTACTAATCTGGCTGCAGACGTCTGATACCCAGAAAGTAACAACTTCTGAGGAAGAAAGTGACACTTCTGAGAGATCATGATAAAGGGGAAGATCCTCTGACCAAAGGACATCCAAGGAGAGTAGAAAGGCCTTAACAAGACATCACAAAGGCAGTCTGGTAAAGGAGAAAAAACTAATCTCCTCAGAAAAGGCCTCTTCCCAGCCCACCATGCCATCGCTGAAATCTAGGGAAATTTCAAAGACTGAAAAATCACTGTCGATGACAGCATCACAGTCGATTGTAGTATTGACGACGACAGTGAGCACGGTATCTTCCACCAGACCTTCGTTGACAGGAACGATAAAAACGGCGGCCGTCAACGCACCCATACCATCGTCAAGAATTCACCCTTTGGCGACAAGGCTGTCAACGACGAGACCATCGTCAACGACTACACCCGCTGATGAAAGCATCATTGACGACTACCCTGCCCACAGGACCACCGTCGAGGACAACTTCATCGATGACAACTCAGTCTACGACAGTTCTGTCTACGACACCACCATCAACAGTAACACCAAAGAACATAACCATGCCTTCGACGAAGGCATCATCAACAACGTCGTCAACGGCCATAACATCTTCCAACAAGGTATTGCCTTTTCATCTATTGGACATGGAGGATTCAGATGATGACGGACCTTTTGGAATCACACAGTTCTTTCCAGCTACATGTAAAATGCCAGGAAGATAATGATTGTGAGGACAAAGAGCAGATCTATTGCCAGCGATATTATGCCCCTCCACCAAGAAGGTATTATGAGCACCAATATACACCTCAAAGACTTCAGGAAGAGATGTAATTGCCCTCTGCATTAGTTCAAGACCTGCAAGCTATGTTGCAAGATTATAGAAGGTTTCCTTACCGTCCAACAGAACACCAACCATTGCCACTTCCTGTCTCGGCCTCATTTACTCCTCAGAATCCGCCTACACCTATAAACCCCAGGATTATGCTAAGAAACATTGTAGCGCCACCACAAGAAGACCTCTCTTCAACGGGGATGAAAGGGAAGAAGGTGAGATACCGGATAATGCTCTTCCACAAGATGAGTGAGATGACGATTTAATTCCCACACCATCACCTCCATCACCGCACCCATCATATTCTCCTCCTGAGGACATCAGAGGGTTTCACAACTTGATGGACCGAGCCGCAGCACAATTTCACCTCCCGACTTTCATTAAGCAGGCTGACTGCTTCCTGTATGACTAAGGAGCAGGCAAGGAAATCAGTCCTTTCAGTCTCCATTAATGATTATATATGGGATGAGGGGATTAAAATAATGAAGAACCCGGCTACCATAACTGCTGTGCCACCACAGGTGGATACAGGTTGCAAACAGTGACCTTCAGGTGGCAGCTACAAACATCACCTCCTCTGAGTGTGAAGATTTCCAACCACCTACCCCAAAGGAGGGAGGTAACTATGGACAAGTGGGTTTCGGACTTGGCCCCTTTTGGCCGTATTCAGAATTTGTGTAGAAACCACCAAACAACCCATCAAGGGGAGAGCACCCCCCTCATCTTCACTTATTAAGAAAGGAAGCCTTCATTATGCTTGCAAAGGGAGCAACAGAGTTCCGCTTTCACAAAGGGGCATAGGCTTCTGTTCTCATTTCTTCCTCACCCAAAAAAAGACAGAGGAATGGAGGCTCATTCTGGATTTAAGAGAGCTAAACAAGTTCTTACGCAAGCAATCATTTTGGATGATCACCCTTTCCAATATCTTGCATTTCCTCGCCAGCAAAGGCTTCATGACGACTCTCGACTTACAGGATGCATATTTTCACATCCCCATACATCCCAAACACAGGAACTATCTTTGCTTCTATGTAGTCGGTACTCATTACAAATTCAAGGTGCTTCTATTCAGGCTTACATCAGCACCTCGAATTGTCACCAGGGGCCAGTTGTAGCAAAGGATTTGCGCGTCGCAAACGGCGCAAATAGCCGTTTGCGAGGCGCAAATGCCTCTTTGCTATGCAGAAATGCATATTGCGAGTCGGGACCGACTCGCAATATGCATTTCAGAATTGCAAATAGGAAGGGGTGTTCCTTTCCTATTTGCGATTCGGAGTGGCATGCAATACCATTTGCGACCGCATATGCGGTCGCAAATGGTATCGCAGTTACCATCCACTTCAAGTGGATGGTAACCCACTCGCAAATTGGAAGGGTTCCCCATGGGACCCCTTCCTCTTTGCGAATGGACCCAAAACAATTTTTTCAGGGCAGGTAGTGGTCCAACGGACCACTACCTGCCCTGAAAAAATACCGAAACTAAAGGTTTCGTTTTTTTTTTTAAGTGCAGCTCGTTTCCCTTTAAGGAAAACGGGCTACACTTAAAAAAAAAAACTCCTTTATTGATAAGGCAGTCACGAACATGGAGGTCTGCTGACGACAGCAGGCCTCCATGTTTGCGAGTGCCTAGACTCGCTATGGGGCCACAATTTGCGACCCACCTCATGAATATTAATGAGGTGGGTCATTGCGACCCCATAGCGAGTCGCAGACGGTGTCTGAGACACCGTTCTGCATTGGAAATTGCGACTTGCAATTTGCGAGTCGCTCCGACTCGCAAATTGCAAGTCGCAATTTCCAACTTTGCTACATCTGGCCCTAAGTGCCTAGCACCTGTAGCAGCCTCCCCAAGAACCCAAGGTCACCAGGTTTTTCCCTACTTGGATGACAGGCTGCTAAAAGCCCCAACAAAGACTCAGGTTGCCAAAATCACTCAAGCCTGTCTCAGTCTATTTCACAAGCTAGGCCTCACAGTCAATTTCCAGAAATTAGTAACTAATCCAAGTCAGACTATAATGTTCCTGGGTGCTCTTCTGGATACCATCAACAACAAAGCATATTTATCTCAGGAAAAAACAGTCTAAGAGCTCTAGCAGTCAAGCTGTCAAAAAGAAGGTCTGCTTCAGTTTACCTTTACAAATCGTTGCTGGGCATGATGTCTTCTTCAATCAGTCTGGTACCTCTTGCACGCTTCAAGATGAGACCATTGCAAGACGAACTGCAAAAACAGTGGATCCAGACAGAAGGATCATTCGACAATATTGTGGCTATTACCCTAGCTATGACGGAAGCTCTGGTATGGTGGTCTCAAATCTCATTTTGTCACAAGGCCTCATGTTTATACCTCAGATCCCCAAGTTTGTCATAACAGATGCTTCCCTGGAGGGCTGGGGTGGGGGCACCTGCAAGGCTTGCAGATTCAAGGACACTGATCAAGACAATAGAAAGCATAGCATATCAAAAGGTTACAATTGAAGGCCATATTCCCCTCTGCAGGCTTTTCTTCGGAGAATAGCAGGTGCCTCAGTGCTGGATTGCACAGACAATACGACCAGCATGCATTATATAAACAAGCAGAGTGGAACACTGTCTCTAACACTCTCCCCAGGCTCTCAGGATCTCTGGAACTAGTTCACTGTTCACACGTTAAAGGCAGAGCATGTGTCAGATGTAACCAACACCCTAGGGGACACAACAACAGACAGCTGTCATGAGTGGGAGCTGGATCAAGGGCAGGCAGTCATAATATTCTCAGGCCGAGGAAGGCCATCAATAGACCTATCTGCAACAGACAATAACGCCATATGCCAGTTCTACACCAGTCAGCACATGCTACCAGGATTGTGGGGGAATGTCCTTTTGATGCGATGGTTAGGGATTTATGTCTACACTTTTCCCCCTGTCACTCTCATAGCAACGGTTCTCAGGAAAATGAAAAGGGAGCATTGTCGTCTGATTCTCATTGCTTCCAGATGGCCCAGGCAACACTGGTATACGGAAGTTCTTTGATGTTGGAATGCAAACCCATTCATCTGCCACCACTTCTAACTTTACTAACCAGGGACAAGGGGCAGATTCTCAATCCGGACCCAACATCTCTCCACTTCTGTGCATGGCTCCTGAGTTCAATAAATTCAAGGATTTAGACCTGCCTCAAGAATGCAAGGATATACTTTTGAAAGCAAGAGCCGATTCCACCATCAAAGCATAAATTTTAATGGAAAAGATTCTGCATGTGGTGTCCACAATCTAGCTTCAATCCTTTAAAGATATCTTCGGCGCAGATTTTGAACTATCTATTGTCTCTCGTAAAATCTTAATCAAGGCATGCATCAGTCAAGGTCCACCTTGCAGCGATAGAGATACAGAAGGTCATCTCATTCTCCATCCTTTTGCTCGGAGAGACTAATCAACCAATTTCTGAAAGGATTATTCAGGGCTTTCCCTCCAGTCAGACCCCCATGTCCAGAATCACTCTTTGAACCTATTCACAAAGCTGATGTAAAATTTGTGACATGGAAGGTGGCATTATTAGTACTCACTTTTGCAAGAAATCAGAGAGATACAAGCCTTCTTGACACAAGAACCATACTTACATTTCACAGGTGACTATGTTCTCTTAAGAACAAATCCCCCATTTATTCAGAAGATGCCAACTCATTTCCATCTGAATAAACCAATCATTCTTCGC
Source organism: Pleurodeles waltl (assembly GCF_031143425.1). NCBI lineage: Eukaryota > Metazoa > Chordata > Amphibia > Caudata > Salamandridae > Pleurodeles > Pleurodeles waltl. Next base: position 1,141,623,504 of record NC_090440.1, on the reverse strand, counting down.
ACTTTCTTCCCAAATCCGGCTAACTCAGCTGAACAATCGCTTCAAACTCTGGATCTCAAGAGATGTATTAAATTCTATTTGCATCATACAAAGGACATACACAAATCTGATCAACTGTTTGTGTCATATAGCCAGGCATGTCAAGGATATTCAGTTACCAAGGCCACGATTGCAAGACGGATTTCTGCAGCAATCCAGTATTGTCAGTAAACCGCTAACAGTCAAGCCATAGCACTATTGTAACAATGAAGAATACCCACACATTTGTGCAGCATTACTGGCTGCAGTCAGCACTCAGAGAGGAGGCTGCCGTAGGACAAACAGTGTTAAGACATTTGTTCCAGTAAGATGAGCCTCTTTGTAAGGGGAGATTTCTTTAGAAGCTAACTATGTTCGTTTATTACATGGTGTTATTTGCATAACTCGTGTGATAAACTATTGTTTAATATATTATGATTGTAAATGTAATTATGATGCATTAATAACCACAATCCACAAATATGGGATTGTTTCATTACACAATGCTAAAGTGCTGCTTGATATTCTGATTCAAGCATGTGAATCTATGAAAGCTCCAATACTGGATAATAAAATGAGTTACTGACCTGTAACTGCAGTTATCCAGTATTGGTATCTTTCATAGATTCAGATGCACCTCACCCTCCTCCCCTAAGAGGCTCTCCTCATAACTCATATACAAATACTACACTTGTGCTTGCAAATCTGAGGGAAACTGCCTCCGAAGGGAGTGTTCTAGAGGGTGGTGTTGCCTGATTGGTCATAGCCCAAGTTTGGTTCCTTTTACAAAAGGATGTGGATATGTTGTTAGATAGTCCATTGCCATTAAGGCCTATGGTGATGATGCATACTGCTATTTTATGGTACTGTGGGACTCCCACTTTGATGACAGGAAATGATTGAAACATGTGAATCTGTGAAAGATACCAATACTAGATAACTGCACTTACAGGTAGTTAACTCACTTTCATATGAATTCAGCTAGTGCACTTTTGACCTGAAAGGCAGCTTTCCTTTCATTTAACAGCACTTTACAGTTTACTTTGACGATGTAGCACATTTCCGTAACTAGATGCTGCAATGTGGTTTTTGCTTGATTTTAATGATAGTACTGTAATTTTCTATAGAAAGTGCAGTAAAATCTGCCCTGTAGCGTTATAGTTAGGTGAAATTTTCAGTTATAGAACTAACTCGTGCTCTGAGGTAACTGTAGCTCGCACCCCTGCCATGCACAACTTTCCTATCAGTTTCACTGCAAATGTTTCAGTAAATTATGAATGATATCAGAGGATGTCATGAGTGATGCAACGTGTGGGGTAATTGGCTGTGCATGGCAAGGGTGCGCGCTACAGTTACCTTAGGACACTGGTTATAGTTACTATAACTGGTGATTTGCAGTGGTTTTTAGTGTTTAAAACGTTAGATTGTTACTGAACATTTCACCTAGCTATAATGTTACTTTAAGCTTTGGTTTTTGTAAGTCAATTTCTAGTTTTTTTTGTAAACATACTGTAACAGTTAATTGCCACACATATTCCAACCCCCGACTTTGTGCAGCGTGGGTTGGCTGCAGGGTCTGGCCTGCAGCCAAGCCCTGCTGCCAATCCCCAACATGCAGCCAACCCCACCCTGTGCAGAGCTTTCAGCCCTGTGCGGTGGGGGTTTGCCCACAAGGTCTGGTCTGTGGCCAGACCCTGTGGCCAACCCCCCTAAAGACAGCCAACCCCACACTGCACATGGCCTTCAGCTGTATGTGGCAGTGGGTTGGCCACAAGACCTTGCCCTGGGGACCCCATACCCCAGGGACTTTTTTATGAAGAGATAGAAGGCCTTGTGTCCTAAAACCTGCCCCGAGCCTCCCTAGGCCCTCGGGGAACCATTCCCAAGGCCTTTATTTGTTTTAATGTGCTCCCCCTCCCCAAACCTTATTAGGCCCAGGGGAACCCATCCTACTAAGCCATTATTTATTAAGGGAGAGGTAAGCTGTGTGGCCACCGTTCCTGAGCCTTACTGGGCCCTAGGGACTCTATCCCCCAGGGCTGTTATTTTAATGGAAGTGGAGAGTGTGTGGTTGCCTTCTCAGATCCTTGTTAGGCCTTGGAAACCTCATGTTCCAGGGCCACTAAAAGTTAAAGCCGCCCGAGCCTTGTAAGGCCCTGGGAACCCTAGGGCCATATTTAAAAATAAAGGAGAGTGGAGCCACCTGACTCCCCTCTAAGCCGATTTTGACCTCGAACCCCATCTGTTGTGGCCAGGCATAATTTTATGGGAGAGGGGGCATGCTGCCTCCCTCCCTTCCGGTATTGGCTCCAGAGACCCCTTCCTCCTGGTCCCGAAAACTTAAAGGTGCTTGTGCTGGTGCCTAGCCAGGGTACCCACCATTCCTTCATTGGGTGCTGCAAGGCCCTTCAATTACCCCCCCCTCCCCCAATATCCAGTGGCAGCTGGCACTGCTCCCACCCAGAGGGAGCAACCCCTAATGCTGCTCCCTGTGGATAGGAGCAATATTTTGATCTGTTTCCATGCTCTCATAGATCAAAAGTCCATTCCCAGCAGGCAGGAGCATTTTTGAAGTTCCAGCCTGCTGGGAGCGGATGTGGCGTCTGCTTGGTAGGAGCTTTAAAAAATGCTCCCGCCAAGTGAGAGCAAAGACTGGTTTCCCTGGCAACGCCACTGCTGGTGAGGAAGCTGCTATGTCCCAGCGTTGGACTCCCCGTGACATAGCATATGAACCGGCCTCAGGGGATGGGGCCATCAGGGCTGCGTGAAACCTCCCATTAACTTAAGTTTGGCGGCCCTGAACGTGGGCTCCCAAGGGCCTTCAGAGACTGGAGGGGAGAGGGGATGTGTGGCCCCTCTCCCCTTAAAAGAAAATTCACCAGGCCCCAAAGGATAGGTCCCCCGGGGCCTAAAGTGACAGTGGATGTGGGGCCCCTCCTCCAAAATGCATCCTGCCACGTGGGATGCGATTCCAGGAGAGGGGGGCAGGATATTCCCTTATCCTCAAAAGTGCGCCAGGATAAAATCAACCTGGGTAGTGGGGCCACACATGCCTCCCCCACGTCAAAAATAAATACTCCCCCACCACGTTTTGTTTTGGTTTTTTTTAAACAAGAGTGGGAACCAGCTCTTATTTTGCTGCGGATTCACCCTAACTCCTCGAATGTGCAGCAAAATATATATGTTTTGCTAATTGTTTTTGGCCCCATGCATGGCCGTCTGGGACCCACCTCATGCCTAGGGGGTCAGGGTATTCCTACCCTGCCCACATGTCTTTCGTTTTTTTTTGTTTTTTTCCCCCAGGACTCTGGACCAAGCCCAGAGTCCCAAGATGGCTGCCATCACTTTCACTTAAATTGGTGGCAGTGAATCAGATCTCAGCTTGAGATCTGTCGGGATCTACGGAGGCTCTGTTCCCCTAGATATACAAAGATTTTGAGCATTAATTGTTCAAAGGCTACTGAGTGGATTTACACTAACTTTCAAAAAGCATGCTTTCTGGACCTTGAGCTAGCTTTTTACTAAATATATCTCCACACTTTCTTCTTTCGTCCAGAAGCATGACACTCCACAAGCGAGGAAAATGTAAAAGAAAATGTATTGATGTACAGGAACGCGTTTCGGCATTTCTGCCTTTGACAACCTGAAAGTCGCCATATTTTGTTTTTTATATCACATGAGCTCTTTAGCAAACCACGCAATGAACATAAAAAAAGACCAATACTTTCCACAATCGAATCTCTCATTCTATCAATTTCTAAATTACTTAGATAAATATCTCATATTATTTACAATATTTTTCATCATTTTAGCAAGAAACATGATTCGTGAAAACGCCCAGAGGACATAATGATGTTGATAGTCACACAATTGACCCTATTATTTGCTTGTATTTCCTATATTACAATAAATTCCACTCCTACAAACACATTCACAAGCATAATGCAATAGACAATTCTTGATTAAAGTATAGAAGTCATACATATCATCAATCTCTCTTGCAAATAGGCTTGATTTGTAAGAAATATCACAAATATAACGCCAATAATAGATATCCTAATTATGTGGTTTAATTTTAACTATACATTCTAAATTCATGTTTGCTTTAACATATCTGTAAAAAGTACATGTATATTCCTGGCTATCAACAACACCCTATATATATTCAATGGTGGCTCGGATTTCTCATTTTATTATATATCATGTGACCTCACCAAAGATATAGTACACATATATATTCATGTAGCCTACTGCTAAATTATTTATTTCTTGAAAGCATCAAATAAGTATTTACCAATTGAATATATAACTCAATTTCAACTCATTATTTTCATACCTTCCTCTAACCACATCCAAAGTTACTGTAGCGTATTAATATAATTGTAAAAGTATATAAAGTTCTTCGCTACTATTAAGTCCATTCAGTTCTTTCGTATCAAGGGCTGTTATATATCTCGACTTTAGCATCCTCAACTTCTTTTCTCTATCTCCTCCTCTGATATCTTTAGATATTCCATCTATCACACTATGGGGGTGATTCTGAGACTGGCGGGCGGCTGAGGCCGCCCGCCAGTCTACCCCCGACAAAATACCGCCCCGCGGTCGCAAGACCGCGGAGGGTATTCTGAGATTTGCCCTGGGCTGGCGGGCGGCCGCCAAAAGGCCGCCCGCCAGCCCAGGGCAAATCTACCTTCCCACGAGGACGCCGGCTCCGAATGGAGCCGGCGTAGTGGGAAGGTGCGACGGGTGCTGTTGCACCCGTCGCGTATTTCAGTGTCTGCTTTGCAGACACTGAAATACTTTGTGGGGCCCTCTTACGGGGGCCCCTGCAGTGCCCATGCCATTGGCATGGGCACTGCAGGGGCCCCCAGGGGCCCCGCGGCACCCCCTACCGCCATCCTGTTCCTGGCGGGAGACCCGCCAGGAACAGGATGGCGGTAGGGGGTGTCAGAAACCCCATGGCTGCGGAGCGCGCTCTGCAGCCATGGAGGATTCTCACGAGCAGCGGAAAGTCGGCGGGAGACCGCCGACTTTCCGTTTCTGACCGCGGCTGAACCGCCGCAGTCAGAATGCTCGACGGGGCACCGCCAGCCTGTTGGCGGTGCTCCCGTGGTCGGTGACCCAGAATGACCCCCTATATCTTAACTCAGCCACCTTACCACCATGTATTTTGTGGATGTGGCGTGCGACCAGATAAGTATCATTTTTGTTCTGGATGGCTCTTAAATGTTGTAAAATAAGTTTATGAACTTGTAACTTAGTGCTTCCTACATATATTTTAGGGCAACTACATCTTAAAATATATAGTACAAATCCACTCTTGCTTGTATATAGTCCCCTGATTTTATGGACTGTTTTTCTTCCCATCATTAACAATTTAGGCTTTCATTACAACATTGGCGGTAAATCCCACTTACCCCCGTGAAGAAGACCGCCAACACACCCCCACAGCTCGGAATCCGCCAAAATCTAGACACCCACACAAGTCCGCCACACCAAAGGTCAGTGATAAACTGACGATACCAAAACCTCCACTGTCATGCCAACAGGAATACACCCACACTATCACGACCCACAAATCCACGCGGCGGTCTTTCAACCGCGGTATTCCATTGGTGGTACACACCGCTGCGCTCAAGACACACACACACTTACAAAACACTACCACATTGGCAAAAAATCTAAATACACACACCTGATACACATACACACACCACTCCCACACACCCAATACAATATAAAACACACACCCACATTACCCACAAACCCTTACAACGAAAAATTTGGAAGAAGCAGAGAGACAGAAAAGCAAAGGCCACACCAGCATACAGAGGCACACAACACCATCACTCATACACATCCGCGCACAAAACACCACACACTCCTAAACATCACCCCACACATCACAACACACACCACCTCACACATCACCCACACCACCCCATGGCACGGCAAAGACACCCCAGGTTTTCTGAGGAGGAGCTCAGGGTCATGGTGGAGGAAATCGTCCGGGTAGAGCCACAGCTATTCGGATTACAGGTGCAGCACACCTCCATAGCTAGGAAGATGGAGCTATGGTGCTCAATCATGGACAGGGTCAACACAGTGGGACAGCACCCAAGAACACGGGATGACATCAGGAAGAGGTAGAAAGACCTACGGGGGAAGGTGCGTTCCGTGGTCTCAAGACACCACATTGCGGTTCCAGGGACTGGCGGTGGACTCCCACCTCCTCCCCCACAACTAACAACGTGGGAGGAGCAGGTCTTGGCTATACTGCATCCTGTGGGCCTCGCAGGAGTAGCTGGAGGAATGGACTCTGGTAAGTCAAATCTTTAACTACCATATACCCCACCCTACCTGCATGATAACACATACCCCCACCCTCACCCTCACCCCCATCACTCCAACTCCTCACATATGTTCCACTATCACAACCCACACATCCCAACACCAAGCCCTGCATGCAACAACAGAGCATGGACACCCATCACGAATGCATGTCCACTACACATCCCCACACAGATCCCCAAATCAAATATCACACAAGGTCCTATACAAGAATATAAGCACGGGGTACAGGGTCACCCACCCATTGCACAACATGGCACACACAGATGCAATAATCATGCCTTTACACCCCTGCAGGACCCCTACCCAACGTCACCGGACAGGAGGTTCCAGACATGTCCACTCCCGCCACAGAAGAGGCCCACAGTGATGACAGCAGCTCTGTCCAACTGGATCTAGATGACCAGCCCGGCCCATCTGGGACCTCTGGACAGTCGGTTCCCCTGACACAGTCACAGGCCACCACAGAGCCTCCCCCCTCAGGAAACACCACCACAGCACCCACCCAGCGGGCCCATACCTCTGTCCCCAGGACACGTCAAGCAGCAGTGTGTCCACCACTACAGGGACCCCAGGCAAACCCACCACCCCAAGAACAGTAGGGACCTGGGGGCAGTGAGCACACGGTTCAGGGGACAGAGGCCCAGGAAAACGGGGGAACTGGGAGGTCTGCTGTGCGACAGGAGGAGGACAGGCCCAGGGAACCCACTCTCCATGAGGCCCTCTCCAACATCATGGGAGCGTACGATCATTCCCAGGAGACGATGGCAACGGTACTGGACAAGTTTCAGGAGACCCAGCGGCTGCAGGAGGAACAGTATTTGTGGTTCAGGGAGGAGCTCAAGTCTATCAACACCACCCTGGGCACCATTGCAGGGGTATTGAAGGACCTTGTGAACACCAAGAGGGACACTGTGGCACAACAAGGGGCCCCTGACACTAGCCTGGATGATGAACTGCCCACCACGTCCGCCGGCGCTAGTGGACAGGAGGCACCGCCACAAGACCACGACACCAGCACCCTAACCCCTGCAGATGGAGAACCACCACGCAAGCCGTCCCTGAGATCCAGGACAAAGACAGAGAACAATGCCAAGACCCCCGCCAAGAAATGAGACCACCCTGAATGTCATCCTTCTGTCCCACTTTGTCACCCTGTCCATCCTTAAACTGCCCTAGCTCCACTTCTTATGGCTCTTTGGACAATGCCTCTGTGAGATAAATAGACTGGACCCTGCCATGGACATTCCTCCACCATCACCCCTGCCCATTTTACAACCCCCTCCACTATTTGGACTTAAATAAACACCATTGAATCACAAAACAAGCTGGAGTCCGTCTGTCATTTCACAATTGTGTATTTGCAATAACTGAGGAAAATTACAATGTCCATGCTAATGTCTACATACCTATTTCACACAGCTCTAGACCATGAGGTAACATAGCAGAGGTCACACATCTGTGAAATTGAAAGGCAAAGTGACAAATCAGGGTCCATACACTGGGTGAAAGTGACAGACAGATGATAGGTCTAACAATTTTATCATATGTAGGAGGCAGTGATGTCTTCTTACCTGTGTCTCACTGGAAGTATTGCTGGATCACGGCGTTTCTGTTGTCTATGTCCTCTTCTTCTGCCTCCTCTTCTTCACTGTCCACAGGCTCCACAGCTGCCACAAGACCCTCCTTCTGGACCATCCTCCTGCAGAAAAGGCACCTGTTGTCGCAAAGCCAAGTTGTGCAGCATACAGCAGGCCACGATGATCTGGTACACCTTCTTTGGTGAGTAGTATAGGGAACCACCTGTCATATGGAGGCACCTGAACCTGGCCTTCAGGAGGCCGAAGGTTCTTTCAATAATCCTCCTAGTTCGCCCACGTGCCTCATTGTAGCGTTCCTCTGCCCTTGTCCTGGGATTTCTCACTGGGGTCAGTAGCCATGACAGGTTGGGGTACCCAGAGTCACCTGCAAATGACGATGGACAACTGTTAGACACACACTAACCCTTAGAGACAACCCCAGACCCACACAACTATACATACGGTATAGGGTCCTTGTCCTCACCTAATAGCCACACACAGTGCCTCTGAAGTTGCCCCATCACATAAGGGATGCTGCTATTCCGCAGAATGTAAGTGTCATGCACTGAGCCAGGAAACTTGGCGTTCACATGGGAGATGTACTGGTCAGCCAAACACACCATCTGCACATTCATAGAATGGTAGCTCTTCTGGTTTCTGTACACCTGTTCACTCCTGCGGGGGTACCAAGGCCACATGTGTACCATCAATGGCACCTATGATATTGGAGAGATGTCCCAGGGCATAGAAGTCACCTTTCACTGTAGGCAAATCCTCCACCTGAGGGAACACGATGTAGCTGCGCATGTGTTTCAGCAGGGCAGACAACACTCTGGACAACACGTTGGAGAACATAGGCTGGGACATCCCTGATGCAATGGCCACTGTTGTTTGAAAAGACCCACTTGCCAGGAAATGGAGTACTGACAGGACCTGCACTAGAGGGGGGATTCCCGTGGGATGGCGGATAGCTGACATCAGGTCTGGCTCCAACTGGGCACACAGTTCCTGGATTGTGGCACGATCTAATCTGTAGGTGACTATTACATGTAGCTCTTCCACTGTTGACTGGTCCACCAGCGGTCTGTATACCGGAGGATGCCGCCATCTCCTCACCTGCCCCAGTGGACGTGCCCTATGGATGAGAACAGCGAGCACAGAGTCAGCCAACAGTGAGGTAGGAAAAAAACAATAGTATTGCACACATGTGTCAATACGCTATGTGCCTGGCTCTGATTATATGTGTGGCGCATTAAAAAATAATGTTGCCTGAAATGGCGGCTGGCTGACCTGTAATGTGGGAGAAGGAGATATGAGGTAACTGCGCTGGCGTTCTACACCATCGCGGGAGGCGGTCAAAGACCGCGGCGCAATCCTGCATTGGTTAACATTGGGCCCTATGGGTCCCAGGAGCCAATGGCGATCTACGCCGGCGGTGACGGTACGCACCACCGCGGACGTGACCGCCATTTTCTCTCTGTTCACTCACTTGATACCTGATCTTCGACAGGAGAAGACCTACACTGCAAGTGCTGCTGTGACCTCAGTCTGGAAGCGACAATGGCTCATGTGTCTGGTGGAAAGGGCCCCTGCCTTCACATCGGAGGAGTTGGATAAACTAGTGGATGGGGTCCTCCCCCAGTACACGCTACTCTACGGTCCTCCAGCCAAACAGGTGAGTACACTGTGAGCATGCTGTATGGGCAATGCGTATCTGGAGTGGGATGGGCGCTTGAGGGCATCACAGCAGCCACAAGGGGGTGAGTGCACTCACATTCAGCAGACTCTGCGCGCATTGGAGGTGTCTGGGTGGGGGAGGTGGGCAGTGGGTTCCCCTAGGCCAGGGTGAGCTTTGTAGGCAAGGACCCTTTGTGAGGCAGGCTAAGTGGCACTCCATCTCCACCAGTGGTAAGAGCCATCTACACCTAGTCAGGCTCCTGTGACTTCCATGTGTGCAGCAATTGGGCATAGGTCATGTACCCCATGTCCCTGTGATTAATTAGGGAACTCCAAGTGCATGGCGTAGTGCAGAGGGCTGCTGTGTCTGTAGTGTCCGCCGACGGTAGCGGTATTGTATACTGAACATGTCTTTCTTCTTTCTTCCCCCCCACCCACTTTTTGTGGTCTCCCTGTTCTTGTGTGCATTAGCATCATCAGGCGGAGGAGCTGTGCCACCAGAGCAGGAGGGAGCTGCATCCCACACAACGGAGTCTGAATTCCCCAGAGGTACGGAGGGTGAGGGGAGCTCCACGGTGGGGACAGGAGCTGAGACCAGCGACACCGACTCTTCATCTGATGGTAGCTCCCTTGCGGTAGCGGCCCCTCTGTGCCCAACGCATCTACAGGTACAGCCGCCACCCCCCTACCAGCACCGCCCTCCCAGCAGCCCCTCAGCGTGTGTCCCGTGGCCGCTCACGCAGGAGGCTGGGCATCTCCTTTGCACCAGGCACCTCAGGCCCTGCCCCAGTCAGCACTGCTGCCCTCAGCGAGGAGGCTATTAACCTCCTGAGATCCCTCACTGTTGGGCAGTCTACCATTCTGAATGCCATCCAGGGTGTAGAGAGGCAGTTGCAACAGACAAATGCATACCTGGAGGGCATTCAGTCTGGCCAGGCAGCCCAACAGCGAACATTTCAGGCTCTGGCCTCTGCACTGATGGCAGCCATTGTCCCTGTGTCCAGCCTCCCCCCTCCAACTTCCTCCACCCAGATCCAATCCCCAGTACCTCAGCCTATCCCAAGCACGCCATCAGACCAGCATGCACACACCTCAACACACAAGGGTGGCTCTGGCAAACATAAGCACCACACATCCTACAGGCACTCACACAAGCATCAGACCCATGCACACATACCAACATCCACTGCCTCCACTGTGTCCCCATCCTCCACGTCTCCCTCCTCCCTCCCTGTCACTTCTCCACTCACACCTGCATGCACTACGTCTTCAGCCACTACCTCCATCACCAGCACGCCCATCACCACACACCGCTCACGTGCACTCACCACCCCACTACCATTCACACATCCCCAGTGTCCTCTCCCAGTGTGTCTGTGAGCTCTCCTCCCAAACTACACAAACGCAGTCACACACCCACCCAACAGCCATCCACCTCACGACAGCCTCCAGCCCATGCACCTTCACCCAAAGTCAGCAAACGAACACCTCCTACAACCACTACCTCTTCCTCCACTCCCAAACCCCCTCCATCTACCCGTCCCATTGTGTCAAAAAAACTTTTCCTCTTAAATGTTGACCTCTTCCCTACACCTCCCCCCCACCCCACGTCCGTCCGTCCCCTAGGGCCCGCCTTTCCAGGTCCCAACCCAGCACCTCAGCCACCACATCACCGGGCACAGTGGTGCCAGCAATACCCGTTTTTTGGAGTGCGCCAAGCAACAGGGCTGCCAGTGTCCCAAGGAGCGAGGCCAAGGACATTCCCCAACCTCCAAAACAGAAGAAGTTGCCCACATCCCAGAGGGAGAAGGATAAAACACCTGCCACCAAGGGCTCAGCCAAGACAAGTGTGGGGAGTGGCAAGACAGCTGCGCCAGCATCCAAGGTGGGGAAGGGCCTGAAGCAGAAAGGCAAGTCAACGTCGCTGCCAACCTGCACGGCGGACAAGTCCGCCACCGGCACCGCTACATGCACCGCTGCCAAAGACACCGCCGCCAGACATGGCTGCCATCCCCAGTGGTCATCCATACGTGGCTGGTGGTCAGTTCCAGGGGCCTGGGCAGCTTCCATGTTGCCCCACTGTCAGTGGAGTATCACATCCACTACCTCAGTTCTTGGCAGGATGAAGCACTCTGGGCAGAAAGCCCACTCCAGAACCAGTGGAGAAAGACATCCACTACCTCAGTCCTTGGCAGGATGAAGCACTCTGGGCAGAAAGCCCCCTCCAGAACCAGTGGAGAATGGCATCCACTACCTCAGTCCTTGGCAGGATGAAGCAATCTGGGCACAAAGCCCCCTCCAGAACCAATGGAGACTGTTATCCACTTGAGAGACTGTGGCTTTGCACTCCCCAGGAGAAAGCAGTGGGCAACCCACCCACTTGAGAGACTGTGGCTTTGCACTCACCAGGATAAAGCAGTGGGCAACCCACCCACTTGAGAGACTTGAGAGACCGTGGCTTTGCACTCCCCAGAATGAAGCAGTGGGCAACCCACCCACTTGAGAGACTTGAGAAACTGTGGCTTTGCACTCTCTAGGTTAAAGCAGTGGGCAACCCTCCCACTTGAGAGACTTAAGAGACTGTGGCTTTGCACTCCCTAGGACAAAGCAGTGGGCAACCCACCCACTGGAGAGACTTGAGAGACTGTGGCTTTGCACTCCCCAGGATAAAGCAGTGGGCAACCCACCCACTGGAGAGACTTGAGAAACTGTGGCTTTGCACTCCCCAGAATACATCAATGGGCATGGAGCCCCTTCGTGGAGCTGGCGTCGTGCACTCATCCGGCTGACGTGCCCCCCCTTCCCTGCCCCCTGAGGTGCCTGTTTTATTTCAATCTGATGCCCCTACAGTGTTCTCTCTGTTTCGATCGGATATCTTGTGTGGGCCTCGCCCATGCATTTTGGGCCCAGTGGTCCACGGACTGTATAGGTGCAGTACCTGGACTTGAATTCTTGGTGTACATATTTGTTTATAGTGTATATACATTTTTGACTAATGGATGTTTATTGATTACAATGGTTACAATCATTTCCTTTAGTCCTTGCGTTCTTCCAGGGGGGGTTTGGGGGGCCTAAATGTAATGTTTCAGAATGTATTGGTGTGTGTGTTGTTGTAGGTGAGGGTGGGGGTGTTGCGTGTGTGTGTCCCTCTCTTTTCCCTCCCCCTCCCCTGTGTCGTAGGTGCTGTACTCACCGTGGTCGTCGCCGCCATCGGTCGTGCTCCTGGTAGAGAAGCAGGAAAACAATCGCAGGGAGTATTTGGAGTTCAAGTTCCATGGCGTCCTGGTTCCTCGTGGGGTGTGTAGAGGTGAGTGTTTTCCCTTCCAAGTCCTGTTTCCACTGTGTTTTTGTTCGCGTTGAATCCGCCCCGGAAAAGGTGGCGGATTGGCCTGTCATAATAGTGTGGGCGGTACATTGTCTTCCGCCTGTCTGTTGGCGGTGACCGCCATGCTGTTTGTTTGTACCGCCGTGGCGGTAGGAGTGTTAAAGTGGCTGTCTATGTTGGCGGTTTCCGCCATGGTCATAATTCCATTTTTTTTAGTGCCGGCCTGTTGGCGGTTTTACCGCCACTTTACCACCCACCGCCAGGGTTGTAATGAGGGCCTTCATGTTTTCACCATTTTTACATGCTTTACATTTGGAACATTGTAGCTGCTTCTTCCTTACCTTAGAATATTTCCCAGGCGACATATGGGATCCGGAAAATCTTGAGCAGTACCTCTGTGTACAGGTAGGTGGTGTCAATCAGCTCTGCATCCGTGTCATCCCAGCCAATAATGATGTGCAGTTTGAAATTGGTGCCACCACAGCACATTGACAATTTCTTTTCTTTCTACGCTATCAGCGCGAATCTGGAGAGAGCCACCTTAGTCCTTTTTTGGACTACCTTTTTCGACTTTGTCGAAATTCTCTTTGAGCTACGTCCCCAGTGTGTGTTAGGGATGTCTACTAAAAAAAAAAAAAACTGTAGGGTTTAAACTCTGTGGTTCCTGTCACAGGCAGATGTCTGTCAGAACCCCTTCTGGTTTGCTTGCAGTATTTGGAGCCAGGCCACAACTCCTAGGCCTGCCCTGACTGTTGAGAGATGGATCCCAAGCTGGTCTAGGAGTGTGTCCTGTAGTTCCTGGCTGCCCATACTAGAGTCCTCTGCACTGCTCCCGGTCGCCTAGAATGTCCTACACCTATATGTTGTGCTCCAAATCTTCCAAGGGTACCTCTTCATGGCTCTTACGATTCGCGAGGTCCCACTTCTCTGCTATTAATTAATGTGCATGTGCCCCCGGAGGCCGTGTACGATTCTTTGTTAGAAAGGGTCTTTGCCTTTATAGAGGACGCCCTAGATACTGAGTTCCCTCCACTGATAGCACTAATGGGAGATCTAAATTGCAAAATGTCCAACTTTGCTCTATGTCAAATGCGCGATGTAGAGAGAGAAACAGCGCTGCGCATCCCAGACTGTGTTTTCCCCCCCTCTAATTAAAGCAAACAAAAGGGGTAAACCTCTCCTCAGTCTTCTTTAAAAAAAAAAACTGTATTATCGCTAATGGCAGGTCCACCTCGGATTCCCCCGCCTCTTTTACACATATTTCTCCGGGGGAATGGCCATTTTAGACTATTTAGTACTTGGTTATTCCTCATACGGTCTATTGGAAGATCTTAGGATAATAAGCACCACCTATAGCTATCATAACTTGCTTTTTATCACCTTAGAAACCTCCATATTGTCGCTAGACTCTTGGAAATCTGGTGGGTTTACCCAGAGTTTTTCTAATAAGACTGGGAGGACCCAGTGGAGTTTTAAGAGGATTGTTGGTGTTTCTGCAATTTTAGCACCCGTGGTTGCTAATCTTATTAGTTGGTAGGGAATGGAGTTGCAAAACTTTTCTGATCTCCTGAAGCAATTGGTGGCTAACAACCTGTCTGGGGGGCATAAAGTAGCCCAGAAAACTATCCCCGCGTATTGCTTGACTTAAATAGAGGTAATAAATAACTTGGTCAGGACCCAGTATTTAGCTTTCTCAGAGGAAAGGAAAATCAGGGTTGTCATATTAAAAAGGAGAAAGAAGCGGCTGAAGATCCGTCTTGCAAAAGAAGCGGGGGACAGGCTCTGGATCCAGCTCTGGGAAGCCGCTACAAAGGGCCAAGCAAGGCATTTTTGGGCATTAGTGGGTGAAGGTTGTGGGTCAAGAATCCATCCCTCCCCTGTTGCTATCACCGAAGCCCGCTGGTCAGAATCCATCTCCTCCCTGTATGCCTCTAATGGGGTCGCACCCTCCCGGCTTCCAGAAATTCCAGGAATTCCCACTCTCTCTCCCCGTCAATAAAAGAGATCGACTGTGCTATTGGTGAGATGCGCCCTTCCGCTGCAATGGGGCCAGACGAACTTCCTTTATCAGTTATCAAACAGGACAGGAGCTCCTGGTCTAAGATCTTATATGTGGTCTTTAGAAGATGTTTCCTCTTTAGATGTATTCCTCCCTCGTGGGTTTGTAGCATAATTGTACCCTTATACAAAAAGGGCGACCGATCCTGTCCTGGTAATTATCCTTGCCCTCCTTGATGCGGTGGGAACATTTTTCACCAAATGTCTGCTCTCTAGACTAATGTCTTGGGCAGAGGAGAATAACATCATCCCCTTGCAACAATCTGGATTCAGGTGTAAACATAGATAACATGGTGCTTCAAACTATTACAAAAAAATATGTAAAACTGAGAGGTGGGGGGGTTTTATGCCGCCTTCATAGATTTCTCCACGGCCTTCGATAAAGTAGATAGAGATCTTCTATGGGCTAAGCTATGCAGCCTGGGGATACCTTTACCCCTCCTGGAGTTAATAATAGCTTTCCACTCCAATACGTGGTGTAGAATCCTCCTGGGGGTGATAGAGGTTTATCCCACAAGATTTTTACATCTAACGGGATAAAACAGGATTGTCTATTGGCTCCCCTGCTCTTTTCCCTCTACATCTCAGAGCTCCCTTCCTTTTTGTTCAAGGGTAAGGGTTTTCCCCCACTAGTGGGTGGGCGCTCAATTTGCTGCCTGTTATACGCTGACGACATCTTAATTTTTGATTTAACCCCTAAAGGCCTTCAGAATCGTTTGCAGCGCTTGTCAAAATACTCTGACTCACATTATCTGAAGATCAATGTATCTAAAAGTAAGGTTCTCTGTCTCTTGGGGAAAAAAAGATGACTTTCCCCAATTATCGTTGGATATTGGGCAACCAAAATCTTGAAATCGTGAAATCTTATCCCTTTTTCGGGAAAATAGTGAGCGGGAACCTTAGCGATGTTGCTCACATCGCCTCCAATAAAGCAAAGGCCCAAGGTCAGGCAAGAGGTCTGGGGGCTATATATATATACAGCCACAGGGAGAAGGCACTTCCCTTACCTTTTATCAGCTCCCTTTGTTGTCAGTGCCTGAGTTTCTCCAAGCCTTGTATGATCCTCCGAATGAAAGATTCTGTTTTCAAATATTAAATTTTTTCAAATGTATTTTAAACTTATTTTAAGAAATTCTTGCCATATGGCAAGTTAGGTGGCTTGGTTAAATAATAGGATCACTGTTTTTAATTTGTCCATAATAATAATAATAATATTACTATGACTTAACATGTGGAACTGAAGAAAGCAGGCCCCTTTTGATAGTGCGCGAGATTGGATTGTGAAAATGCTGCTTTTGCACAGGTATATACCACCAATACTATGGTTAACGTGGTTCTGTCTTCCGACAGTCCGGTATTTCTACCTCTTTCGAATTGGTGCTTCATTGAGTGTGCATATACAAAGTCGGTACCCATGACATAGGATTTCGATGTAATATTTTATTGTATATATCATTTAATTTTATTTCCTTGTACCCGATTGGATGTAAAGTGTAAATAGTAATTCTGACTCTTTGTTTATCTATACTGTAAACTTTTATATGGTTCTTAGCTAGATGTAAAGGGTAAATTTGATTTTTTGTTCGGCTGTAATGTAAATTTCTTTTTTTTTTCTCTTTTTTATGTGGACCTCCGTTTAGTTCCAAATCATAAATAAAATAAAATTGAATTGAAATAGGGTACGTCCCACAAGAAAAAAATCTAAGTCAAAGTGTTCTTTGACTTTGCTGTACAGTTCCAAGTCTTCAGACACGGCACAGGAACAACTCCACAAATCTATGACCCATTCCCACATGTCAACCACGGAGCCTGAATCTGGGGCCGCTCTGTGTCACCTAGAGTTTCCTGGAGCCAGAGCAACTCCACCCCCATCGCCACCCCCCACCCCCCGCCCGCCACCAATCTTAAAGAATTTTATGAGGCCATGCACATCATATTTGACTGGGCCACACCTCTGGAGCTCCTTCAGGCTTCACGGGGTTCAGCAGATGTCCCAGCTGGTTTGCCCTCCATGCCATTCTGGCCATTTAGATCCATTCTCAGATGTAGATTGACTCCAGGTGTGATTGTGTGCCCTGCCCTGGAGTCTGTTCCAGTGGCAGCATACCCGGCACTGCTGGCACCCCTTGGCAGAGCAGACTCCATTGTTATTCCTGACTCCAACATGGAGCCAGATGGATGTTAACCAGCATCGACTCTGGCACCAACCGTACCAAGACCATGCAGGTTAGAGACAGTGGGAAATACAATTTATCCAGACACTATGATCCCTATGGTTATCCCCAACTGCATGGAAGAGCCCTTGGCAGAGGGTAACTGGTATGAGGACATGGGAGATGCCAGTGGTCTAGACACTTCTACTGACATTGGCCTAGTCTCTTCTCCTAATGTGTCTATGTAAGAAGGGGCTTACTTTGCCATAGTGGTGAGGAGGGAGACTGTGGTCCTGGCACTTAATAATGCCTTATATGGGTGTCAAGCCTTACGTCTTGAGAGGTGCTTGATAAAGCCCTTAATGAAGCCCTCACTGATGTCCTGCTTTAGGGTTGTGCCAAGCCTTGCACAGGACCACTGGCTCTTGCCATTGCCCTGCTCCTGGGGGACCCAGCTTTCCTCTTCCAGCACTCCACCCCGGACAGCCTGGTAGTCAAGGTCTTCACACCTTTGGTTAACCCTGGCGCATTCCTTACTACACCACTGGAAATGGATCCAAGAGTCTGGACACATTCTGCAAGAGGATTTTCTCTTTCACCAGCTGTAGGAAAGTACCCTCTATCTTGGCATTGTTACCCCCATTTTCTGCCTGTCAGTGTTCTTTTCTGTGTACTGGGTTCCTGGATAATCAGAACCCCAGTAGTTATGCTCTCTCCTCTAAGAATTGGTTGTTGGTTACTGTTAACACATTATTTCACCCATAATTGGCATACTAGTGCCCCCTTATAAGTTCCTAGTATATGGTACCTAGGTACCCAGGGCATTGGGGTTCCAGGGGATCCCATGGGCTGCAGCATATATTTTGCCACCCATAGGGAGCCCATGAAAAGGCTTCTGCAGAACTGCCATTGCAGCCTGGGTGAAAAGGCGCAAGCACCCTTTCGCTGCCATTTACGCTGCACCAGGTCACTTATAAGACACCCCTATAGCAGGCCCTGAAGCCCTGAGGGCAGGGTGCAAAGCACCTGTGTGGGAGGGCACTCCTGCACTAGCAGTGGTGCCCCCACAACCTCCGGGACCATTTTCCCAGACTTCGTGAGTGCGGGAACGCCATTCTACGCGTATACTGGACATAGGCCACTACCTATGTCCAGCTACATAATCGTAACTCCGAACATAGGCATGTTTGGTATCAAACATGTTGGATTCATACCCCAAGGCTTTTGCAAGCATTGGGTGTCTGATTCCATGCACTCTGGGGGCTCCTTAGGGGATCACCAGTATTGCCATTTCAGCCTTCTGAGGTTTTCCAGGCAGCCCCAGCTGCTGCCACTTCAGAGGTTTCTGCCCTCCTGATGCTTGAAAAGCTCGAGCACAGGAAGGCAGAAAAGAGGATTTCCTTTGTGAGAGGGATGTTACAACCTTTCCCTTTGGAAATAGGTGTTACAAGCTTGAGAGGGGTAGCCTCCCCAAGCCACTGGAAATGCTTTGAAGGGCAAATGTGGTGCCGTCCTTGCATAAACCACTCTACACCGGTTCAGGGACCCCCACCAGCCCCTGCTCTGGTGCGAAACTGGACAAAGGAAAGGGGATTGACCACTCCCCTGTCCATCACCACCCCAGGGGTGGTGCTCAGAGCACCTCCCGAGGGCCCCTGGGTTTTGCCATCTAGGATACAAGGTTGGCAGGGAACTCTGGGAGCATCTGAGTGGCCAGTGCCAGCAGGTGACGTCAAAGACCTCCCCTGACAGGTGCTTACCTTGTTAGGTGACCAATCCCCCTTTCAGGGCTATTTAGGGTCTCTCCTTTGGGTGGTTCCTCAGATTTAGATTGCAAGACTCCAGCAGGAATCCTCTGCACCATCTACTGCGATTTCTCACTGAAGAAACTGCATCTGGACCCTCCAGGAACTCTACAAGCTGCAACAAAGAAGCAAGACACCTTCTGCAACATTGTATATCTGGCTCCTGCAGTTGTTTCCCGGTCTTGCATCCTCTGAGGACAGCCTGTCTTTAGCCTGTACCAGAAGAGCGACGGAACCTCCCTTGAAGCGGAGGAGTCACTCCCCTGCTTCTGCAGGCACCCACTGCAACGACGACCTCCTGCATGGATCCCCTCTCCTGCTGAGCTGCTTGGATCCTGCATCACGGGTGGTGGACTGAAGTGGTCCCGGCCGTCCTTGCGTCCAACTGTCTAACTGTGGTGGAAGTAAGAGCTTGCCTCCCCACGCAAGACAGTACCCCAGTGCACTCCGTGTTTTGCAACTGCCAAGGATTGTGGCATTCTTCCTCCAAGTTCTTTGTGCATCTTGTAGCTCTGGCCCCCAGCACTCTATCCTGCGACGCACTGCTTCCTGAGTGGTTCTCCGGCAGCCTGGGAGCCTTTGTTGTAGTTGTGCATGGGCCTCTTTTTGCACCTTCCTTGTCCATGTGCTGTAGGACTCTTGTGTGCGCTGCCTGGTCTTCTGTGGGCTCTGAGTTGCTGAGGGCCCCCTCTGACTCCCCTTCTTCGGTAGAGTCCACCTGGTCCTTCCTGGCCCCAGATAGCACCATTTTACGCTAACCACAAGCTTTGCATGTGCCAAGGCTTGTTGGCAGACTCAGACGACACAAACCCGACTTGCAATCCTCCATCTGGCGTGGGATATCACTTGCACCAACCAGGAACCCAACTTCGTTTTCTTGGGTACAGTACTGACTGTTCTTCACAGGTGGTTCTTTTGCACATTCATCCGGGGTTAGCAGGGGCTCCTGTTCTTCCTGGACTTTACTGTGCCTCTTGGACTTGGTCCACTTCTTCCACAGGTCTTCTTGTCCAGGAATCCACTGTTAGCGTCTTGCAGTCTCTTCTGGGTTTCACATAATTCTTATTCTCGGTTCTGTGTGTGTTCTATGAAACATACTGTGATTTACTCCTGCTTTCCTGGTCACTGGGGTGGGTTCTAGTACTTACCTTTGGGGTCTTCTAGTACTCCCAGCTCCCCTCTACACACTACACTTGCCGAGGTGGGAGACAGACTTTCGCATTCCACTTTTAGTATATGGTTTGTGCCCCCCCTCTAGGCCCATTTCTAACTATTGTGATTTTCACTAATTACACTGTTTTCTATCTGTTTTTATGCCTATTTCTGCATACTAGTGTATATTATTTGTGTATTACTCCCTAATGGAGTACAGTCTATGGTATTTGTGTCACTAAAATAAAGTACCTTTATTTTTCTAACACTGAGGGGGTCATTCTGACCCTGTCGGTAATTACCGCCATGGCGGAGGTCGGCGGTAGCACCGCCAACAGGCTGGCGGTGCACCGCTGGGCATTCTGACCGCGGCGGTTCAGCCGCGGCCAGAAACGGGAAGTCGGCGGTGTACCGCCGACTTCCCGCTGCCCTTGAGAATCTTCCATGGCGGCGGAGCGCGCTCCGCCGCCATGGGGATTCTGACACCCCCTACCGCCATCCTGTTCCTGGCAGGTCTCCCGCCAGAAACAGGATGGCGGTAGGGGGTGCCGTGGGGCCCCTGGGGGCCCCACGAAGAATTTCAGTGTCTGCTTTGCAGACACTGAAATTCGCGACAGGTGCAACTGCACCCGTCGCACCTTCCCACTCCGCCGGCTCCATTCTGAGCCGGCGTCCTCGTGGGAAGGGTGTTTCCCGCTGGGCTGGCGGGCGGACTTTCGGCGGTCGCCCGCCAGCCCAGTGGGAAACCCAGAATGACCGCCGCGGTCTTTTGACCGCGGTACGGTCTTCTGGCGGTTCCCGCTTGGCGGGCGGCTACCGCCGCCCGCCAAGCTTAGAATCACCCCCTGAGTGTTTTCTTTCATGTGTATAAGTGCTGTGTGACTACAGTGGTATTGCATGCGCTTTGCATGTCTCCTAGATAAGCCTTGGCTGCTCATCCACAGCTACCTCTAGAGAGCCTGGCTTCAAGACACTGCCTACATTTCACTAATAAGGGATAACTGGACCTGGTATAAGGTGTAAGTACCATAGGTACCCACTACAAGCCAAGCCAGCCTCCTACACCAGCCTTGTACTGCAGTCCATGAACACCACATGATTCTTAGGTTGATATTCACACACAGTTTGGGACTCAGTTGAACAAGTGCTACTCATGGTCTTGAGGGAGGCTGGAGCCATCCTGTCCCAGGCTACTGCCGATGGTAGGGACGCAGCAAAATCCACTTTACATTACTGACTACACAACAAATGCTCTAGGCAGAGCAATTGCTTCACTGGTGGCACTTCGTTGCCTCACCTGGATGAGGTGGACTGCCTTTTCAGGGGTATTTTAGACATTCCTTTAGGACATGCCATACCATGACACTTGCCTGTAGGGTGTTAAGGCTGATTCTTTGCTTGAGCACTTTAAAGACAAAGGCCATTGCCTGGTCATTCGGACTCTCCATGGCACCACACCAGCCCCATTCCACTTTTCACTTCTGTGGTTAAGGTAGGGGCTACCTGCCATGTTCTTTTTCGCCTAGCCACCTTAAATAGCAATTTCCCCAGTCCTTTCTTGGCTGGGGTCCCCATAAGCCTTATGGGACACGAGGCCAGAGATCTGCCCAGTCCTCCACTCCCCTGGCAGCCTCCAAACCCCTTTAAAATGCTCTCTGACCCTCATGGGGAAACAATAGGCGACAGACTCCAGTACCACCTGCCCCGATGGTGGTCTGTTACCCTGGACAAACCGGTACTCCAAATTTAGTAGGGTTACACCCTTTCATATACGGACACACCTCCAATCCTGCCATCATCTTTCGATCGGCAGACAGATGACCACCTCTCCCTGATGAATCAGGAAGTGCAGGCTCTTCTGCCCAAGAAAGCTATCAAGAGGGTGATGACATCAGGACCAGTTTGTGGCTGCTATTCCCACTACCTTCTGGTACAGAATTAGGACAGAGGTCTCTGCTCTATACTACACATACGCCCTCTCAGCTAATTCCTGAAAAAGGAGAAATTGAAAATACTAATTTTGGCTCAGGTCCAGTCTGCCCTGGAGAGTGGATGGTTCCGCTGGACTTGTAGGACTCACATTTCTATATACCCGTCCGGCCAGCCTACAGGCATTACCTGCGGTTCACGGTGTGCCAGGGGCATTTTCAGTTCACTGTGCTCTGCTTTGGCCTTACCAGTTTACCAGTGCCCCTCCGGTGGTCACAAAAATGATGGTGGTGGTGGGTGCAGCCAGTCTGTGGCGGTCATGCATTCCAGTCTTTCCCTAGCTCAAATCGCCCCAGGCAGTTGTTGCCCACCTCCAGACTACAGCAGAACTCCTGCATTTACTGAAGTTCACTATAAACGTGCTTAAGTCACACCTGCCTCACTCTCAGACAGTCCCTTTTGTCTGAGCCATTCTGGACACAGTGCAGTTCCGCTCCTACCCTGTTATTATTCTGATGTTTCAGTCTCTATCCTAGATTTTGATGAGACTGAGGCTGCTGGGTCTCAGCCTCCTGCATCCTGCTGGTAAAGCACGCCCTCTGGCATATGGACGCCTTCCAGTGGGACCTAAATTCCTAATGGGTGCAGCCTCAAGGTAGTCTCTCCAAAGGGGTCCAGATCTTGGAAGTAACTGCAAAAGACATGCGGTGGTGCCTGGCGGAACGTGATTGGATCAGCAGCAGATCTCTCCCTTCCTCACCAAGAACTTACACTGTTGACAGGTGCATCCCTTCTGAGTTGGTGCAGCTGGAAGAGTGAGATCAGAAAACTCTGGTCTCTGACATCAACTTGTTGGAGCTGGGTGTGACCTGGCAGTCCTGCAAGATGGCTGCCACTCCGTGAGGCTCTGCAGGGCAGGGACATAAATCAGTTTATAATCCGGAGAGATTGGCTACCTGAGGCGCTCTTTATCATGAGACTCGAGGACCAGATTACCAAAGAGATTTGGGCTGGTGAAATGGATCTTGCCCGATGCCCGATGAAAGACCGGCACAACTGGCTGACAAGGGGGCCTGGTGGTGAGGCCGTGCCTTGTGTCCAACTGGAGAGTGAGGCGGGGTCCTGAGGCGGGTCGGCTGCGGCGGAAGACAATGTGGGGGGTACTGACTGCCCACTGCGCCCCCCCCCTTTCGGATAATGAGACCTGTGGGCCTGAGCACCGATGCCCCAGAGCTGGTCTGGCGGCGAGCACCTGCGGGGCCAAGTCAACCGGCACCAGGAATTAGGCCGCAGGCCCAGCAGTTGGGTGCGCTGCGCGGCCAGGCCTGGGGCTTGGACAGTGGTGGTGTACGCTGCCTGGCTGTCTGCTCCGGATGGGGGTGGCGGACGACTGGCTGAAGGTGAGGGTGCCTGCTGCTTGCCTGCATTTGTGGAGTGGCTGTTGAGCGATTGCAAACTATCGCACTGTGTGCCCTGGCCCTCGTGACGGTTTGCCTTGATTGTAGTGGCTGGAGGAGGTGCACTAGGAGGGGGAGCTCTCCCCCCGGCTGCAGGCGGTAACAGGTGGGCTACCCGCGAGAGCAGAAGACACTTTGGGGGACCCGGAAGGAAAAACAAAGGTCTGTGGTGCTGGTGGCTACCTGTGGGCAGACAGGAGTGGGTGATGCGCCCGGCGGCCTGCTCGAGGTTCTTCCGGGGCTCAGAAGTGGTGCCCCTCTACCCGCATTGCGTGGTGGTGCCTGGGAGAGGCTGGTGCTGGGTCAGGCGCCTGCACTGTTGACTTTGGTCTGTGCAGTCCTCCACCAGGGGTAAGAATCTACTAAGATGGGGAAGGCTGACCATAAGCAATCAAAGCTCTCATTTGAGGGTAAAAGAAAGTGCAGCCAGGCGGGCAGATCGACGGACGATCTGCCTCAGGAGGAGGATTCGCAGTCAACCTCAGTGAAAACAATGTTTCTAGACCTTAAACATAGCCTGGCGGGAATAGATGCTAAGCTAGATCTGACAGAGCAAATGGATCACTCAAAAGATAGGGTGGATGATCACGACACCCGTCTTGAGCAGGTGAAATTGCGCACTTCAGACCTGGAGGACAGTCAGCGCGGAGGTGAGCGACTTCTGCAGATGGAGCTGGTGCTGGAAATCATCCAGAATAAAATCTTGAAGCCCGCTCTAGATGAAATAACATCTGCATTTTAGGTCTCCCGGTGTTGACAGCCATGAGGCGCATGGAGGATTATGTAGAGGCTATGTTATCTGCACTTTTTCCTGGTGAGCTCTCCCCAGTGTTGATGGTGGAGGGGGCGCATAGGTTGCTCGGCCTGCAGCTGCCACGCAGGACGCCAGCACACCCTGTGATTGCACACTTGCTAAACTACAGTCAGAGACACAGTGCTTCGCCTTGCTTGCGACGCCGACCCCTAGTCTATAACAACAAAGAGCTCAGCATCTTTCCTGACTACACGCCTGGCATACAGGCGGCCCATAGGGTGTTCCTCCAAGTTAAGCGCACACTGATCCACACAGACACTAAATACTCCCTCATCTACCCAGCTAAGCTACGTGTGCAACATAAGGGCAAACTGTATTTTTTCATACATCTGAAACAGGCAGCAAAATTTGTGAAAACCATCCCCGAAAGAGGACCCGGACGGCCCCCAGGATAATGGAGAGGGCGGGGACACCCTTAGTGATAATGACTGAGAACACCAGTTGCCTGGGGGCACCCGTGGTCCTTGATGGCGAGCTGCAGCCTGCTGGGACACACAAGCAAAATGCGCCTCGATGATGACTGACCCTTTAGTCTTAGAGATGCAGAGGTTCCTGCCCACCCACCCATACTGGGTGGGAAACGGATGGCCGCGCCAGCGCCCCCTTGGATGAGTCCAAATAAGTTGTTTGTTGCAATGCGATGGGATATGACTTTGGGTGGGGGTGGGATGGGGGATCTGGCCCTATTGGGGGACCAGAGTGAGCAGGGGGCGGCTGATGTTTCATTGGTTACCATGTTGGATGTTCCCCTTCTGTTCCTTCTCATCTGTCCCTACTTGTCCTTGCAGATGATTCGAAGTAGGGCTTGGTGTGGGCAGGCTGCGGAGTGATTGCGGTATCTGCTGTGATGATTTCCAGGGATGTGACAGTGCTTGACCTGGAATGTCCGAGGGTTGAATGACGGTCTCAAGATGAGATTAATAACTGCTTGTGTGCAGCGCCATGATAGATATCTGTATGCTTCAGGAGATCCACCTGACTAGTGCCACAAAACATAGGGTGAGAGATGGATGGATTGGTGAAAGCCATGTGGCGGCATACTCAAGCTATGCAACGGGGTGGCCATACTGCTTAGAAAGGGACTTCAGTGGCGTGCAGAGAAAGTGATTACAGGTACGCAGGGCTGCTATGTTACGCTGCAGGGTACATTGCAAGACAGGCCTTTCCGACTGGTGTCATTGTATGGCACCCAATGTGGATGACCCAGTGTTTTTTGAGCTGTGGGGTCTGGTGTGCTCCCTGGGCTTGGGGTCTCTATTATGGGGGGGAGGCTTTAACGTGGTTCTTGACACAGTGGCAGAGCGTGAGAGCAGAGCGAGGCCTCAACATATGGCAGCTGCTAAGGCTGTATCCCTGAATATGATGGAGGGCGCTGTGGTGGATATATCTCCCAAATTTGCATTCCTGGGATATGTCAAGGAGATTCCCTCCGAACAGAGATTAGTGGGGCTGATGGTGCTGGCAAAGCACAGAGTGGCGATGTGTTGGGGTTAGGGGCAGACACCCCGCTGTCAGGATTGGCTGCGTGATTCTGTGCCTCCAGGAACAACTTACTGCATACTGGGAATTAATGCAGTCTCACTCTCGGCCATGAGATGTATGGTCTCCCCTGCAGGTCTACCTTAAAGACCAGCCGTAGTGGTGTGCAACTGTACGCATATAGAGCCAAATGCGACAGCAGTGGCCTCCCCTGATGTACCAAGTCTATGCCCTACTCTTTCAGGCTGGATGCTATGAATGCGAGGACTTCCTTATCCCTTTACCTCTCTTTCTCCCCATTTCTATTCCTGCTCTTCTTTCCGTTCCACTGGTTTCTGGTGCAGAGGGTGACGTGTGCAGATGGGCTACTCGACTATTTTTTTTACTTAAACTTCGTTTACATGTACACGTATCAAATGCTTACTTACTTCAACAGGAAATGATAGATAATAGAACTTCAAGGAGATTGCAGGGTATGAACATGTGGGTACCTGGTGTAATGTGCTCACTGTGTTTTACCTGATGGACAGAGGATGTTCTGTTCTATCTCTCTATATTGAAAGCAATAAAAAAAACACTTGGAGCCGAGAGCAATCCACATGGCACTGCAAGCCTTTCTATCCTCCATCAAGGGGATGTTGGTTCAGGTGCTTGTTGACAGACAGGACGAGGTGTGGTCGTGGACCCTGTCACAAGGCTCTGCAGCTCTGGAAATGGCTCGAATATCAAGATATTTTCTTGGTCGTACAACACCTGGCTGGCTCTCTGTACCCCAGGGCGGAGAACCTCAGCTGTCAAAGCCTAGCATATCATGTAAAGCGTGTCCATCTGGAGGTGATGCAGGGTCTCTTCCATGACTGGGGAGAACCATGGTTAGATCTGTTTGCTACCGCTGAGAACGTGCAATGTCAGCACTTCTGCTTGTTGGAATTTCAAAGGCAGCTCTTGCTTAGAGATTCATTTTTTTAGTGAGGCTCAAGACTGCTGTACACCTTCCCGCCGATACCACTCCTGCCTCAAGTTCTGAAGATCAGGACAGACCGGGCCCAAGTCATCCTTGTGTCAACTCTTCATTGAGGTCACTGGGTTGAAGAAAGCGGTGCAGAAACAAATCATCTCCAGATGTATTGTGGTCTTCACAAAGATCTGCTGTGCGCTGGCCAAGAAACAGCCCCCTGAGGACCTGTGAGCTCACTCCACTAGAGCCAAGGCTGCAACCACTGCATTAGCTCATGGAGTTCCTCTCCTGGACATCGGTCAGGCTACCACATGGGCATCTCTGCACACATTTATGAAACACTACTGCCTGGACAGTTGGGTCCATTGTGACAGGCACATTGCCTATTCGATCCTCCAGGATCTTTTGATCTGAACCTGTTTGCAGACCCACCCCTGGGGGTGGTATTGCTTGGGTATCTATTCTAAGATAAGGAATCTGCGGCTAGAAGCCTTTATCAGAGGAACAAATGGCTGTCCTCTGGTATCGCTGTATCCAATAGTGACTATCTAACCGCAGGTTCCTTACTGTATGTAATGTATTTCTCCCTAGGAAAGTACCTGTAGTTTCACAGGTTCTTGCACACTAATCCATCCTCCTTCTAGCATGGCTCCATGCTTTTAGGGCAGAAATGTCCCAAAAAGAAACTGATGTCAGCTCGCTGGGGTGACGCCTGTATGGGCACCACACATGTAATTTTCAGCAGGGGCAATCCCGATGACGCGGAGCCAATCAACACCACCAACCAGCACACAGATACTCCTCAATATTTTTCTGATCCAGTCTGATGCCTGCAAAATATTCTAAGGTAAGGACCTCTGGCTAGATAGAGTCTCTTCCAGATAATGCATTACTGAAGGTAAGTAACATGTTCTCTATTACCATATATAACTATACCAACCCTTCAGCTGTGCATGGCATGTGATTGGCCTGTGGCCAGGCCCTGCACCCACCTACCTACCCATGGGTGGCCACCCACCGGTACCCATGGCTTGTGGCCAGGCCTTCCATCCAATCACCTGCTGGCATCCAACTCCTTGCACACCTGCCATGCATAGTTTTGGCATCAATTATGTCATTTGAAACGTTGCAGTGATGTTATTAGTGATGTCACAGAACATGTCATGAGTGGTGCAATAAGTGGATAAATTAGCAGTGCATTGTGAGGACACTTGGTATAGGTAATTGTGGTGTGGCTATCAAGTTGATATCACTGCACACAGAAGTGCGAGTTCTAATAATTTGGAGGTGATGCGTATATTATAAATTCAAGTTAATTGTGGTGTGGCTATCAAGTTGATATCACTGCACACAGAAGTGCGAGTTCTAATAATTTGGAGGTGATGCGTATATTATAAATTCAAGGTATAATTATAACTTTATTTTAAATTTTGTTTGTCTAGAAAGAATAACGTTTTTCTAAATGGAAATGTTAGCCTTTGTTTTTTTTTTTGACTGAATGTTAATGGTTTTTATTTTTTGAAAAAAATAGTTTAAATCGTAGAGTGCACTGTCATCGAGTGAAGTTTTGAATGGAGTATTTCCAGTTTTGGAAATCTCTTTTCTTTGCACCCCCTTGACCAGTAACTGCAAAACTTTCCACCATCTGCCAATATGGAAAAAGCTACAGGTCTGGAAATTCACGTGGAGATTCATCAAATGGGGACAAAGTTATTAGCAAGTAAAAATCTGAAATTCCGATAGCTGGGAATCCCAACTGTAACTACAGACTGGCTACGACCACTCTGTAATATATCATTATATATCTATATCTAGTTCTCTATCGGTATTCACTGAGAAAAAACAAAGGTTCCAGGGATGTTATAGTTGGGAAATAGAATTTAAAAAAAACCTTAGAAATTGACTAAGCAAAACAAAGGTTACAGGGACTTTATAGTTCGGTTCAGATTTCTCAAGCCCAAGGTAACTATAACTCAAGCCCTTGCCATACACTGCTAATTACCCCACAGTCACAATTATTCCCACAGTCAGGACATCTTCTATGACATCACTGATAATATCACTGCAACATTTGCAAAAGTTATTGATGAGAATACTGCCCCGGGGGAGAGGGGTGAGCGAGTTATAGTTACCTTAGGGCACGAGTTATAGTTTCTTGAGAAAAGTGCTGAATTTCTATGGTTTTGTGGGTGTAAAGTCTGAACCTAGCTGTAAAGTCCCTGTAACCTTTTTTTTTTTTTTTTTTTTTTTTTGTGTGTGTGATGTTCTATGTTTTTCTAAATTCTATTTCCTAACTATAACATCCCTGTAACCTTTGGTTTTTTCAGTGTTTTACTAGAGTTTAACATAAAGTAATATTTAATTACCGTAAGTTTATCCAACCTCTGCTGCGCATGCCCTCCTCAAGGCCTGCAACCAACCCCTGCAGGCAGCCAACCCCACGCTGTAGATCTGTGAGTGAGTGTGTGAGTTGCTGTATGGGTGTGTGAGTGGGTGTTTGTGTGGGTTTGTAAGTTGGTGTGTGTATGAATAGGTGGTGTATGAGTGGCTGTGTGGGTCTGTGAGTTGGTGTGTGGGTGGTTTTGTAGGTCTGTGAGTGGGTGTGAGTTGTTCAGTGGGTCTGTGAGTGGGCTTGTAAGTGGTTGTGTGAGTGGCTGTGTGGGCCTGTGACTAGATGTGGTAGTGTTTTTTTGGTCTGTGAGTGGGTGTGTGAGTGGTTGTGGGGGTCTGAGTGTGTGAGTTGTTTTGTGAGTCTTTGAGTGTGTGTGTGTGTAAGTGGTTGTATGTGTTTGTGAGTAGTCTCCTGGGAACTGTCCCACTTGACAAAATGGTGACCACAACTTTGCGCATAGGTGGCGGGCAGCCAGTCACAGCATTGCTGATGGTTTGTTGGATCCATTTCACTAGATATACATAAATCTTTTTTTTTTAGTAGCTGCAAACATACTGAACAGACTCACACCCGATTACAAAAAGAGACTTTTCCTGGCCAAGATCTATCTAGATTTCTGCCAAATTTTGTGTAATTCTGTTCAGGGGTTCGGCCTGTAGTTATGTCTAAAATCCCCAGGGGAAACTGCATTGGGAAAATGCCCTCCTCTTTTCTCACCCCCACCAACTTGACGAATCACCCCGAAAGTTTCCAGACAGCAGCTGAAGTAAAAGGCAAACTAGTTTTGAAAAATGTATGAGGATTTGTCAAACGGCACCTAAGTTATTAGAAAAAAAAAACTCTTTTCCTATGGTAACTAGGTCCTAACTATAACTACCTACTGGCAACCCCAGTAGGTATAGGCGTATATATATCTCCATATATGTATGTGTGTGAGAGAGCGTGCATGTGTATATATATATATATATATATATATATATATATATATATTACACTCACCATTCATGAACAAAAAATTATAACTGATCTGTACCACAAGCCTAAAGTTGCCCATTTGTATCTAAACTGGACTTCATGTCACCCACGCCACACTAAACTCAGCATCATCTACAGCCAAGCACTCAGAATAAGACACATCTGCAGCAATGAAGACACTTGTAAAGACCATCTACAAGAGCTTGTTACATTATTCAAAAAGCGAGGCATATCATTCTGCAACAAACTGACAAGTCCATGCAGTTACCAAGGGCAGCTTTTATTTGGAATACCAACAGAAGAAACAAACGTGACAGAATCCCATTTGTGGTTTACTATCATCCATCAGCTCCCAACTACAGAAATAATACAAACAACTTTTTCCTTACTATCCACTTGTGAAAAATTGCAAAAGCTTTTTCCAAAACCGCCAGTCACTGCTTACCACAGAGCTCCCAATTTATGATCACTTATTATCAGAGCTGAACTTAAGCAAGCTGTAACAAATGCAGGAGTTCATTTCTGTGATTCTAAAAGATGCATCACATGTGAATACCTTTTACAAACATCGGTAACTAGCTCTGCTACAAGAAGGACCTATGGAATAAGACAGCATCTTACATGTCGTTCAACATGCATTATTTATGTGATTCAGTGCCAGTGCCAAAGCTGTAAAAAACCCAATATGTAGGCCATATAGTGAATGACCTCCGTACATGATTCGGGAACCACAAATCAGCAATAATAAAGAAACTTGACCAGTCTGTAGCCAATCATTTTAACCTTGTAGACCATTTACTATCAGATTTGAAGATTTGCCCTGTGGAACATGTTTTAAAGGACTGGACATCAGTGAAAAAAAACTTCTGGATGTACTGTTTAAAATCACTGCATCCAGATGGACTGAACATCACTGACAATACCATTTGATTTCTGCATATCTGAAGAGTTCTCAGGACTGCATTAATTCCACATTCCAATTAGAATCTTCACTCATGATGTTTTTTAAAAATTCAGCAGTGTCAGCTGTGCAGCCACTGAGCAAACCATCTTGGACTACATGAGGAAGGCGGAAGCTGAAACGTAGTAGAAATATATTTTTGTTCTATGGTGAGATCTGTTTGAGTCACATCTTTCTTGGATATTACATTTGCTTGTGACTCATTGCATCCTTTGGGATCCAGATTTTTTCCCAGGAACACACACACACACACACACACACACACACACGAGGGAGAAAGAAGTGTTGTTGGTTCCCTGCACGCAGGTGGGGCTGTTCTGCTTTTCTTCCTTCAGTGAGAATATCTACAAAGCAGACTTACCTTTAAAAGTAAGTAACAATTCATTTTCCCTGCTATTCCTTATTATGGGCTTGAAAAGTCACCACTGCCCATTCAGGAATACATGCTACATCTTTTTCTTCTGGACCCTGTAAGCCTGTGCCATCTCTACCGGCAACTTAGAATTGCTCCCCACACACTAAATAGCCCACAAACTAAAAGGTAACATTTGGAGACTGAACTCTGACCTTTTAAATGTCTAGGGTAACAGAGAAAATGTAACATTGCCAGCGAAATAGCTGCTATTCACAGAACCATGATCAGATAAGCTGCCCAACTAAGAAATCCAATAAGAATATCAGTTCAAATCAGACAGAAATAAAGCAATTAAAAAAGCTACATTTATCCTCTGGGAATCATTTTTTACAGAAAATATAAATAATTTAATTATGAATACAACAAAATAGTTGGTAAGGAGACTGGACTGCAAGTTGGTTTAAAAAAGGCAAAACATTTTGCAAAGAGAATAAGTCCAGTAAACTAATGGCAAGCTATCTGAAACTCAAAAAAGCCTGCTCCATTAAAAATGGCATCAGAAAAAATTATACGGTTCAACTAATGGTTAAGCCATCATGAAACCATCAAGGATTTCTTCTGACTACGGTACTCTGCCACACAACCACAGGACAAGGTGAACATTGCTTTATTCATAGATAAACAGAGCTTTCTGACAATCTCCTTGCAACATAAAGCTCTTTAGAATGCCCCTTTAACATCACAGCCATCAACGCTCTTCCAGACTGCAAAGACCCTCAGCCAGATGGCGTCCCCAATATATTTTATGAAATTGTCAAATGATCCTTGGATCCCCAGTTTAAATTCATAATTCAATGTTTTGCTAGTACTCAAATTGCCTAACGTTCAGCTGTTGAAGCCTCGAGGGAATTAATTCCAAATGAAAAGAAAAGCACACTTGGTCCAGAACACTCTTGCTCGATTTCACCTCTTTATTCTGAATGAAAAAAAAGATTGCAAATGTCTGTGCCAGCAGAATTCTGATTCTTTTCAATTTAATCTTCCCCCACCCAAACAGGGTTTGTGAAAGGTAGCAAGTCAATTGACAATGCACACCTTTTTGCACACAAATCAAACGAGAAACTATTTAAATCCCTTTGCCTGTAGCATGGAACACGGAATGAAATAAAGGCTTTGATACGGTCCCATGGTCCTTTCCATAGTCCACTTTGCAAAAAACAAATTTGGGTCACTTCTTTATTGCAAAGATCATGCAGTATATCTAAGACAGGAAGTGTGCATACAAACCAATTGCCAAACATCATCTTCTGCATCACACGATCTTCGTTGATAGTCATAACTAATAGAAGAGGTCTGCACTGCCTGTGTAGACCCCATCTGTAAATGAATAATCGATTTTTAAATGCCATAGGTTTTTTTGTCTGTCTTATTCCATGATGAAATGCACCCTGTGACAGCCTATCAAAATCTCATTTTCTATCTGGGTGAATACAAAGACTGAGGGCCTTATTACGAGTTTGCAGAGGGGATTACTCCATCACAAACGTGCCGGATATCCCATCCATCGTATTAGAAGTTCCATTACATTACGTTTGTGATGGAATAATCCCCTCCGCCAAACTCGTAATGAGGCCCCGGATACCAAATTGAGACCTGCATTGCAGTTTTTATTTGCGCAGAAAGTGAAATCTACGAAGTAAGAAAACAGAGAATGCAACCTGATAGACTTTAAATATAAAGATAAAAAAGGTTGCTGTCCCTTTAAGAATCCCCAAGGTTTCTCTGCCCACAGAGCACCTAACTGTCATTTTGCCTCAAAGATGGTCCTGTTTTCTAGCTCATGTGAGAAGGGCCGTCAGAGCACCTTCGAGGATTAGAATACCAGTTGTTTGATTATTACCAGCATTCTTCATAGCTTTTAAATTTCAGTTGATGTGTTCAGAGATTTTCTGTTGAGCATTAAAGAAAAATCCAGATTACTGGGAGACTTTTACCACTAAATACCCTGTCTTTTGAGAAGTGCCCTTCTTGTGTCGGAAGAAGGGCAACAGTAGACCCTCCACAAGTTCTGTGTGGTATGTCTGCCATGAGACCAAATAGTGAAAGACTGCAACCAAATAGTGAAAGACTGCAACATCTGTAAAAAGATGTCTAATGCACTCTCAAGGACAGAGAAGGTATCAGGCTGATGAGCCCAAAGGAAGATATGAAAGCAGAGGGGAAGCAGAAGGAAAAGAGGAGACAACTTCTGAACCTCTGAAAAACAGCCAGTCGACAAAGACTCCCACAGAGGGAGATCTAAAGAAAAATCTTCATCAAGATATCGGTAACATAATTTCCTGTGTCATTCTGGTTTGATGCAAGGGTATCAGTGTTTGGGCATCAGCCAGACTTGTTCACAGTGCATAGGGAGCTCGACTTCACACAAATGACTGTGATAAAGAGATGAGATCACTGTCAAAGAAACATGGTTGATTGGCATCAACATACAGACATCACTTGATGTTGATGTCTAAGAAAGGCCTCAGCAGCGACAGTTTCTGTCTGCAATGTTCAAGAGTTTCATTCGAAGTTGATGGCTTAATTGTTAAAGAAAGACAACCCTAAAGGTCCAACTCCAGTCTTAAACTGATCATGTTTAGATCCACATCCCCATCTGTAGCTTTGCTGCAGTAATCACCTTTGTTACATTCACCACAATTTTCATCACCAGAGCAGCAGAGTAAAGTAACTGCAAGGTTTACTACCTCCTCTTTGACAATATGCCCAGGAAGAGAGCAGCCACTCTCAAAAGACATCTTTCTTCTGCCTCTCATCCAATTACATCAGATCCTCATCCATTGCAATTTAGACCAATAAAGCAAATAATACCTTTGAGGATCCGCAACAAGAACCTCTACAACCATTCAATTTATCACCAAGGATGTCAAGACAAATATCAATGCCCCAGATAAGGAAGAGCACACCAGCTCCTTCTCCCTCTCCAAGCTATACTCCAGAAAAAAGAAAAAGGATACCGAGCTCCAACAACATTGATAACACTGTTGGCAACAGATGACTCTGCATCATTTACACCAACTTCACTGACAACATCTCCATCTAGATCCTTTCTGGTGGACGACACCTCTAGGTTTCAAGAGGTCTTGGTTAGAGGGGCTGCTAAGTTAAATATCCCTCTGCATAGAACTATTGGACGTAAGATATGCTTAACTGGTGTTTCTTTCTTAAGACTTGTGCTACTGCCCTTCTTGGTTGTTACCAATGTGAAATGTGTGAAGGAATACATTCATACATTCAAATACTGCAAGAAAATTAATTGGTAGCCAACCAAATAATTAGTGCTGCAATTTATTTGACAGAACTGGCAGCAACTGGATATTGCCATGTCATATCAATAAGATAACTATGGCCCTCATTACAACAGCTGCCCGCCAAGGTTGGACGGCCGGGCGGCCGCCAGTGCAGCCGCACTCCCGCTGCATTTCACTTTTGAGATCCCTGCTGGGCCGGCGGGCGGAAACCTGGTTTCCGCCCACCGGGGATCATGGCCGCAACACATGAGCCAGCTCCAAATGGAGCCGGCGGTGTTGCGGCTGTGCGACGGGCGCAGTTGCACCCGTCACGCTTTTCACTGTCTGCTTAGCAGACAGTGAAAAGCTGCACGGGCCCTGTCAGGGGGGCCAGTGGCATGGGCAGTGCAGGGGCCCCCAGGGGCCCGCGACTCCCCATACCGCCAGCCTTTTCCTGGCGGTTCAAACCACCAAGTAAAGGCTGGCGGTAGGGGGACTCGTAATCCCCTGGGCAGCGCTGCAAGCAGTGCTGCCCTGGCGGATTAAAACCGCTGGAACAAAAGTGGCGGTAAACCGCCGGGACTGAAGTGGCAGTAAACAGCCGGTCCCGGCGGTGCGACTGCGGCTCTTCTGCCACGGTCTTAATACCATGGGAAGCATCGCCAGCCTGTTGGCCGTGCTTCCGTCGGAACAGCCCTGGCGGTCTTTGACCACCAGGGTTGTAATGACCCCCTATGTCTGTCTAACAGAAGTGCAATTAAAATTATGAATCTACCTTTCTCTGGAAAATATCTGCTTGGCCAGCACACAATGGAAGAAATGCAAAAGATGAAAAATAAGGCAGAGACATTGAAAACTGTTGGACTCGAGGAATGGAAAACATTCTTCTGACTACAGCTCAGATCGAGAGATCGTAGATTTAATCACTGTAAGGTTCAAACCCCTGGCTGGTCTTTCAACCAGCTAAAGCAACAACTATATCCTCAAAGTCACAGGTATCTTTACCAATCCAGAACTTCTAAAATAAAAATGAGGCAGTCAAAACCTGTCTTCTAGAGGAAGACAATCATCTGGCACAAGTCAGTGACAATTTGATACCTCCCCTCTTGTTCACTTTAGTGGGCTGATCAGTATCCTTGCATATGACAGAGTGAACTTTAATCACAAACAATAAATGTGTGTTAACT
Organism: Pleurodeles waltl; assembly: GCF_031143425.1. NCBI lineage: Eukaryota > Metazoa > Chordata > Amphibia > Caudata > Salamandridae > Pleurodeles > Pleurodeles waltl. Next base: position 1,141,587,588 of record NC_090440.1, on the reverse strand, counting down.
ATTGTGCATTGTGAATATTTTCTTCATTTCAGAAACTCCGAACCCACCAAAACCAAATGCAAAGCACCACCTAACTGTAGTCAGGAAAGAAGCAACTATCCTGTTAAAGAAAGGATCTATGGAACCAGTTCCTGCAGATCAAAAAGGTCTGGGAGTATATCCCAAATATTTTCTCATAATCCAATAAGGACAGAAAAGAGAATTCATACCCCAATTAGATTTGAGATTCCTAAACAATTTATCAAACATGAAACATTTGGAATTTACTTGTATCTGAAGGAAAAAGATTAGATTGTGCAATAGACCTACAGGATGCACCTCCACATATCTTTAGCTCACTCCCATAGAAAATGTATTTGATTTATAGTAGGACACCAACATTATCAATTCACAGTACTCCAGTTTGGCCTTCAATCTGTGCCACACACATTTTCAAACTTCATGCCTGTAATAGCAGCTTCCCTAAGAAGAAAGGAGACTTTCATTTATTCTTACATAGACAATTGGCTGCTGAAAGCGCACAGTCCACAGAAAGTAGAACATGACTAATGACAATGAAATTCTGTACAGATTAGGTCTACAGATCAGCGAACACAAAATCAATATCTGCTCCAGTCTGTCTTATTTAGGGGCAACATTGAAATCTCTAAAAGCAAGAGTGTATCTTTCAGAGGAGATAGTTTCTTCTATCAAGAACAAATGTCATATCCTGTCATCAACCCTTCAACCAACTGTGACAATGATAGCATTACTCTGACAATGCTTAGAAAATCAGTTAGAATCAAAGAGAAAACAGTTCGGTAGATAAATTGTCTTTAACTTTGGCAGCACGTACAATCCCTCAAATGGTGCAAGTCAGAATTTGCTAGTAGGAACACGATTTCAAAAACAACTTCCATCTAAGTCATAATGGATGCTTCCATTGTGGACTGGGAAGGTCACATACGCAATTTAAGAATTCAGGGACTGTGGTAAACAAAAGAGAAAAATCATACTGCATACATTACATAGAACTCAGAGCAGTTAACCTAGCTTTCAAAGTCTCTCGCATCTCTTTAATGTATAATTGACAATTCAGATACAAACAGGCAACGCTACCCGCATGCATTACATACTAAAACAAGGTGACACCAGTTAAAAACTGCAGTGCCTTCCAGATCAGCTTCTGCTGTGACCACTATGTTGATGTCTATGAAATACCCCAAAAAGTTGCAAACAAAGTCAGAATAATAAGGGCCTGATTTAGATGTCGGCAGAGGGAACACTTCTTTACAACCATGACGGATATCCCATTCGCCGTATTACAATCCCCATAGGACAGAATGGGATCGTGATACGGCGAACAGGATATCCATCAACATTTGTAACAGAGTATTCCCCTCCACCAACTTCTAAATCAGGCCGTAAGTCGTCCTCTGAAGACAAAGGCAACAGTAGGTTCTACAAATTCCTTCGCAAAATTTGTCAATAACAGCCTCCTGTACATTCCTTATCAACATCTAACCTTTCGCTTACTTCCACAACTATTCAACCACCAAACCCACAATGGATTCTGCTTTGCCTCCATGATCTTCTTATGTACCATTATCACGATACATCCACCAGCACACAACCACAATTGGTGCAGTCCTCGTTGGTGCAACAGCAGTCGGCACAATCATCCTTGGCACTGCCGTTGTCTACGCTAACTCAGGTGGCACTGTCTACGTTCATGTTCCCCACATTGACGACACCTTTGTCAACATCACCCCCATTGACAATAAGGAAAACGTATTTGTAGGCACAGTTGGAAAAATGCCATCCCACATGTCATCCAGAAAAGCCATGCTCGAGTTGGACTAGACTTTTGGACACAGTACAGATAGGCCAGCTCACAGCCCTTCTCAGCTGTACATACATGGGGAGGATGATGATTTCGAAGATTTTGATCATTACTTGGATGTTTACTAGGAGGTTCACTACCAAGATGGTCCATATTACTATGCCTCAGTTAATCAATCTTGGTATGATAGAGATCCACACTATTTCCTACAGTGATAGGGCTCCATATCCATACACATCCATGCTGCTAGTCTCACTGGAAGGGGTGTGGAATTTATTAAAATATCTACTTGTCCAGGGGACAGGTTGCTTCTCAAATCTACTTGTCCTGTAAAAAGATCTACTTGTCCCTTTGGTGCCATGTAGTGTGGCGAAAAATTATGGCAGCAATCTCATTATGTAAGAGCTCTGATAATAGCCTCTCTGATTATGCCAGGGCTACTATCATAGTAGGGCTTGAATACTTGCAGTTTCAATCCCCACTGTAGCAATTTCCTTATTTTGCCACCTTTCTGCAGATCTGCATACTGGGGCTGGAGGAAGCAGTAAGCAATAGTTCCAGGGCTGGAATGCCTTTGAGTCTGCAAACCTACTAACATGCATGTTTTAAAGATTTTCACCAGCTTCTCTCTAATATTTTCCCATAATAAGAAAGGTTGGACATTTACTCCTGACAATGGCAGAATTAGAACTTCTTCCAGGGTTGGAAAGAAAGTCGCTGGAGGGAAAATGAACTTGCAAATGCTCAATAGATTTTCACATGAGCAAATCTACACATCGTATTTACCCATGCTAAAATACAGTTCACAAATATTTTATAGGGGTACGACATATACCATGGGTGCACTTTTGTGACTTTCTTTAAGAATTTGGGGCCACATGTAGGTAGGTTCAGATTTGTGAGTTGCAAATCCGAATGTAGGATGGTACTCCTGACATTATCTGTGATTCGCAAGGGCTTCGCAAATGCCCACCTCATGAATAATCATGAGGTGGGTCGCAATTTGCGACCCCCTTGCGAATGGCGGACCTCACAGGGATGGTGGCCTGCTGGAGACAGCAGACCACCATGTCTGTGACTGCTTTTCAATAAAGCATTATTTTTTTTTTTTTGTATTGCAGCCCGTTTTCCTTAAAGGAAAACGAGATGCATTACAAAAACGAAAAATGAAACGTTTTTGTTTCATTTTTTCAGAGCAGGCAGTGGTCCACAGGACATGTTTACAGTGACATTCACTTTTGCGAAAGTGTTAGCACCCATTTGAAATGGGTGCAAACTGCGATTGGTTTGCGCCCGCGTTCGCAGTCACAAAACAATCCTACATTGCACTGCGAGTCGCAATTAGGAAGAGGACACCCCTTCCTAATTGCGAGTCGCAAACCCGTTTTGCGATTCGGTAACCAGGTTAAAAAGCTACCTACATGTGGGTCTTGGTCCCTAATTAGGTCTGGTGTTAACAAAGACATTTTGTTTTTATTAAACTTCTATTCCTCTCTCTTTCGGCTGGCTTTACTGTGAGTGATCGCATTCTGCTCTTCCCCAAGGAGCATATTGGCACACAAAGTAGTTTTGTTCAGTGTCAGGAACTACAGTGGCAATCAGTGACGTAACGAAACTGGAGGGTGCCCCTTTGTAAAGAACATGGAAGAGCCCCCTCTCCAGACTCACTCGGGGCAGGTGCTGTGCTGAAGGGGCCCCCTGGAGGGCGGCTGCGGGGCCTTTGTTATGCCACTGGTGGCAACGTGTGCTTTTAGAGTTCAAAAACTTTTTGGGGGGGTTTTGCCAGTGTTTGTTACAATGTTGAGGGCCTGGTAGGTCCCACAACAATAAAGTGTTACAAAAGCCATGTCAAAACAAGACACACATTGATGAAACTAAAAGACTTATAAAAATATGTCAGATCAGTTGGCTTTGTCAGTGTTTGTTTATTTTCATGCTTCCCATAATCGTGTTGAAAATGGTTACACTGATTTTCCATTAGAAATATTTTTGGGAAATACTAGCATGCATCAACACATTTTACTAAATGAAACTTCATTTGCATCTAATCAGAGCACATTCTGGGAGCATTATACTTAGCCTCATAGCCTAAACTTTTCAAACATGTGTATACACGTTTGTTTTTTTTTGTACTGGAACCAACGTCAGTAGTGAAGTGTGACCTTAAAACATTTATTTCCAGCACTCACCCTAATAATGAAGGCTTTCAAATAATGAACCATAAATACAAGTTCGAACAGCATTATCCTTTGGACACACATTACCTCAACTGCAGAGAGTTCCACTCTTTGTAAAGTGGCAGCCAAAGGGTTTGTGCTGCAGAGGGTTGGGCCTACTTGTCCCAAGGACAAAGTAAACATAAAAACTTGTTGCCCTTGACCCCAAACAAGATGTCCCGGGCGAACATGGTGAAAACTTATACTAGATTTCCAGACTGCCCCTACCCCGCCACCTCTGTAGTTTGCATTTCCTTCACTACTGCAACTGCTGCATGGACCTATGGTCCCTCCCTAAGGCTTGCTGAAGTAGATGCCACTTAAAATAACTAGGCAAAAGGTAGGAAGAGGATGGTGACAAGTAGGTAACTTTGCAAGGGGGAGAGGAGATGGATAATTGCATCTTGCCAGCTTTGGCCACTTCCACTTGCCAATTCCCTGTCAGACAGCATAGTCCGGTCCTATTTGGTCTTCGAAATCTGTGAATTTGTTAGACCTACATTGATCACCTCTCCGGCTATTGTCCATGAACTACTCAAGGCAACTAGAAAAGACGTATATGTCATCGTACAATACTCCATTCTGCCTGTTGGATATCCAAGAGCAGATTTAGTGAGGGGAACGGGAATATAGATAGAGGCAAGGTTGTTACCCCATATGCTCAGCTCAGTCTGGTTGCAGTAAACATGCCAGTAATCCTGGGCTGCTATGTTTGACCGATGTGCAGTGGCGGCTGCCACTGAACGGGGGTGGTGGGGAGGGGGGCAATAAAAAATAATTAAAAAAACAACAACAAAAAACACCTCTTTCTTCTGGAGCCGCATACCCGTCTCCTGTCCTCTTCCTGGCAGCACGCATGCTCCCAGCCAATCATGATGCTACTGTCACCAGCATGACAGCAGCATCGTGTTTGGTGTGAGTGCACTGCTTCGGCGCTCAAAGTGGGAGTGAAGGCCTGTGCACTTTCTCCTCCCGGCTGTTTAATACAGCTGGGTGCAGAGTGCAAGGTGTGCATGTCTGTTTGGCTGGCCCAGATATGCGCACACATTGTGCACATAAAACTCCCCCTCCAGCCCAGCCCTGCCTCAACCCGGCTCCCAGGTAAAATAAAATGATAACACTTCGTTATTACCATTTCTACTTTTCCTTCCTCTGCTGCTTGAAAGCAGTGGGGAGACGCTCCTCTGCCTTTGCAGAGGACCCACCCCCTGCCGATGTGGGCAGATATACAGCAGTATATACATTTGATCCTTGATGATAACAAAAGGAGCCCAAGAATATACTGCAAACACAAACACAGTTCAGCAGCAATGATCAATGCCACCTTCTGTCAGGTTGCATTTGCAGCTGCTTTCAGAAGACAAGGTTGGTTGTGTAGCACCTCATTGTGGCCTGAGGCTTGGCTGTCATGTTGATGATGCCTTAAAGAATATAAATTGACAGCAATAACAGGTTGCTGGGAGCATTTCAATCTCAGCGTCAACATCCCTCTCGTGGAGCCAAGAGATGAGTATTGAGGGCCACACTGCTACGGTTTCCAGTGCACGCATGCATGAATAGACAAAGGGAGAGTGGGGCTATGCTAAGCTGGCTTAGGAGGAGGACATGCTCCTCTTCAGGCTGCAGTCGGGTAAATCTCCTCTGGAGTCTCTTCCTTAAGGCCTGGACAAAAACCCACCACCCAAGCAAAGTGAATAATCCACTCCGGATTAATGTAGGGAATCCGCCGATGGCTGAAGTCATTGCTGTTCACAGTGATAGCTCTGGGATGAGTTTGAAGCCTGATGAGGTGCTTTAGTTTCTTCTGTGATGCCCAGACTGCAGTTTAATGTCATCTTACATCACGTGCATCATGCATGCTCACATACAACATCCATGTCCGCCACCATTGCAAGGGACTGGAAGACTTCATTTAACAGAAGCGATCAGTATGCAGCCACCCTACACAGGCAAAAAGGTCATCTCTGCCTTGTAATATTGTCGATGCCTAATCAGGACAGTTATGTCTACAAAGATTTTGTGGTTGAAGTTCCTGCGATTTGCAAAACCACTGGCTTTGTGACAGCAAAATTCCTTTTTGTAAAGTATAAAACCCATTTTGTGAGCTGGAACAATTTTTCAAACTCGTAAAATTGTCTGTGCGACTCAAACCGAATCACAATTTAGAAAGGGTTTTCCTTCCTAATTACAGTTTGGAATCCTATGTGTAAAAGGGTTGTCACTGGAATTCTGGTCCTAAACCATTGGCCAGTTACAAACTCCACAAAGGAGGTGATAACTGAATGGCTGCCTCATGGGGAGCAGCCAGTGGTCTCCTGATGTTTTCCAAAATGGCAGACTTTTTTTTTCGTTAGAGCTGCACTGGTTCCATCTAGGAACACAGGGTATTAAAAATATTTACTTTCCCTTTTTGTAATACAGTACTAAGAATGGCGGTTTATTGTACCTTGTAGGCCAGCTTTCCTGTGACTGTAGCCAATCACAGGTAGTCACAAATTGTGACAAGTCTACTGAATATTAATTAAGCAGGTCACTCTGTGGCTCAAAGACAATTTGTTAGTTTGGTAAGCGACCAATTAGTGCATAGATCGGTTTGCAAAATCAGATTTCATTTGTAAAAAGTCGGTGCACAATTTACATCGTTTTTTGCGGAGCTAAATTTCCAACATCAGGCTCTGAATTGTTAAATCATTAGGTAAATAAGGGTCTTTTCACATTTTGTCATTGTGCTACCTGCCTGCGGTTTGCATAAGCTCACTAGGGGGCTGATTACAGGTTAGACGGCGCAGAATTACCTCATGTAATTCCTCTGTACCCGAATACATGTGGGTATATTACTCCACACCCAATTTTTACGGGTGTCGGAGAACCAGATCAAATGCACCCTTCCAGCAAAGGCCTTTCCTTTCTCCTTCTCCCCCTACCTCAACCAGAGGTCCACGCAGACATTTGCAACCTACTCAGAGCAGATGGTTACTGTAAGCATTAACCCTCATGTGTTTGGGAATGCTGTGTGGTTTTGGGTCCCACTCAGTTATTACCCATTCCAAGTGCTTTAACTTGTAATTGACAGTACTGGGAAGGATTTATCTCATGGTAAGCGTAAAATTGCATACAATTTTACATTTACCCTTTACCTTCCAACTCAATCAGGGCATTGATGGCAAAGAGAGAGACCACAATGACTTTGAGCAAAGATGTTATTGGGTATCTGTTTCTAAATTTGATCTGCTAAGTTCAACAGTTTCAGCCATGTTAAATTGTTAAATCACCTGTTAGGATGTGATTTAGATGAATGCTAATTTGGGGGCACACATTATTAGAATGAGCTGGAGAAGATATCCTCCTGGATCCGTTTTATGAAAAGCATCAAGAGACTTCATTGTCTTCTGTGGAGATTTCTTTTTCCACTCGCAAGCAGTTAGAACAAATTATGCACCCACTTCTTTCATGATTCTCCTTTAAAATGCCTTTTTCAGCATAGAAGAATATATCAGAGCAAGTGATATGAAGGTGAGAGGCTTTAAAACAGCGCTTTAGCCCTGAAATTATTTTAGCACGTCACTGTAATTCCTAATCTATAATCTGGGGAGTTCCAAAATAAAGTGTTTTAGCACAAACATTGGTGTCTTGGGCTAATAGATAAATAGTTAGTAGTACTCAGGCACCGTCACTGACAGTGCAGGTCTTTTATTGTGTTTTAAAACATGTGTGCCCACTAGAAATTCTCGAAGTTAGTCACTGAAAACCCTGGAAAAGGAAGCTAAAGCTATCTGCTTTCCATGAACTAATGTTCCCTTTTTTGTTTGACAATGCCTTTTGAAACGCCAGTCTGCAAAACAGGAGCAGCCTGTCCCTATTGCCACACTGTGGCCTCACTATAAGTGCTTTCTTGGGTTTTGGGGTGTGATTGGGGGGGGGGGGCATAGATGGTCTATCAAGGGCACACATACGCACCTACCCCCAGCCCTTCAACCATACCCACTTCCACACCTTTTGAAAATCCTCAGGTGCCAGACTGGAATCTGACATCTTGCAGTAACTTTTCATCTCAGCGTTGATCACAGTGTGGGTGTGCATCACTGTTTCCATACAGCACAATCCTGATGGCTTGTTTTTCCACATTCTTCAAGGCTGATCTGGAGCTGCACTCCATGAAGACTTTTCACAAAAGCATATATCTTTTGCAGTACTTAGAGATGCCCCCTTAAAAAAAAAAAACAGGGTTGAATCTTTGCTACTCCTACTCTGGACAGATTTCCATAGAGGACCCAGACAAGATCTGTTTGTGGTGTTTGAGACTGAAGCACAACTCCAGGTCGTACTCCAATTGCAGCCTCATGTCTACTAAGGCAATTAATGAGTGAGATGCTAAACTTTTTTATGGTGTGTGGGCTCGGTGTTGATTGTGCTCACAGTCAGGCTCCAAGTCTTGCTCAACTGTCTTCAGAGTAATTCTAGAGAAGATGAGGAACTAAAGAAAGAGAATACTGTTCTCAATCGAAGAGTAGGTTCTCTCGTAGGGGATTTCCATGTATAGTCATAAGCACTGAATAGTTCTGCGCGCCTGCGGGGACCCCTGAGCACTGATGTGAAGCATATTCTTAAGTGTAGATCGAGGCCCTTTGCAAAAGGTCTGTCAAAAATCACTTAAGAATAACACTGTGCAGCCTATGTGAACAGCTACACAGGCCAAATTGTTGAAAAGAAAAACAGCTGTAGTGTAAATTCACGTTCAAACACGTATTTATTCTAGAAATGTAATGAAAAAATAAAAAATACATTCTCATACTTCATTTACACTTCTCATGAGAATAAAACAATGCAGGGCAGTGTAGCCCATAGGCTGCCATTATACAGAATGTAAATAGAGCTGTGCCTTTAAGAAAGTAAAGTCTTCCTATATCCCATCATGCACAGCAAAAGGCAGTTGCCTCAGTTCTTTTTGAAGGCTTGTCACCTGACATGAAGGAACAAAACATTAGTTGGAGTACCAACATCGATACTATTATGGCAACTTTTCCATGTCAACTCCACCGGGGAGGAGGGAGGGTTGCTTATGACTATCATGGAAATACCCCTACGAGAGAACTGGAGTTACAGGTAAGAAACCATTCCTTCTCTCGTAGGGGATTTCCATGTATAGTCATAAGCACTGAATAGACTAGCAAGCCCATCCCCATAACCGCGGTGGAGTAGACCGAATAATACTGAAAAAACCATGCAAATAAATTCTTAAGGGAAGCCTGTCCAACCTGCGCATCTGCCCTAGCGTCTGGATCAAGGCAGTAATGCTGTGTAAAGGTATGGACCGATTTCCAAGTGGCTGCCTTGCATATCTCAGCCAAAGGGATATTTCTCATTAAGGCCGCAGTAGCTGCCTTCCCTCTAGTAGAATGGGCTTTTGGCCTGCCACCAAGAGATTTGTTCGCTAACTGATAACACAACAGTATACAGGAAACAATCCACCTGGATAATGATTGCTTAGACATGTCCAACCCTGTTCTAACTGGGCCATAGTTAACAAAGAGCTGCTGTGATTTACGCAAGCATTTTGTCCTGTCAAAGTAAAATTTCAAAACCCTCTTTACATCCAGAGAATGCAGAGTTCTCTCGGCAGGGGTAGTTGGATTTTGAAAGAAAGTTGGTAATGAAATGGTTTGGTTCACATGAAAGTCAGAAACGACTTTTGGTAACATTTTTGGATGCGTCCTCATCACTACAGAGGTCCTAGTGCGCGGGTGCTTATGACTATCATGGAAATACCCCTACAAGAGAACTGGAGTTACAGGTAAGAAACCATTCCTTTCCTCGCCACACTCCACCTCTTGAACCTTCCCTAGCCCTGGCCTCTGCCCCAGTGCTGACCCTCTTGCAGACTCCAGCTCCGATTTCTATTCTGGGTCCGATGCCAATGACTCTTCCACCCTACCCAGAATTCCTGGTGCCAAGCCAGCACAATTCTTGCACACTGACTGCTTTTGAGGCATGCTGCAGTTTCCTATGGTGCAGCTGTGGTTCCTGTGGATCTATTTGGGGCTTTTTGCTTCCCAGACACCAATTGAATTTAAAGCTCTGCTGGAGCACCCGACTCCAAGCTAGGGAAGCCACACAGATGTCTTGACCAGCTGCCAATGGTTCCTTCCCTGGTACAGACAACTATGTTGTCACTGGCTCCTGCACCTTGTCAAGGATCTTTCTCTGAAAATCAAGCCAATGTTATGCACTGTGTAAGAAACGCGCAGCATTTGCCAGATGTAGCAAGACAAAAGCAATGCAACCTGGGCCTGGGCCAAGAAAATACTGGAGGACAGTTTTGAGTCATACTTAGACCATATCCAGATGCACCAAATCATACCTCATGATAATGGTGACATCGCGGTAGCTTAACCTGCTCTGCCGCGCAGATTTGGATGCAGATGACTACCTGGCATTATATAATTATTGTCGGGTAGACACATACCCATAAATGGAAATTGGATATCCTTCGGAGTCAACAGCTCCTGAGGAGGCCTCTTTTACTGCGTTCTTGAGAAACACCGCAAAGGTATAGAACTAGCTCTTCACCCGTTGAGGAGAAGTCTAACATACTCACTGAGATCCTCCAGCCTGCTACAGTAGCTTCAGTACGACTCATCACATTAGCACATAATTCAAGGAGTCCTTCAAAGTATCATGGGACAAGCTGACCTCCACCAGGCAGTAATTCTACTAATCGTTCTTGGATACATGGGGATTCTCGTCTCTTCAATCATTCTTTGCCATAAAAACTGTTGTGCATACCTCATCCTACTCCATTGCAGAATCTGAGCTTGTTTCCCAAGACACCTCCCCATTGAGAGTCAAGAACGTTAGAAACCATGGATACAGAGTGTCCTCTGTTGTAGCCTGGCACTGCATTTAATAAGTACCATGTATCTGCTAGCCAGGTACATCATGTATTCTTGGAAATGGCAGACATGGTGATGATCAGACTACTTGACCATCTCGAGGATAGTTTCACAGAGGTGTCAGGGCTGATCAGGGTGCCTCCAGACAAGTCATCAGGCCAGGACGCCATGGATTTGGTGACCAGAGCCATGGGCACTTATTGTCCTGAGGAGGCATGCCTGTCTATGGTGTACATGCTTCTTTTCCTGGCTACTCAAAGGGGCTTTTCTTTTATCAGCACCATCCATCCCAGCCAGTCTAATTTATTGGGCAGTACAAAGCCCAAGGCAAGTCCAAAAGTAGACACGCTGGTCAACCTTCCTTCTGTTCCTCCCATGCAACATCTGCAAAGCCACCTAAGTTTTTTAAGGAGCATTGGCAGCCAGTTGACGGGAGGAGGGCCGACCTGCCTTTATGCGTGGAGTTCTCTGCCCAGAGTGAGGAGTCTTCACAGTTGTAAAGTTACTAATACATTTGTTTGTGGATATCGAAAAATGGTAAACATACACAAAACTGTAATTTTACCTTTGCGATTTGGGCCCTAAGGGCCTGATTTAGATATTGGCGAAGGGGTTTCTCTGTCTCAACGGTGACGAATATCCTGTCCGCCAAAATCTAATTCTCATTACATCCAATGGGATTTAGATTTCGGCAGACGGGATATCCATCACCGTTGTGATGGAGTAACCCCTCCCCAATATCTGAACCAAGCCCCAAGTCTTTTATTCGAAAATTATTTTATTTGCCTTTTCTTGGTAGAGGGATGACTTGCCATCAGTTTATGTTTTGGTTGTGCCATCGACTGACTAGTGTAGAATACTTCATTTTGTTTACTATTGTGTTGTCCATAAAGTGTATGGCAAGTAGCCTTCCTGTAGGCATTGGCATTCTGATTTGAATTTCTTCATTGTGATAAGAGCGGTAAGAGTAATGTGATGGAATTGTTTTACTAAGAGGTCTTTGATATTATTTTTAGTTTGTTTTCATTATATTTAATAGGGTCGTTTAGATCGCTTCAAACCATATCCTCAAATGTTTGACTCTTGTGTTCTCATATAAGTCCTGTGTTTTTTTTTAATGGAATTGTTGCAGAGGTTAAGGGGCAGTAGTATTTTTTTTGTTCCTGGTTAGCAAAGCTCTTTAGTTTTAAGGGTCGATAGCAAAGCCTTCTTTCCCTTTTCTGAGAACATAAGCATTTCATCAGCATATGCAGCTGCTTTCTGTGTGCCTGAGATTCCTGCTATAGCTTTGTTTTCTCTAAATGCTATTGAAAGCTCCTTTGTAAGTAGGTATAAAAGGGCTGAAAGTGGGCAGCCTTGTTGCATGCCTTGTTGGAGGGTAATGTTACTTGATAGACAGCCATTGATATGAATTCTTGTGATAGGGTTGTTGTATAAAGAAAGAACCATCATGGTGGAGGAAGTACCCACATTAAAGCTGTCTAGTGTGGGCCAGAGGAAAGTCCAGGATACCTTGTCCAAGGCCTTTTCTGTGTTGAGTGGTAAGTCGATTTGGGAGAATTTTTGCTTTTTCGAGTACATAGTCTAGAATTATCTGAGGCTAGTCTGCTCTGGATGAAGCCAGCCTGAGAGGGTAAATGATTGTTTTTAGGAGCAGTTCAAGAATTTAGCTAAGATTTTAGCATATCATTTTTGCTCTAATAATTAAAGAAATGGGCTGTAGTTTTTTGGTCCTTGTGGATCTTTGTTTTCTGTTGGGAAACTCTTACTATTGTGTGCATTCACTGTGGTTTCAGTGAGTGCGCTGACTGGTTGTAGTATGGTGTTACACCAGTTACAATAAATAGAGGCCAGATAGCCATTAGGGCCTGGCGCTTTTCCCAGTTTGAGGGGAAAATTGCCATTAACATGTCTTGTACTGTAATTGGATTGTGAAGGATTTGTCTTGCATGGTCTCTCAGAGTGAGGATGGGTAATTTATTAAGATATTGGGTACACTTCATAGGTGGAGAAGTTGCTTTTACAGTAATGATTACATTAGAAGGCTTCAAATGTCAAGGATGTCTTCCTTATTAGAAGAGATGGATCCTTCTTGATTTTTGATGCTGTGATATTTGTGTATTATTATGTTTCAGGTAGGTTATAATAAGTCACCCAGATTTGTTGCGTTCAGAGAAGTTTCATCCTTTATATATGGAAATGATAGGGTGTGCTTTATTAAACAAGATTTGGTTATAACCATACTTCAATGTTTCTAGTTGGGTCAGCTTAACTGTGTCATGATAGAGTATTAGTGTTTTTTTTCTAAGGATATACTATGCTTTTCTAGGGATTCTATTTGTAAGTTATTCATGTTTGCTATGAGGCTGATCATAGATCCTCCTCCGGGAAGTGAAGGCAGGCTGAGTGATTCCAGAGGTAACACTTAGTAAGGAGACAAGGCAGGGTAATACAAGGCTACTCAAAGTATAACTGAGGCCACTAAACAACACAGGAGATAGACAAGAACACAGTACTATCAATGTAAGGGGTGTACTGGTAAATGAACAAGAGGTCTCATGGTAGCTTAGGGAAAGCCCTGTGGTCGGACACCAGAAGATTTCTCTTAACAACAGTCATCCAGCGATGTCATAGTGGGGGCTGTTGTATAGAGACTGTTGTACTCAGTGCAAGGTGGCCCGAAATTGACAACAACACTGTGACAGGCAAGACTCCAAAGGACCTGAGCGCAACAACAAAATTATTTTCCTTACCTGCTCGGAATGAAGACCAAGCCAGAGGTCACACTGTATACAGATCTGGACTGCAACAGACAGTGGACCAAATTTGGAGTAGGACAGAAAACCAGAGTGGAAAGAATAGCCACAATACAGGACAGTATAGACAGCAACCAGACAAGGAGAAAACAGGATTTCAGAAATCAAGAACATGAATACAGGAATCAAGGTTAGGCTGTACCCAGCAGGCACTGCAACAAGTAATTCCCCATTGATACAGGGTGTAATGCGGTTCCTACTTTGGAAATAGGGCTGCTTGTTTAGGGCAGCAGCACTGCCAAGTGTGGGAGACTGAGTGCAACCCACCCTGTTTGATAGCTCACAGTGCTTCACCCACGCCTCCAAACATGTCAGGGTAAAAGGTGATTATGGCAACCTGAAAATGACACTTCGACTCCCAGGGCAGTTGTGGAAACAAATTGTACCTCTTTTGCTCAGTTACTCATGCATACCAAGGTGAGAGACAGGATGCAAAACACGTTTTCAGTACATTTATTGAATCAGTCACAATCTGGTATAAAAAGCATGGGCTGTGATAAGGCAGGTGAAATAAAGCATGCTAACCAACATCACGATCAGCGTGAAGAAGATAAACAACCCCATCATGTTGTGTATGGTTCTAGATGTTCTAGAGATTCCTATCTAACCATAGGTCTTCGTCTGAGAGCATAGTAGTGGTAACCCTCTCTGTGGCCAGATCCGAATGATTAGCGCCAGTCCCGTACCTGTATAGAATATCAGGAAACTGCCTGTTACATAGATGTCAATCCTCTGGAAACTCAGCACAAGCAAAACTGCCTGTCGTGCAGTATACCATCCAGGATGGTCATTCCCCCACTACCGTCCTTGTGTCAGTGTGTAGTTTATATAATAACCCATGCCACAGTGGGGCCACAGTTCTGATGTGATGCTGTGCCTCTGAGCTAGAAGCTGAATCCTGGACTGGCAGTGCAAGTACAAAGAGTACACATTATGGGGCTTATTCTAACTTTGGAGGAGTGTTAATCCGTCCCAAAAGTGACGGTAAAGTGACGGATATACCACCAGCCGTATTACGAGTTCCATAGGATATAATGGACTCGTAATACGGCTGGTGGTAAATCTGTCACTTTTCCGTCACTTTTGGGACGGATTAACACCTCCTCCAAAGTTAGAATAACCCCCTATATGTAGTGCTAATGCTGATTAACTGAACAGCATGCTCCTTGACTTCTTAGAATGAAACAACTTATAACATGTGTAAAGTCCATCTCTGAAAAGCAATTTTGCTAAGCATGAATAAAAACGTGTACAAAATGTGAGTAAGGCACTAGCTGTAAACAAAGGTAAAACAGGTACTAAAAGGGTCCCGAAGACAAGGGAAAATGAAACTAAGATTCAGCACAGCGAACTCAAGACTACCCAACAAGTACTAAAACAAGTAATGCCCTGCTAGTAGATGGAATAGCATAGGGATACAGAACAAGGACAGACCAGTAAATCAGACCAAGGAATCAAAGGGACCTGCTGCCAACTTAGTGAATACATGATCATTTCAGGCTAGAAAAGAAGAAGGTGAGACCGGGGAAAAAGGGAAACACATAAGCACTGTGCTGCTCAGGACAGCCACAAGAAATCAGAAGACTGCGAAAAAAAAGCAATAGCAGGAACTCCTCAAGGTTAAGGATTCAGCAGTGCAGGCAACTGGAGAAGAAATCAGTAGCTTACACCAGCGACAGTTGAACCACGAGTTCTGAAACCAGTAGCCAGACTTAAATCCCACCTCCCATCTCCCAGCCACCACACAGGATGATTGGAATTCAGACCATGTGTGAGCAGGCTGCACCACAGTGCCGGTGAAAGCAGTCAAAGCCCCTCTGCCAGCTTTCTGCCTGAAGGAGTGCACAGAGGCCCCAGGAAGCAACCAGTAAGCAGAACAAAAATCCAGAGTGGGACGTGGATCAGCCTTATTTTCATAATGTGACCAGAATGCATGTAAGGGAGCACATAGGCATGCTGGAAGAGAAAACAGAGTTCCAGGTAGTATATGGTTCACCAAAATTCTCCTCTCCAGGATGGAAATCGGATCCACTCCAGATTCCATTACAAGAGGGTTTGAATACTGGAGTTCAGCAGAGGTTCCAAACTTGTGTTAATGATTGCACCTTACCACAGAAGGTCCTCATGCTACGCCACCAGAGCAAGGATCGCAGCATCCAGACTTCATCCTATTGTGGCTTTAAGGATGTTCCATAAAATTTGTGGGTTGTGGTAAGAGGGTGCATTATATTTTAGATAATCTTCAATGTGTGTTTTGATAAAAGCTGCCAATGTCTTCTCCCTAGTGATGTGGTTGTTCATTGTCCAAATTTGTTTATTGAGTTGCTGTGTGAGATAGATTATATGTAATTGTAAATCTTGCATGATCTGAAATTAGGATAGGTTCAATACCGGAACCTGCGACCATGCTCACATCAGATATGTCCAATATATGACCTATTTTTTTTAGAAAATGTGGATGTGAATGTGAATACAAGGTATACTACATGCCTATTGGCTTAGTGACTCCCTATATCTTCGAGTTTATGAGTATGACAGATTAATTATTTGTTTACAAGATTTGTTAGATTTGACGGTGCGTCTACAGATTATGTTTGTGATTCCATCCCATTGGAGGTCAATTTCACCTTCTAATATTAGTCTCACCTTCAGTGGAATTTGTGTTAGTTTTTTTTAAGTTGGATCCAAAAATCTAATTTCTCTTTGGTATGGGCATAAAAATACATTACCTCTTCATCCCCTTCCTTTATCCTTTTACGTCATGAGGCACACCTGCATCAACACACACTTAATCGTTCTTGAGATTAGGATCTTTTTCAGGAATGTGCCTCAAGCAAAGTCATCAATTCTTCTCTTGCAAGTTTAAGTGCTTCTCTAGTTCTCATTTTCATTCCTTGTAATAGGATTATATCTCCTTTTATAGCAGTAGTCAATAGTATTTTGACGTTTGACTGGGTGGTTCAAGCCTTCGGTATTTAGAACAATCATTTTAACAACACTCATCAGTCTTTATGGTTTTGTCTTGCCGGTAATAGTGTTGTGGGAGACAGAATAAATTTAGTTGATTGGAACGCAGTTTCTTTAAAACTGCTGTGGTTCCTACCCACAGAGATGGTGTTAGGAACAAAATGGTGCTGGGCCCACGGGTAAGAGAATGAAAGGAAGATGGGAGGGAAAGAAGGAGAGTGAGGATGAAAAAGAGCGGATAAAAGGATAAGAGAAGAGGAAAAATGCAAACATAAGCCCACACTTAAAAACTTGCATAACCCATTGCATACCCAACCACCCCAACATTAAGAAAAAGGCGGATGCCATGAGTGGCTGTCCATACCTTGGGCAGAGTATTGCTTCTTATATTAATAAACTTTAGTGATAACGTGCAACGCTTAACACTGCAAAGTGGAAAATCTAGTATGTGCATTAGTGCAGCATGTTTGCTACAGCATGCAACAATTCTATATCATTTTGCTGGTAAAAGATAGACATTTAATACAGGGCAACTTGCAGAGGTTCATGTATAATCACGACAGTGCTTAGAGACAATGTTGCAGCACAAAACAGTGGCTCGTCCTAGGGCATTAGTTACCTTGAGGCATTATTAGCTAGTATAAGTATAGCATAAAATACATTCTGTACTATGTGAGACTATACCTTTTCAAACTTTATAAAATGTTCTCTATTAATGATGTAAACCCATATCTAACAGTCAAAGTAATTGACCACAGGCAATACATTTTTTGCATTGACTACTTTTCTGTGATAATTACATTTGAGAACATCTTGAAATGTTCAGGATCCATACTGTACGAACATCTCACTTGTATACTGTTTAATAGACCATAAGCAGAAGATAACTGACCTGAGTCTTGAATCATTCAAATTTGTCATACGGAAGCATGCCATGTGGTTTAACATGTCTAAAAAAGCGACTTGAGCATTGATGTAATCGAATATGCTAAAGTGAGACAATGAAAACTACACTTGCTGTACTTTAAAAGTTCATACATTACCTATAAATTAAGTGGCAAACAGTGACACTTTCAGGAGGTAGGGAGGGAGGGCAGAAAGACCGGGCTGTGGTAAGAGCTGTTCTTCTCACCCTGCACAGAGCTGCTATTCCATTTAAGTTGCAACACAGACTGGGCCACAGAATTCTGGTGCACACCGGTCACTGCCTCACTGCATTTGTGCTGTTGACACTGTTAGGAAAGTTGAAGATCCTTTCTTGTTTGGTGTATGGTGTGAGGTTTCGAGGCTTTTGCATGGCCATTGTCCACACCCAGTTAGCTCTAAGCATGGCTTGTCAGTGTAACCATGGCCTCTTTTTGGGCACAAGCTATAATTACAGTGGTCCGTGCTGTAAAATATGTGAGTATATGGATAGTCTTGCCTATAGTTCATTACACAGGAATGGAGAAAATTTCCCCTCCTTTCTGACAGTGCTGCACTCTTCTCTCAGTGTTTCTAAGGCACCATTCGCTGTGTCTAGTTTCACCACTGTGCTGCATCTTCCAGCAGGGCCATTCCAAGCCCCAGCTCAGCAGAAGCAGAGAAGAAAACTCCACCCACCAACTATCAAGAACTACCCCAGATCTCCAACCGCTATGCGCTTTGCACCACCTGAAAGCTGGAGAAACTATTCATAGGTAGTCAGCTTCTTGCAAGGAAGCCCTGTGGCCCACTAACAGTTGCGGATTGAGGCGTTTCTAGTACATCTGTTTTTGTCATGCTTAGTCTGCTAAACCACCTGCAAGAGATTAAATCAATATTTTGTCACAATGGATTAAAACACATTTGCTCTCTTATTGTATATAACCGGCCAGATAGACAACTTGTCCTGTAGTAGTCTTTTTTTGCTGCTTAAGATATTGAACATATGGTTGTCCTAGGAATGAGAAAGACCGATTGTTGCTTCTTCGCTGGGCTGTGTGTCTTAATGATAAATCTATTGATTCAGCAATTTCCCTTCCTTTCACTTGCAGATGTAGGCATGCTTGGTGGTGGAGATGGGATGATCGAGCCTGTAAATGTTTTGTTTTCTAAAATTCTGCTTTAAAATCGTGACCACTGATTACTCTTGCACATGTGTGACTACTTTTAGCACTTTTTATATACATGGAACAACTAAAAAATATACCTTAAAATTGAAAAAATAAGTAATGATTTGAAAGCATATTTAAAGATGATATTGGAAAAGTTTCACGTATTTTACTGTGGGAAATAGCCACTTCCTAAAACAGAGGGATAAAGGAATCACATGATTCCATAGCTGCTCATGCCAGCTATCCTACCTGTACCTCTGCCAGCAACTCCAGCCACTTCAAATCAAATGGTCACTGATTAATTCTTACGTACACCAACGAGGCATCAATTCTGATGAAGGCATCATTCCTGTCAATTACACTGATCTAGATGTTGGTACTCTTGAAGAAAGAAATGCTCTCTGCTTGTTTGTACACCCAGAACCACCACATATTGAATTTGTTTCTAGGGCAGCCCGTTCCCATAGAGTGTCCAATTGTGATAGAATCATCATCTTCTTGAATTAGTCGAGAAGATAACAGCACCTGCCATGTGGTACTTAGAAGAGGTGCAGGAAACCTTTCCATCAATATTCGAGCTCCTTCACCCTGAGACGTTCTGCCAGACCTATTTTAAATTTGGTCCCAGGACTACTAGAACCAGTTCCAGCTTTTTCTTAGGCCTGTGGTCAGAGCTTCCAGTCATGCCTGCAGACAAAAGGCAGATCTCCTGAACAAGATCCCCTATTTCACCAGCACTGAATGTCTCACGGCTTTGTGTATTTGAATTATTCCCTTCTGACATTATTGGAGTATCTGGTTACATAATAGTACAGCCAGCCATCCACTGAATCTAGATGTCCAAACAGTCCTTAATTTAGTACCACTCACAACTCACTGGAAAATACCCAAGCTCCAGATGATGAGATGACAGTGCACTGAATTCCATTTTGGACTGGAAGACAGTAAACAAATGAATCAGGAAAGAAATGTAGGCTGTGGGCTTGCACTAGATCTGCCAACAGCGCCATCATGGAGATTGGATGTGTGTAAATGATCTTGAAGACTGCTAGTTCCGCATTCAAATATTGTGGACATTCTTAAGATTCCCACTAGGGAAGGAACATTACTAGCACAAGGTCCTGACGTTTTGCTTAAAACCAGCACCCAGACAATTCCCAGATTCAGACAGTGGTCGTGGGACACCTTGCCTCCTGAGCACATTTAACATTGTAATCAGCTTGCAGTTCATATTCTCCAGTAAATTAAAGTAGAAGTCAATTTATTCAAGTCTACATTCATCTAGGTTGAGTGCATCTATTCTCTGGGAGCTGTATTCAATTCTCTGACAGCACAAGTGTATCTTTAGAGGAGAGATTTTCATCTATCCATTTGAAATGTGACACTCTTATAACAACCCACCCATCTCTGTGTCATATCTGATTGCAGCTAGGGTCAGTAGTGTCCCATATTTTCCTGGTTCCTCATGCTCATCTTCACAGAAGACATCTGCCACCGACTGGAATACCACAGGTCCTCTAGCAACTGCTATGACTTTCCCACACAGAGATTCATTCATACACTTGAAGTGTGACCCTTTTCCTCAGGATATTTCAGTCATGACAGATGCCTCCCTCACAGTAGGGCGAGCACACAGATCACCTTCAACTCCAGTACGCATAGTCTCAGAAGTAGTTCACATTTCAAATAAACCTGGCTCTCTGGGTTGTCCACCTGGCTCTCAAATTCTTCGTTCAAATATTCAGTTCCAATTCCATTCTTAGACACTCAGTGCAGCAGAAATGTAGTGGAATACATTGAGAGGAACAAAATCCAGAGCCCTGTCTCAGAAAGCACAGGCACATTTTCCCATTTTTTATTATTAATGTTAAATATTGCGATTTTACATTATGTATACATTGGGGTGTATTTACTTGATTTAATGTATTTTGTTATGTTTTAGGGGAAATAATGTTTTACACACATGTATGTTTATGTTTATGTTTTCAATGAAAAAACAAAGGTTAACGCTTATTGTTAGGAAAACTCGTTTCCCCTGTATACACCAAGTTAAAACTACTTACATTTTCAAAATTCTAAAGTTATAGTTATAACTTTCATTTACAATGTTTCCACCACCTTCAAATTATTATAAGTAGCAGACTTTGTTACACACACTTTTCAGCTCGCTAACTAGGCAACACTAACTACAACTCGCTACCTACAATTGTTAGAATACGTCATTGAGTGGCATACAGAGGAGTGGACAAACAGTGGAGTCGCGTAGTAGAATGTAAGACTGTGTCAGAGTAGAATGGAATAAATGTAGGTGCAGTGGCATACAAACAGTAGCATACTGTGTTGTATGGTAGACTAGAGTATTGTAGAGTAGTGTTGTACAGTGGCATACATTATAGTACAATGGAATTAAGGTATATAAAAAGGAGTATAGTGTTCAAGAGTGGCATACAGTGTAGTAGAGTGAATTTGCATAGAGTACAGTAATGTGTGAAAGTGGAGCTGCGTAGAGTACATTGTATAGTAGCGTAGAGTGAGGGAAAATCTTGTACAGTAGAGTAGTGTTTAGTTGAGCTATGTCAAGTAAAGTACAATAGAGTGTATTGGTGTATCGTAGAGTGGCATGAAGTGGAGTGTACTGGTGTAGCGAAGGTAGTAAACTATTCAATTGTGGTAGTGGCATCTTGTGCAGTAGAGTGGGGTGCTGTACATATAGAAAAGAGTTGTATAGTGGAATGGAGTATTGAACATCGGACTGTATGGGCATAGACTGGTGTATAGAGCTGGACAGTGGAGTGTACCTGGGGAGAGTATAATGGTGTAGAGTGCCATGAAGTGTGGTAGACGTTTATAGAGTGGATTTATGTAGAGTGGGGGTGAGTGTCATACAGTGGAGCAGCATAAAGTGGAGTGATGTACTCTGTAGTGGCATAGAGTGGATTACAGTAAAGTGGAGTAGCATATAGTGGAATAGGGTACAGTGGAATACTTTACAATGGAGTGTAGAAGAGTGGAGTGGCATTGTCGCGTAGGCTCTCATTCTAATGAGACTACTGGATTTGAGCGTCAGAATCGCCTGCGGCGTGGGAGACCGGGTCTTAGCCCGCTACAGGTGACACCTGTCTCCCTAATCCGGGTTTTGCTACGGCTAACTAGCAGTGCCTCATCTCTACCTGAGGGAGGGATGATTGGGCAGCCGAGTGCATGACACAGTTGACTCCTCAGGAAAATCGTGGTCACTCACATCTCATCCGTTTCTCTCAGTTACATTAGTCTCACATATACAACGACAAGCAGAGGCAGTATATGTTTCAATAAGGTTTTAATGAAGCAAATGCATCTTAGACAGTAAAGCATGTACTGCAATAACCAGGACCATAAAGCTTGACAGGACTAAAATTGTGACGAGGAGAGTAACACATAGAAATAACGCTACCATATTGTCACTAGAGTCAAACAGACTAATTCCTACCTAGGCTATAATAGAGCACAGCATGTTAAGCTCTATTTCTGCCCTTCAGGTTCCCCTCGGAAGACATCATCCCCCATACCTGAGCAAAGGCCCGAAGTCTGCATAAGCAGCTGTAGCGAAACATTCTGCAATCAGCATACAGTCGTGGTCCTCTGGCTGAAATCTCCCTCTAACGTGTATGGGAAAAGGCAGTGTTTTTATAATAAAACAGATGATGTTATGAGAAAATGACTCTACGTTAGGATGTGTGTGTTTCTATGAACACCAGAGACAAAACGTTACCATGTTTACCAGCAACCTATCTCACTGCAGCCTTGAGAAAAGCATAGAGTGCCTATTTCAAGGACACAGTGCTGGCTTAAGCAGAGAACAGCTAGATAGAGAGAAATAAAACAAGATCGCGAATGTGGCTATTATTAAAATAATAAGCAAAGCTGAATAAAATATATCTAGGTTAAAGTGCACATCAGCAGGCCTAGTGTGCTAAAATAACATGCATGGAGCTATAACTAAAATGGCTACACAACATCATAGAGTGGACTAGCGTAGAGTGGGGTACAGTGAAGTGGCATAGAATTGAGTAGGGTAGAGTGGATTAGAGTGAGGTGGCATACATTGAAGAGGCATAGCATAGAGTCGAGGAAACTGCTATAAGTTGGAGTGGTGTCTCATACAATAGAGTGGAGTGCTGTGTGGTGCAGTGTTGGAAACTGTTGTACAGTGGAGTAGTGTCTTGTACAATAGAGTATATGGGTATAGAGTTAAGTGCACATATGGACAGTGGAGTGTATGGGACAGAGTAGAGTCTAGTAGAGTGGCATAGAGTGTAGTGGGGTTTTGTTGATTGGAGTCGTATAGAGTGGAGGAGTGTACACTGGAGTGGCGTAGAGTGGAATAACATACAGTGAAGTGGCATATGGGGAATAGCATAGCGTGAAGTAGCATAGGCTGTAGTAGAATACAGTGGAGTGATGTAGAGTGTAATAGCGTATAGGGTAGTAGCATGCAGTGGAATTACATATAGTGAAGTGGTTTAGATTGGAGTGGTCTAGGGTGGGGTGGTGTAAAGTGTAATAGCATACAGTAAAGTGTCATACAGTGGATTAGGGTAGCGTGGAATACTATACAGTAGAGGGGCAAAGACTGAAGTTGCGTACAATGTAATAGTGTCAAATGGAGTGATGTACAGAGGAATAGTGTAGAGTGGATTACATTAGAGCAGCATAGAGTAGAACAGCGTGGAGTGGAATAGCAGACTGGAGTGGCATAGACTGGAGTAGTGTACAGTGGAGTTGAGTAGAGTGAAATAGCATAGAGTGGAGTACACTGGAGTGACAGAGTGTAGTAGCTTATAGTGGAGTGTCATACAGTGGCATAGTGTAGATTGGAGTGTTGTACAGTAGAGTGGTGTAGACTGGAATAGTGTATTGTGGAGGTTGCAGTTGCATACAGTGAAGTGGTGTAGACTGGAATGACATACTGAAATGGCTAGAGTGACAGTATACAGTGGAGTGGCATACAGTTGAGTGGCTTCCAATGGAAACAGCGGAGTGGCGTAGAATGGAAAAGCATACAGTGGAGTGGCATACAGTGGAATAGAATAGAGCGGAGTGGCATACACTGAAATAGTGTAGAGCCGAATGGCATACAGTGAAGTGGCGCAAACTGAAGAGGCATAGAGTGGAGATGTGTACAGTGTAATAGGGTAGGAGTAGGGTAGGGTGCAGCAGAGTGTTGTACAGTGGAGTGTAATAGTGCATAGTGGAGTAGCAAACAGTGAAGTGGCCTGTAATGGAGTCGTGTAGGCTGGAAGGGTATACAGTGTTGTGGGGTAGAGTGTAATAGCATACAGTGGAGTGGCGTACACTGGAGTGGGGTACAATTGAAAAGCATAGAATGAAGTGGCGTAGAATGGAATGCTATACACTGGAGGGGCATATAGTGGAGTAGCATACAGTGGAGTGGCATTCAGTGGAATAGAGCCCAATGGAGTGTTTGAGTGAAGTGGAATAGTGTGGAGTGGTGTACAGTAGAGTGGAGTAGAGTGGAAAGATGTGTATAGTGGAGTAGCATCCAGTGGAGTGGCTTACACTCTACATCACTCCACTCTATTGTGTAATAGGGTAGAGTGGAGTGATGTAGAGTGGAATCTGATTGAGACTTTAAGCAGCAGATTCCTCACCTTTGAATTTTCCCAGGCATCAAAGATCTGGAAGATCTTTCATGAGCGGTACCCAAGCATGCAAGTAGGTGGCGTTGATATACTCCACGCGTTGTCGTCTGCATCATCCACGCCAGAAGTGATATACACGTCACCGTGGAAGTGATGTCCACGTCACCTATATAGGCACCACCTCAGCACACTGATGTCAGTTCTTTTCTTTCAGTGCCAGTCAGTGCAGATCTGGAGAAGAGCTACCCCAGAGTCTCTTTTTGACAGGATGTTTTAATCGTTTTGTTTCTCCTTTGAGGATTTTTTCTCCTGGTGTGTCGAGGGAACATCTTTGAGAAAGACAGAATTTAAACTGTGTGGCACCTGTCACCATGACATGTCAGTAATGGACCCAAACCTTGTGTATCTGGTGCGCAATGACGACTCCAAGTCATGCTTCAACTGCCAGGCCATGGCACAGAAGGCTTCGATGTTGTGGTCCCAAAAGCTGCTAGCAGCCTGGCAGGCAACACTGCGTCACACGACTCCTCAGAGGTCTCGGTCCCAGTTGAGAGGAAGGTCCAGGGACTTCACCGACATCCTTCTGGGTACCTTGTCCAAATGCAGCACAGGGGCTCCTGTCAACAGGATGATTTGCCACTGCCATCGCTCCACCCCAGGGGACCAAAACTTCCTCACCCAACACCCTACCTTACCCTGGAGAGCTTAGTTGTCTAAGCTTCTACCTCCTGTGACGCGTTCCATGCTGCTGTGCTTCCCTTCCCCCTGACCCCCCCCGGACAAGGAATCCAAGAGGCTGTGTAGCTTTGGTAAGAAAATGTTTTCTTCTGCAAGCCTTGCACTATGGTCAGTGAAAACGCATGCCTATTAGGCCACTATTCCCACACACTGTGGGACTTGGTTCTCTCCCAAGCAGTCAATGATGGGAAAGATGCAGCAAAGTTCACTATTTACGGTGATTTGGACACAACCGACTTGCTGGGCTGAGCGGTTTCGACAATGGTGGCACTTGGATGCTAAGCCTGGCTGAGAACTTCTGGCTTTTCAGGGGATGTTCAGGCTTCCCTCATGAACATGCCCTTTGATGGCACCCGTCTCTTCAGAGACAAGGCAGACTTGGCACTGGAGAGCTTTAAGGACTTGCAGGCTATGGGCAAGTTCTTGGGCCTTTAAGCTTCCCTGCGGGCATACCCAGTCTGCCTTTCACTCATTTTGTGGTTATGGAAGGGGCATTCAACTGCACCAACCCTATCCCAGCCACCATCGTGTGCAAGCTTCCCAGCTTCTGTGTGAGCAAGGGAGCAGTTCCTACCGACCCTGTGACTCGGGTAGCCAGGAGTCTGCTCCAACTACCAGCCCCCAGCACCTGCAGCCTCCAAACCCTCCTAACCTTGGCCTTCTAGATCATGGGAATCCAGATGTTGGCAGAAATCATCATCTTCACCACTGGCAGTTGATAACATAGGAAAGATGGCTCCTACAGATCATTCTGAGGGGCTACTTTCTCCCCTTCTAATCCATCCCTCCCTCAATGCCTCCATCTTACGACCGGCTGACAGAGGATCATTTGTCCTTGCTCCACGAAAGTCATGGCTTTCTTGGCCAAAGGACCCATAAATAGGGTTCCGGGCCAGAAGTAGGCTGTGGTTGCTATTCCACTACTTTATGGTTCCCAAAAAGGACAGGGGTCTGCCTCCTATCTTAGATCTATGAACCCCCTACCTCTTCCTCACAAAGGAGACATTCATGGTGCTCACATTGGCTCAGCTCTTGTCTGCCCTGGACCCAGGAGACTGGATGGTAACGTTGGACTTGCAGGACACCTACTTTCACATCCCCGTCCTGTCTGCCCATCGTCACTACCTGCTGTTTACAGTAGGCCACAAGCACTTTCACTTCAGTGTGCTCCCCTTTGGCCTTACCAGAGCCCCTTGGGTGTTCACCAAGATGGTGGTGGTGGTCACAGCACATCTATGGAGATCAGGGATGCAAGTCTTCCCCCATCTCAACAACTGGCTGTTGAAGGCGGGCTCACCCCAAGCTATTGTCTCCCACCTCCAGACTTCGGCAAACCTCCTGTATTTGCTGGGGTTCACTATCATCCCAAAGTCACACATGACTCCGTCTCAGACACTCCCCTTCATCTGAGCTGTTCTCAGCACGGTTCAGTTTTGGGCTTATCATCTCAAACCGCGAGTCCAGGATATTCAGGCTATGATACCAATGTTTCAGCCTGTATCCTGGGTTTCGGTGAGATGGACTCTGAAGCTGCTAGACCTCATGGACTCCTGCATCCTGCTGGTGACACATGCCAGATGGCTTATGTGGGTCTGCAGTGGGACCTGAAGTTCCAGTGGGCGCAGCATCAGGGGAGTCTCTCCAGCATGGCCCAGATCACAGAGGGAACTGCAAAAGACCTGCAGTGGTGGCTAACGACCCACAATTGGGTCAGAGGGAGACCCCTGTCCCTTCTCCAACCAGATTTCACAGTAGTGACAGATGTGACTCCTGAAAGGGGTGGCCACCTGGAAGAGGTCGAGATCAGAGGACTTTGGTCCCCAGCGGAATCCGAACTCCACATAAACATGCTGGAGCTCCGTGCGATCCGACTGGCATTGAAAGCCTTTCTACCCTCCATCAATCGAGGGCTACGGCAGGTGTTCACGGACAACACCACCGACATGTTGTTTCTGCAGCAAACAGGGCGGAGTGGGGTTGTAGACCCTTTGTCAAGAGGCCCTGCGTCTCTGAACGTGGCTGGAACAGATGGGCATATCCCTGGCGTTTCCCTGCATGCCAGAGTGGACAAACTCAGCCACCTTTGCCTAGCGATCACAAGTGGCATCTCCATCCGGAGGTGGGGCTAGGTCTCTTGCAGCTGTGGGGAGAGCCTTGGATATATCTTTTCACCTCGACTGAGAACATGCAATATCAGGAGTTTTGCATGCTTGAGTTTCCAAGGCGTCTCTCGCTCAGAGACTCTTCATCTTGAGTGGAGTTCAGGCCTCCGGTACCCCTTTTGGCTCATACCACTCCTTCCCAGAGTTCTCAAGAAGATCAGGTATGACTGGGCCTAAGTCATCCTTGCAGCTTTGGACTGGGCACGGAGATCCTGAGCTTCTGAAAATGAGTGTTAATCCTCCTATCAGGCTTCCCCTTCGGTAGTATCTTCTCTTGCAGCAACAGGGG
Organism: Pleurodeles waltl; assembly: GCF_031143425.1. Taxonomy (NCBI): domain Eukaryota; kingdom Metazoa; phylum Chordata; class Amphibia; order Caudata; family Salamandridae; genus Pleurodeles; species Pleurodeles waltl. Next base: position 1,141,559,971 of record NC_090440.1, on the reverse strand, counting down.
AAAGTCCCCCACCTGAACCTGTCAACTCTCCACCTTCTTACGTGGGGATTGAGCAGCAACAGTTGGCAGCTTTCGACCTTCCTCTCAAAGACTGCAATTTTTTCTGGCAGCCAGGTGTCCCTCAATCAAGACAGTATGCGCCTGCCAATGGAAAAAATATGTATCATATTATACAGAAAAATCTGGTTCTGCCTCTGTTTTTGATGTTCTACTTTTTTTCTTACCCTTGCGAAGCAGGGCTCTGTTTTGGTCACTCTTAAGGGGTATCTTTCTGCTCTGTCTGCCTTCTTGCTGCAGCCTGACCAACCCTCTTTAAGTCCCCTATTGTGAATAGATTTCTGAAGGGTCTTGTACATATGTTTTACCCTTCTCCTTTTATTATGCCTCAGTGGGACCTTAATTTAGTCCTCACATTCTTGATGTGTGCTGCTTTTGAGCCTCTTCATAATTGTCCCCTCCGGGTGCTCACGATCAAAACAGCATTTCTCTTGGCAGTGAGTGAGCTGCAGGCTTTATCATCCAAATCTCCATTCTTGTCAATTTTCCAAGTCACTCTGGTGCTTTGCACTAGGGCCTCTTTTCTGCCAAAAGTGGTAACACAATTTCATGTGGACCAATCTGTCAACCTTGCCCACTTTCTACCCTCCTCCACATCCCTCTAAAAAAGGAGCGACTCCACCATCTTGACCCAATAGAGTTGTCATACTACCTTGACCACACACAAAAGTTCCTGGTGTAAGTCGAGCTCTGTGGGGTATGTTGGTGCGTAGAAAGGTCGGGTGCATAAACCGATCATATCTCGATGGGCCGTTCTCTGCATCAAAATCTGTTACGCACTGGCAAGAATGAGCCTCCTGATGGCTTACTGACTCATTCCACCAGAGCTAAAACCGCAACCACTGCATTAGTGTGTGGACATCTGTCAGGCAACAATGTGGGCTTCCCTGCACATGTTTGTCAAACATTTCTGCCTGGACAGTCAGGTCGGCAGGGACAGACATTTCATCTGTTCGGTCCTGCAGATCTTCCAAGTTTAAATTTATCTGCAGTCCCACCACAAGGGACGGTATTCCTTGGGTATCTATTCAAAGCTAAGGAATATGAGGCTAGAAGTCTATCAGATAACCAAATTACTTACCTTCGGGAAGGCCTTATCTGGTAGAGACAATATCAAGCGACAGATTCCTTACTGACCCACCCATTCTACCCACTCTGCAGACAGATTTCTAGGGTTAGTGATGATCCCTTTCAGGGCTGTAATCCGGTGTACTACATGGCTCCATGCTTTTGGAGTGGAAAGTTGTAAAAAGTAACTGATGTCAGCTATATAGGTGACGCAGATGTCACTTCCGGCATGAACGACAACGTGCAGAGCCAATCATCAGCACCTATTGGCGCGGAGAAGTACTGCTCACAGAAAATCTTCTGGATCCAGTCTGATTCCTGGGCAAATTCAAAGGTAAGGAACCTGTGGCTAGATATTGTCTCTACTAGATAAGATGCTACCGAATTTAAGATGTTCATCTCATACAGTGGAGAGGCGTTCAGTCGAGTGACAGAGTGGAATAGCATATAGTGGAGTGTCTACAGTGGCCTGGCATACGAATGTATGTGAAATGTAGCAACAATGTAGATTATGGTGTGCAGAATAACTCAAAACAGTGAAGTGCGCTGCCAGACTTTTCTCCAGATTTTACCAATCAACATAGGGCCACGCAGGTGGCCTTGTGTTCCTTTGTAAGTATTGCATTGCCCATGCTACACCATGAGTGACAAGGGTACCGCAATCCAATAATACAGCAACGCCTTAGTTATATTTTGTGCCATGATATATAATTGGGTAATAGCGGTGTACAGTGTTGGGGACTTAGATATTGGTAAGCAGTGGGTCCCTACCTATTACCACTATATTAAAGTGGTAATAGGTAGGGAAATTCATTTATATTTTATATATTTTTAAATAGGTTTACATCCATGTAGTGAGGTAGTTTCACAACATGTAGTGAAATTCAGTAGTGACCAATGTCCCTAAGTTTCAAAGACTTAACTTGAAAAATACTTACCCTACTTAACTGAGGTACCCAAAACCTTCATCTCTGCACTATAATGTATAACCCTGCCAAATTTAATGTAGATCAACTCGGGCATTTTCGTCCTACGTCAAATACAATAGTCTATGAAAAATGGATTGGAACGTTTTGTGGTTATTCATCAAACGGGTGGAAAGTTCTTAGGGAGGTAATATTGGATTCAATCTTATTTTTGGAAATACTAACTACACAGAGGCAATCAGATTTAATGGGATTTCTTTCCTTTTTAAATATTGTATTTGTTTTCCATAATCATATGACAATAAATATGTCTTTTAGTTGTTCATGTAGTAATTCTGAATCTTTACATAGATGCAGGCTAGCTTATTTTTTTGAGCTTCCTTTCTACTTTTAGTTGGGTTGTGCTACATATGAAGCCCAAAGTGAATTAAAGCCAAACTTTGTTATAAATAGAAGGATTACTATTTTTCTCCTAATGGCCAATGATAATGTCCTCCATATAGTAGTTTTTGTAGCTCACTCCTAGGTCGCATTTCCATTTTGTTGCACAGAAGTGCATAAGGAAGGTTGTTTTTCTTTGGCTGTTGGGCACAGTTGTATTTTGTGAGCCTGAGAGCATGCAAAGAAAATTTACGTAGAATAAGATATATTCTATTTCTTAGGTATTTGTTTATAAGTTTCCATTAACACTAACCATGAATGGGTCTTCAGTTGTTCATGTAGAAAATCCAAAGCTTTACATATGCAATCTACTTTATTTTTTGGGCTTCCCTGCTACTTTTAGTAGGATTGTGCTACATATGCCGGCCAAAGTGAATAAAAGACCATCATTGATTGAAACACAAGCTTTATTCGGTCATAAAAAACCATCAAAGCAAATAACCAAAATGCTCCATATAAATACAAACTTGGATCAAAAAGATAAATAGGAACAATTAAAAAAAATCATACAATATTAAGATTAAAAAATGATTAAATCTCTCAGTCCTTGCCCTATAACATACATAATTGCATATCACTGATGTTGCAAAAGGAGAGTGCGAATATGCCATGCAGCCACAAGGAACTTGCTAACTGCATGTATCAGTACAATAGAAGTGTCGCTCTTTAAAATCCTAAGGGCAATTACATATTGTCTAATGCCCAAATTCTGACAGACCGGGCGGATCCACTTGCATCGTGGAAAAGCATATGCTGTACAAAAGAACAAAAAGTGCTACACCCGATTCTCGGACATTGTTACAGCCTGGACATAGGTTGGGTACTGACAATGCCCTCCAACTACTAGTAAAAGACATTAACGGTAAACACCCATAGCGAAAACAGGCATACAGGCTCTTTCTTAGGGGATCAGAGATAAGATCTAAAAAAGGTTCATACTGGGGGAACCATATAAAGTCGAGGAATTTGTTAGTCAACCGCCCATGCGATGTGCCAAGGATATAGTTATTCCTAACGTGAGACCAGTAGACTATTTTCAATGTTTGTTTCTGGGCCTTCCCTAATTCCTGTGGGTTCTCCCAATAACCCCCAAGACCCAAAGTGCGGAACCAGTTTGACACATGCCTAAGCCATGGGATAGAAACTAAATTAGTTCTTTTTAAAAGGCCAAGAAGTGAATCCATATAAATAGTAAGCCCTGGGGTAGTCAAATCCTTACCCAAATAAGTAGCGGTCTTAATGCTAACGAATCTGAGATACTATTAAAGCCAAGATCCAGAAAGATAGGAATCAAAGGAGTGCTGCCTGGGCATGCAAATAGTGCTCTGGCAAAGCTATTTACACTCACAGACAATTTGAGAGCTTTGCAGATTCCCCACACCTCAGCACCATAGATAGCAGCATTTTGTGCTTTTGCCAAATAGATCTTAATAGCCGGAGAAACAGCTTTCATGGCAGTACTTTTATGTAGACGTAAAATGGCACCTGATCTGTGTTGGAGGAGAGACACACTTTTACTGATCTGATCTTCCCAATTTAAATGATTGGAAATCCTCACGCCTAAGTAGTCTATCAAGCTGACTTTATCCAAAGGAACACAAGCTATGTTAATACTGCATCTCGTGGCTGGTCCTGGGCTAAACACCATTAGTTTGGTTTTGCTGACATTCAGTTCCAACCCATGGTCTGCACAGAATGCTGTAAACTTATTAAACAGAATCTGGAGCTCCATTAGAGCCTTAGAGATGAGGAGGGAGTCATCCGCAAAAAGTAGCATAGGGATTTTTTGAGCATTTAGGGAGGGAGCATTGTTCTGACAGTGAGACACAGCTTGAACCACCTTGTTTATATATAAAGTAAATTATGTTGGTGCCAGGACACAGCCTTGTCGAACCCCCCGCTGGATGGCAATGTGGTCTGTTAATTCCCCCTAATTACCCCATCTCACCTGAGCATATGTACCCTTTTGTAGTCACTGTAAAAGATGTTCCCTGGAGTACCAATTTTGTGTAAAGCACCCCACGGTTGCTCTCTAAGTACCATATCAAAAGCAGACCAAAGGTCCACAAAAACAACGTATACATTTTGTTTAGCAAGGGTTATATATTTCCAATAGAGGAGTGCCAACCTAAAAACTTGATCCACTGTACTAGTTTTGGAGCGGAAACCAGCCTGGAGTGGCGAGATCACTTGATGAGCATCAGCCCAATCCAACAACCTATCCAAAAGTTGTTTTGAAAAGATTTTGTGGAGATTATCTATAAGGCTGATGGGTCTGTAGTTAGCAGGGGAACACACTTCACCCTTCTTATAAATGTGTATTATTTCGGCCCCTTTCCAAGTACTGGACATTGGGCCCCCAGCTGCTATTGCATTTGATATCATATTGATATAACTGGACCAGATTACTGGCTCGGACTTATATAAGTCCCCCTGTATCTTATCTGGAACTGGGGTTTTGGAAGATTTTAGGGAATCGATTGCAGCAATAGTTTTCCCCAAGGTGAAGACAATGTGATCATCGTAGTTACAAACGTCCATTCCTAGGTCGTCTGACAATAAATGAGTTTTAGCCAGCTGCTGGGGGAAGGAATCGTGGGTTGAAGAATTGCACAATGGAGCATAGAGAGTAGTGAAGTGGTCCACCCTGCTCTCTGATTGAATATGCGTACGAATTGTACTCCTACCATCTCTATGTCTATTTGAAAGAAACTTCCAAAAAGTCACATTATCATTGTGTCTAGTTGCATCAAGCAGATTCTTCCAGATTTAATCTTCCCAGATTTTCTTTGCCTGTACTATAGCCCTATTATATACTAGTCTGGCTGTTCCAATCACCCCTTGAGAACGAGACACAATAGCTGACTTTAATGCTAATTCAGCCTTAGAGCAATCCTCATTAAACCACTCCCTTGTTTTATATGTGACAGCAGTTTGCTTGGTGGTAATTTTCTTATAGAAGACATTCTTAATTCATGTACCAGCATCTTGTGGATGCTGAGAATTGGGATATTTCTGACATCATGCTCTTCATAATTAGCCATGGCATCAACAAACAATTTATAGATCTCCTTGATCAAGTATGGATTGGTCATCACTTTTGGCCAGCTAATACTTTTATAATTATTGGCTCTGGGACCACAGTATGGTGAGTGTTAGAGGACGGTTCTGACCATCAGGACCATCAGGACTGCCCTGATTTTTAGATTTTTGACCACCTGGTTTTTGACTGTTTACTGTGAGGAAGCCTCCTATGAGGTGACTCCCGCACAATAAACACATGGTAAAATGGACTACACATGTTTACCGCTGGTGCCGTGCTAAGGAAAGGCTGCTGTGGCGCAGCAAGGCAGGAGGCCCCAGGCAGGTTACATGTGATCATGTGTGCGCATGGAGGTGCACCCATGTGAGGGCTGTGGGAGGAGAATACCTAGTGTGCGCAGCCCTAGAACTGCGCTTAGATAGTCCTGGCGCAGGAGGAACTATGCAGAGTGGGTGGTGACCTGGAGTAGGTCTCATGAGAGGGGTGTATACATGTGAGGGAGAGTCAGTGTGCTTACTGTCTTTTCACTGTAGGGACACCCAGTTCAATGCCAATGTCAGGGTGCTTAAGGTATTTGCATTGGGGGATACTCCATTGAATGTCAATGTGAAAGGAGGGCCTAGGGTGCAACTCCAGTTCTCTGGGGTCCACCGAGACCAGAGTCACACCAAAGTACACTGTAACCTGTAAGAAAAGAATGATGCAGTAGGTTACAGGAGCATAGTTGTACCACTTATGGGTCATCCAGGGATGTCATATTTTTCTGCCTCAGCTGAGGATTAGGGCCAATTACTGCTCTGTCCAGTTGCTGGAGCAGGGCCTAGCATCAATCAGCCAGCTGTCATTCAGTGCCAGGGGCAGGCTGGAGAAGCCCTGCGAGGAATGTCAGGAAGGAGGGGCTGAGACTTTCAGAGCACATGTGGCAACTAACTCCTGGAGGATGCCATCTTGAGCTATCCCAGAAGACTGTGCAAGAAGGAGGGGAATGGGAGCAAGGAAGTGATGTGGCACATCTGGATAGGCCAGAGGTGCAGACCTGCTGGACACTTCCGCCCCCACTTAAAAGGTCCTGCACAGGGGAGAGCTCTCTCTCTTGGCTGTGCTTCACTGCTGGACCCTGGGACTGTAGACGGGCGTCATGGACAACTGGAAGGAAGAACCTCCTGACTGCCCATGGGGCAGGGACTCTGCCCCTGAAGGATCCCAGGCCAGCGAGGCGAATGCCAGGGCCAGGCAAGCTGGCCCCCTTATCCCCCCAGAGGACTAGTTGGGGGAAGGACTGGGCTAGCGCAAGGAGAGCGCGCAGCCCAGAAGGAAAAGAGGAAACCCAGAGGAAAGATTGGCGCAGGAGTCAGTGGAACTGGCTCCCTGAAGATCTGGGACCCTTCCAGGCCAGGAGGCCTAAGGAGAGTACTCCTGGTGGCAAGGGTTTGTCACCAGGAGCGGAACGACGCAAGAATGAAGAAAATCGGCCCTTGGGGGCCCGAGATATCACAGGACAAAGAATGGCGACCTTTGACCTTTGTGAAAGCAGCTACGAAGCGAGTGAAGCTCCGCAGCTGCTTGAGACTGTGCCCCCAGGGTGGGCCAGGGCCTGGGGGCTGCCCAGGAGAAAGAGGAGCAAGGGGGGTGCCGTCGCACTCCCCCTCGCAGAAGAAGAAGGGACCCCGGACCCCATCCCGGGGCCCCGTGAAGCCTGGTCCATGGGAGGTTCAAGAAGGGGGGGCGCCGTCGCGCACCCCCCTGCCGCTGAGGAAAGGGGATCCCGGACCCCATCCCGGGGCCCCCGGCGGCGAACACAAGCCGGGGAGCGCCGTCGCGCTCCCCGTGAAGAAAGGGTGAAATGGGGGGGGGCGCCGTCGCGCACCCCCCAGCAGAAGGGAAGTCGGGGAGCGGCGTCGCGCTCCCCGTGAAAATGGTCCCCTGGGGCCCCGGACCCCATCCCGGGGCCCCGAGAAGAGACGGGAGTGGGGGTGCGCCGTCGCGCACGCCCAGCCGAAGAAAAGCCGGGGAGCGCCGTCGCGCTCCCCGTGATTATGGGCGAGGGGCCCCGGACCCCATCCCGGGGCCCCGCGCAGAAGAGGGCCTGGGGGAGCGCCGTCGCGCTCCCCCCTACGAAAGGAGAGGGGCCCCGGACCCCATCCCGGGGCCCGAGAACAGGAGGACTCCGGGGAGCGCCTTCGCGCTCCCCGTCTGAGGAGGAGGGGCCCCGGACCCCATCCCGGGGCCCCTAAGATGCCGGGAGGAAGGGGGAGTGCCGCTGCACTCCCCCGCGCGGCCCCAGCGGCCGCCGCCAGCATCCCGAGTCTGCCCGCTGGAGCGGGCAGACTCCAAATCAGCTGGCCGGCTCCCGCGGCAGCACCCGGAGGTGCTGGCCGTGCGGGGAGCCGGCGGGGGCGGCCAGGGGTGGGCTCCCTGGGCCGCCCTCCCACGAGGGATCCTTGTTTTTGGCACGGGGTGTCCGGGTGGGACCTGCACCCCCAACATAAAAATCAAAAACAAAAGGGAAAGGAAAAGAAAAGGCATCGCGGCTCTCCCCAGCACAGCGGGAGAGCCGCTCATCATTTATGCAACAGCCCCAGCATGCTTTGCGGGGCAGGGGCTGCTTTTTGAGCCCTCAAAACGCCTGTGGTGGTCCCATTGAGATGGGGGCCACCACCAACGGAGAACTAGGAGGCTGGGGGAGCAGCAGGAGCAGCGCAGCCTCCACCCAACATCTGTTGGTGTCCCCACCCTTTGTGTGGTGGGACACCTGAGAGATAACCCCTCAAGGGTTAGATGGATTCTTGAAGCACAAGCTTCAGTGAACTTTTGTTCCTGTTTGTGCCAGGGTGCCTACCATAGGTGTAGGTTGGTATGGCCCCATGTATTCTACTGTTATTTTATGGTTTAGTAAGAATAATCCAAAAGTAATCAAAAGTAATCTAAAAGTAATCACAATGGTGATAATGCTAGAATTTGGTCTCTTTTGTTCCCTGATTATGCTAATTTGAATAATGATACTGACAGTCACATCTTGGCAGGATGAAAGTATTTATTCACAAATGTAGGTGTCATCATTGCACTGTACTGTTGAATACTGTCAGAATGTTCCAATGTCGCACAGGGGGGCACTGGGATTGTTTTGCCATGCGGGTTGTGTTGTTGGATTATATTCTCCCTTAAGGAGACCTGAACGATTACATACTGTTGGTCCAGAGTGATTTCATCACTTTGTATATATTTGTAGATTGTTGCATAGTATTGAGTAGTGTGTGTGAATAATAAATGTACTTTTGCTTTATCAAAAGAAAAAGCACAGACTGGACATTCATTTATTAAGAGTCATGCTTGCCTGCTTGTGAATGCGGATTACTAGCCCACACCACCTCCCTTGAGTAAGCCTTGGACTGCTCTGCAACGCTACCCTATGAGAGTCAAGCGCTACAATGGGGTGTTTGGTTCCCAGTGGCGGTCGTGTGCGGACTCGTTACTTGTGCAGGCCACACAACTAATGACCCACCTTCCAACAGTGAGTATTCTGAAACCTCCTAAATTGACCACTGCACAAAGTAAGGAGCAAGGGGTTATGATCACTATTGTGGCGAAAATCAACCCTCATATCTTCCAACATCGTCCACATCCTAACATCCACTCGGATATAGTCAATAACACAAGTAGATTGGCCGCGCTTAAAGGTGGGGGCGATGCTTGGATTGGAGCGTGTGCGACCGTTACAAGCCCGAAGCCCACACTTGAAACACAATGATGTCAGCTGGAGGGCGACACGGGAGCGAGTACACACTCGTTCGCTCGTCAGTTGTGGAATGCTCCAATGTTCATCCTCTTCAGCTGTTAGATCGCTGTTTATAAGAGAGGGTTTAAATGTACAGTTCCTATCCCCTGCAACCACAAGCTTGGTGGAGTAATGTAAGGTATCCGTGAATTCGATTAGTTGAGCCAAGGTCTGAGACTCTCTCCTCAGTGACACTGACCTAGCATAAACATTGATTACTATTACCTTAAGATCTCAATTGAATTCAAGCTGGATACCTAGTATATCAGGGGAATCTAATTTTAGTGCTGAATGATCGCACTGCAATTTCTTGTTTAATAATATCAATAGACCCCCCTTGGCCCGACCAGTGCCCCTTTCTGCACCTTGAGCTGCCACACAATAGGATGAAAAACCATCCAGGAAGACTGGGCCCTCGGCCCAAGTCTCCTGGAATATGCATACATCCTGCTTACTAATGTAGTTGGCCCACTCTGGGTCCAGCAATTTACTACCCAGCCCGGCCAGGTTCCAGGACATGATAGATAGTTCAGAATTATTTTCCAAAGCTCTAAACCCAGGTTACTGAACTTCCCTGCAATCTACAAACTCATCTATCACCCTGCGCCTACCCACAGAGACCAAAACCGGAGTTGATAGATAGGAATCAGTGGATATTCAGTCAACATCTGGTAGTGTGGGGATTATTTGCTGCTAAAGCCGGGGCATGATTTTGGCTATGATCACACTTCCCATCTACTTGACCCCTACATATTGTGGTGGACTAATGGCGGGCGGAGAAAGTTTGAGTCTAATACCAACCCCACTGGGATTCCTAAAATGACAAGTACACATTTCAAAGTCAATGAGATTATCCACTAGCAGCTTGTCCACAAGACAGATAGAAATAAAATCGGAATTTGAGCCTGGCTGGCTGTGTATTCCCACCTCTAACATATCTGCTCGAATAACAGAAAGTCAGTTACGCTAAGCTCTCAGCCAATAGGTGGCCTTGTTTATCAGTAAATCCTGTGTTTCCAAGGACCCTGGTGTCAACTTTGGTACCTCTGTCGTGTATATGGTGCCTCCAATTCTCCCTATACCTTGGGCCTGTTTCTTAGGTGTTGGCCATCTCGCTTCAGCCCGTTGTAAGACATGGTCCAGTGGCCTAGTTTCATGTGTTGTAGAAATGACTTCTCCAACTAGCACTGAGGTACCAACCGCCCCCCGGGGGCCCCTTGAAAGGTCAGCAGTTTGAGCTTCATTGAGGCTGACATACCCGGTATGATTCCTGCCCTTGACATCAAGACTCCACTTGCACCTATTGGCCTCAAGAGGGGCCTGTGTTCTTTCAGTATGAGGGACAAAAATATTTGTAAAAGGGGGAATAATGACAGACTCTGAATGAAGATTGCCTGTTTGTGACCTAGGTTTGGGCACAACAGTGTCAATGGGCGTTCCCCCTGAAACAGGCAAGATCCCACCCGTACTTGGCCTAGGGCACCTAGACCCACATATCTGACCAGATTCCCTTGTTAATTTGTTCAACAACATCAGCACCAAGCTCTTAACTTCATCCAGTTTCTGGCGAACAGACGCCAAATCAAAATTGCTACACGGTGGAAGCAGCCTTCCCATGCCCACAGATATGTTAGCCATGGCATTGTCATCAGCACATATTCCAGTGCATGCATAAATAGCAGCGTCACAGGGTCCCTCATTTTCCGCCAGAGGCCCGTACCGATTGGAGCACAAAATATTTGGGATCACCGGGGCCTCAGGGCTTAAGGGAAGGCGATGGGCCTCTTCTCCTGCAGAAGGGCCACCTGAGGCACACAGCAATGCGTCCAAACCACTGCACTGGGTACTAGTCGGCACAGGGGATGAATCAGATCTTAAAACTTGAGATGCTACCTTTTGCTCAAGCTCCCTTGAAGGTTTGGGCACCTGCGACATTTTTTTATACATATCGGGATTTTTTTTTATGGCGGGGTTGTCATATGTTGTAGCTGATAAGTGTGAATTACTTCTCAAAATGGCCTCCACTTCTTCGATTAAAATGTCAATCTCTTCTAAGGTGTTGTTTTTATTGTTACCCAAAGATTTAGTTTTGTTATTAGGCTGTTCTTTAGATTTTTTTGAGCCACTCATGTGTGCAAGGGCATCCACTGCTTTACGTTTCCCCGTTTCTTAATTAGCGTTGGGGAAAAAATGGAAGTAAGATGAATCAAATTCTAAAAACCAATACCTGGAGCGGTGGCGCTTATCATAGTTATTGTTATGAAAATTGAGATCGTTTTTTCCTAGCAGCCTACTATCATGTCTTCCAAATAGTAGTTTGGGTCGCTCTACTGCTACGTCAATTTTTCTTTTTGTTTCATAGGCGTGAATAAGAAAGATGTTTTTTGTTTGAGTTGTTGGGCCAGTTTTATTTTGCAAAGAACACTTATTTGGATGAAGATGTATTCTATTCATTATGTATTTATAGGTTTCCAGTAGCATGTGACCATAAGTGGATCTTTCAGTTAATTCTGTAATAAATCTGAAACTTTACATATGCAGTCCAATTTATTTTTTGGGCTACCTTACTACTGATAGTAGTATTATGCGTTGAGATATCACTAAGTTGAGAAAACTTTTAACTTAAGAAACACTTACTCTACTTACCTGCATTACCCAAAAAGAACCAACTGCGCACCGTTATATCTAATGCTGCTAAATTTCAAACTGACTGGTCATTTTCACACTATGCAAAATAGCGAAGGCTGTGTAAAATACATTGGATTTCAAGCCTGTTTTTGGACCCCTTTTCTTCCTTGCACTGCCTTGACCAAACCCCGCAAAATGTTCAGTACTCTGACAGTTAAACAGAAGAGCAGCAAGTCTGCAAAGCATAGTTGGCATTCGACAAACGGGCAAACGGGTGCAAAGTTATTAAGAGACAAAAATAAAACAAAATCCATATCTCTGGTCACCTAAACTATAGCTACAGAGCGGCTACCGCCACTCTAATATATATATATACATATATAAAAATTGTGCTAGATAAGCAGACATTTGAGGTGAGCAAATCTAGAGTGTCGTTGGTGTTGCAGAGTGCTCCTTACTAGAGCAACTCTCCACCTAAATTGGGAACTTCCCAGAGTTCTCCTTTGTTTTTTCTTAATTTATGCATCACTCTAACCCTGAAAGGGCCTTGGTTTGATATATATATATATATATCAATCACCACTGAATCCAGCTGCACCATAGCTCACAACCTCACCATTGCGAGGCACAAAGACGGGACACAGGTCTCCACAGAGGAGCAGTGGCAGTCTGAGTCAATAAAGGCATCCTATTCATATGTTTTGTTTATATTTTCTTTAATTTTACCTTTAATAGAGGTTTCTGAAATAGTTTTTCTAGCTACTTTACATAGTTTGCATTTTCTCCCCTAAAGGATTAACCAATAATAAATTAACTTTGGCCAATATATCCTGTGGACATTCTGCCCGATTGTTTCAAGTTGGCTTTTCTAAATAAAGCTTTTACATGTTTATATGTATATATTAAAAAGGCTGCTGAAATTCTGCATGTGAAAGGGATTACTGGGTGCTTATGACCTTAATGAACATTCTCTTGGAGGGGAGCTACTAGTGAGTAACTGCTCATTTGATTGATTTGTTGTTTTTTCATCATCCTGAAAAAAACTCAAGCAATTTACCCCATCTCTTCTTTTCACAGGTGTTTGTAAACAATCAAATAATGGGGTACTTCGATTACAAGAATAAGGAGGTTTTTATTCCAGAAGTTCCAGTAAGTGATCTTATATCTGTGAAACAGGCCAGGGGGCATTGATTCTGAACCTTGGAGTTTATGTATAAAGTATATATTATGTGATCATATGTTCATACTTCGTAGAGTTTGCACTAATTGAGTTCATGTGTATGTTGGATGCCAAATACTGTGGTCCTCCTCCAGAATCAGGTAATGCATCTATCCACTTAGATTTTTGACCCCATAGATTCCCTACATCAATTGCACTGTTACATCAGTCTTTTACTGGGGCACCAGACTGAATGTACAAATATTTTGCAACAGCCATTAAACATTCACAATCAAAGATGACATGAATATGAGGCAACAACTATTTCATTTGTGCCTTTCTAGACATGGTATTTTGAGTCAATGATCACATTTCTGCTTGTATTTTTGGTCTCTTTGTCATAATTCAACCTTTATTTCTGACATCTCAAGGTGTCGATTTTTAAGTCTCCTGGGTTCAAATCCACTTGATCTTTTCAGAAACAGATGTCCCTAACTGACTGCATGTGATTCCTGAATAAGAAATGACACCTCATCATGTGATGTGTTTGCTTTCATGCATCTGAAAGAGGTGTGAGACTTTGCTCCATACAGCTTAGGGCTTCTTCAGGGGAGACTGCTGAATTTCAGAAGGCTATGTTGGCTATATTTTCCTCTTTCTCCTTTCTCTAACACACCATTGATCGCCACCAAGGATTAGACAGTCCAATCATTGATAGCTGTCCTGATGTCACTATCTTCCACTCCTCTGGCAAAACCCACTCCGAACACATCTACTAAATCAACGTTCTTACTGGTAAACATGATACCCAACATTTTCTGACATTTCTGTGCCATTTAGAACGTTGGCATGTACAATATAACTTAAGATCTGACTTCTGGGAAAGCTAAGGTTATTTTGAAATTTACCTGACAAAACAAAGAGGAACATCTGTGTGAAAGAGTATGTCCTCAAATTAAACCTACCAAACAGAAGATTTTCCAAAGGTTCCACTGCTTGTTGGGAATCAATTCCCTAAACGTCCATGTTGGAATTTGATGAGCGGACAGTGAGGCACACATTTTTCTGCTGAAAGGTTACACAGAAATTGTTTGTTAACTTTCAAAATGTAAGCGGATTCAATACCCTACCCAAGGTGGATGTCCTTGGCCAAAGGAGGCATAGAGAGGGTGCCTGCATCAGAAGTAGGTTGTGGTTGTTATTCCTGCTACTTTCTGGTGCTGAAGAAGGACGGAGGACTACATCCTATCCTGGATCTTCACCTTCCCAACCACTTCCTGAAGGAGAAATTCAAAATACTCACTCTCGCCCAAGTTTGGTCTGCCCTAGATCTGGGAGACTGGATGGTAGCGTTGAACTTGCAGGACACATTTCTACATCCCCGTCCAGCCGGTGCATGGATACTATCTGCGGTTCACCGTGGGCCACAAGCACTTTCAGTTTGCTGTGCTACCTTTCAGCCTTGCCAGCACCCCATGGGTGTTCACCAGGGTGATGGGTTGCGGATTTTAGTCTTCACCTACTTCGATGACTGGTTGCTGAAGGCGGGCTCACCCCAGCAGTTGTCACCCGCCTTCAGACTACAGCAAACCTCCTACGCTCGCTGGGGTTCACTTTTAACATGTCAAAGTCACACCTTACTCCTGTTCAGACTTCCTTTAATCTGAGCTGTTCAGAGCTGTTCTGGACACTGCAGTTTTGGATCTATCATCCCAGGCAGCGATTCTGGGATATTCAGGTTATGATACCGGTGATTCAACTACCATCCTGTATTTCAGTGAAACTGGCTAAGGCTGTTGTGCCTCATTGCCTCCTGCTGGTGACATGCTCACTGTCATATGTAAGCGCTGCAGTGGGACCCCCGATGGCTTAGTGGGAAATGCAAAAGACCTGCATTGATTGCTAACGAACTGTGATTGGGTCAGTGACAGACCTCTCCCTTCCCCAATACGATCTAACAGTGGTGGCAGATGCATCTCTTGGGCTGAGATGGCCATATTGGAGAGGTGAAGATCTAAAGACTCTGGTCTCCGGTGAAATCCAAGCTTCACTTAAACCTTGTGGAGCTTCAGGAGATTCGCTTGGTGTTAAACATCTTTCTTCCTTCAATCAAGTGAAAGCTGGTACAGGTGTTCACGGACAACCCCACCACCATGAGGTTCTGCAACAACCAGGGCCAGGTGGGTCCTGGACCCTGTCTCAAGAGGCTCTGCGCCTCTGGACATGGCTGGAACGTCAGGACATTTTCCTGTGGTGCAGCATCTGGCAGGATCTTTGAACGCCAGAGCAGATTAACTCTGCTGAAGATGTCTAGTAGATCATGAACGGTGTTTACCCAGAGGTGGTGCAAGGTCTGTTTCAGCAGTGGGGAGAGCCTTAGTTAGAGATCTATGCCACTGCAAGCAATGTCAGCAGTTTTGCATGCTGGAGTTTCCAAGGCGACTGTTGCTCAGAAACACTTTGTCTCAAGTGGAGTACCAGGTTCCTGTATGCTTTTCCACCGCTATCACCCCTGCCCAGAGTTCTCCAGAACTCTGTCAGCCAAGCGTCTTTCAACCTAGTTGGTATATGCCTGCTGTTGGGAGAAATTATTATCAGGGTGTGCCTCCCACAATATTGACCATTCCACCCCACACACACTCCCATCCGCACCTCTTGCGCAGCAACGCTCTGCTTCTGGCACCCGTCTGCCATCGCAGCATTCTTGCATTTGCCAGACAACCCATATTTCTTTAAGTCACCTGTTGGGGCTAGGTACGTTAAAGGCCTGAAACATATGTTCCCATCTACGTCCTTCATCATGCATCAGTAGGACCTCAACCTGGTCCTCACCTTTCTCATTTGTGCACCATTTGAGCATTTGCAAAATTGCCCTCTTAGGCTATTAACCATCAAAACTGCCTTTTTAGTGGTCATAACATCGGGCAGGAGTGTCAGCGAAATACAAGCGCGCTCAACACACTCCTTATAAAACCTTTTAACCAGACAATCTGGTTCTTCTGACATGTGTCTCCTTTCTTCCAAAGGTTGTAACTCCATTTCATGTAGGCCAGAACATCGCCTTGCCTACTTTCTTTGCTCCATCTCATCCTTCCAAAGAAGGTGAGACTCAACTGCCTGGACCAAAAAAAAAAGTGGTTGTTCTACCTTTACCACCCTAGAGAATTCTGGGTGGACGATCAACTCTTTGTGGACTATGTGGGAGCAAAAAAGAAAAAAAGAAAAGGAAAGCTGTACAGAAGAGAGCCATCTCACAGTGGATTGTCCTGTGCATTATTATTCTCTATGCATGGGCCAAGAAATAGCTCCATCAAGGCTTTTGGGCTCACTCTTAAGAGCCAAAGCTGAGGCCACAGCATTAGCATACAACGTTCCACTCGCGGACATCTGTCAGGCAGCGACGTGGGCATCAGTGGACATGTTAAAAAAACCTTACTGCCTGGACAGTCAGGTCTATCGGGATGGGCATTTTGCCCATGCAGTCCTGCAGGACGTTCTGGTTTAAATCATGTTCACAGACCCACCTCTTGAGAGGTATTGCTTGGTTACCGATTAAGGGTAGGAATCAGCGGCTGGAAGTCTCTACCAGATGAAAGTTACTTCATTTTGGTAACGCATTATCTGGTAGTGACTATCTAGCGGCAGATTCTTTACTGACCCATCCATCCTCCTCGCTACGTGAACGGATTTCTAGGTACAGGGCAGTTCCCTTTTCAGAGCCCTGGTTCGGCACACCAGTGGTCCGTGTTCTTCACGGCTCTGTGCTTCTAGCATAGAAAGTCGCAAAAAGAAACTGACGTCAGCTCACTGGGTGGCACCTGTATAAACCCTGCCTGTCACATTTGACACAGACAATATCGATGACTACACGCAGAGCTGAACAACTCCACATACTGGCCCTCCAGTGTACGGCTCATGAAACATTTCTGGATTCAGTCTGACTCCTGGGTAATATTCTGAGGTAAGGAATCTGAAGCCTATCACACCTCTCCACTTCTATTGACTGGTCCAGGTCTCCTTCATTCTTCCATCTCTCAGCAGTCTGAGACCCCAGCCACCCAAATAGACACAGCACTTCACCTATTAGGCCCATAAAGCCGGCAAACAACCCTTTACAGGTTCCTTTACTCTCATTGCGCCTATCTCCTGTGGAAAAGTTTGAGAGCCATGTCCATGTTTCCAATAAGAAAATGGAAGGCTCCATCTCCAGTTAAAACTCCACGATCAAGAACTCCTTCGGATAGAGCATCAATCACTCCTTCACACACCAGGTCAAAATCACCTTATACCACATCTGACAGACTTTGAGTTGCAGATTCCTTGCTTTTGAATTTTCCCCAGGCGTCAGACTGGATCCAGGGAATTTTCTGAGCAGTACCCCTGTGTACCGTTTGGTGGCATTAATTGGCTCTGCATCTGTCAGCACCAGATATGACACTGCGGGTCCTAAATAGGCACCACTCCAGTGTGATGACATAAGTTCTTTCCATGCCAGCTGGCGCCGATCCGAAGAGCACTGCCCCTCAATCACTTTTTGACTGCCCTTTTTTTCAATTTTTTTGTTAATTTTTTTTTGGGAGTTTTCAACTTCTGGTGTTGAGGAGGTCACTGAGTAAGACTTGGTTTAAGCCCTGCAGTTCCTGTCATAGGGCTATGTCCATGATGGATCCACAGCTCATGTGTCTTTGGTGACTGGAATGAGACCACGACCCGAAATCGCGCTCTGAGTGTCGGGCCATGCATCCAAAGACTTTGAGGGAGTGGTCCCTGAAGCTGATGGCAGGCCAACGCTTGACTCCGCACAAGTTGAGGTCCTGTCAAGACGAAGGTTGTTGAGTCCTCCATTGTCATTGTCCCACTCCAAGTCCTGAGGGCAATAGAGTGAGTCAAGGCACAAGAAGAAAAGTAAGAAGTCGAAGCGCTCTTCAACTTCTTCTCGTCCATTGGCTGATGAGGCAAAGCAGCCTCAGCCCTCTGGGCCTCGTTCTGAGGAACCTGCTTGCAGTGCCTCCCCAAGTATCTGGGAGCTGGCGTGACCCCTGCCCAATCCCAAAAGTTTTACAAGGCCATGCGCCTCATTTTTGGGCAGCCTGACTCAGCTGGAGTGTCTTCAGGCCCCGTGGAGTTCGAAAGCACTCCTTCGGCTTCTGCACTGGTGGCTTTGCCTCTGCACCGAGGGACACCCATGGATTTGTTCCTGGATCCAAACCTCCCCGATGCTGGTCCCGGTGCTCCAGCGCCATGGGCGGCGCCATCTCCATTCTCTTTGCCGAATCTATCACAGAGCTGATGGGTGTCGTATGATGCAGACTCTGATCCCCACAGGAAACTTACCTCCTATGTCCGATGCTGAGTCCCTTTCTTATGGAATAGGTTATGGTGAGGATGGGAGGGGGTCACCGGACCCTTCAGAATACCAGCTCCAAGACCGTAGAGACTTGTGTGAGGCCAGCAGACTGGATATTTCTCCAGGTACTAGCATGCTTTCTCCTCTTACCATAGCTATGGAGGAGAGAACTTCTTATTAATTGGTGGTGAGAAGGGCAGCTGAGGTCTTAAACCTTGAGTTGCCTTTGGTGGCAGTCAGGCCTAACCTCCTGACATAGATGCTTCAGCTTAGGGCTTCCTCCTCAGAACCCATTCTCCTTTAATGAAGCTGTTACGGGTGTCCTACTGGGTACCAGGTCAAACCCAATACAGGAGCTCATGTGAACAGGACAATTGCCCGCTGCCATCGCCCCACTGCAGGGGACCCAAGCCTTCTCACACAACACACCACCCATGAGAGCTTGGTCATTCAAATCTCTACGTCCCACAGTGCGTTCCTTTCCGCAGCCCAGGATAGGGCTGCCCAAAGATTGGATACACTTGGGAAGATTTTTTTCTTCCACCAGCCTAGCATTGTGGTCCATGAGCACTGCATGCCTTTTGGGCTGTTATTCCCACATGCTGTAGGATATGGTTGCGCAGTTGCTGCCACAGGTCCCTGAGGAGGCCCAGGTTGTACTCTTTCAGGCAGTTGTGGATGGCAGAGACTCAGCAAGTTCACCATCCATTGGGGACTGGACACGACCGATTCGCTAGGCAGATGGGTTTCGACGATAGTGGCCCTGAGGCACCACACCAGGTTGAAGATGTCTGGCTTTTCAGGGGATGTCCCAGTTACTTTGATGGCACCCATCTCTTCAGAGACACGGCAGACTCAGCGCTTCTAGGATTCTCATGCTACAGCCAGGTCCCTGTGCCTCGCAGCGACCCCTCTGCCCCCTCAGTCTGCCTTTCGCCCCTTTCATGGCTAAGGAAGGGGCCTCTAACCACATTCATTCCCAGCCAGCCATCATGTTGTGCATGCTGCCCAGCCTCTGCATGGCCAAGGGTGTGGGATCCACTGATCTCGTGGATCAGGGGCCAGCAGCCTGGCCAGTCCGCCACCCACCCTCTGCAGCAGTCTCCAAGCCTTCCTAGTCGGACTTCCCTTGATGAGACAGGATCTACCATCACCTGCTCTGCTGCCAAGCCATCACATCAAACGGGTAGGTTTTGCCGATAGGCCAAAGGGGCTACTCCCTCCCCTTCGAGACTACCCCTCCATTCATGCCACTATCTTACGATTGGAAAACTGAGGATCACTTGTCCCTTCTCCGAAAGGAAGTTAGTTTTCTAGGCCAAGGGAGCCAAAGAGAGGGTTCCTGTGCCAGAAGTAGCTCAAGGCTGCTATTCCCACTACTTTCTGATGCCCAAAAAGGTTAGGGGCCTTCATCCTATCCTAAACCTTCGATTCCTCAATCGCTTTCTCAAGAAGTTCAAAATGTTCACCCTTGCTCAGGTTTTATCTGCCCTGGACCCAAGAGACTGGATGGTCATATTGGACTTGCAGGACGCTTATTTTCATATTCCCGTCCTGCCTGCCCTCAAAGGTTACTTGTAGTTCAAAGTAGGCTACAAGCAATTTTAGTTCCCCATGCCCCCCTTTGGCCTTACCAGCACCCCTCAGGTGTTCACCAAGGTGATGGCAGTGGTTGCAGCACATCTGTGCAGATCAGGGGCTTCATTCTTCTCCTACCTCAATGACTGGCTGTTGAAGGCGGGCTCGCCCCAGGCTGTCATCTCCCTACTATAAAGAAAGGTACACTGTTCCATAAGGAATCCAACCTATTCGGGGTGCCAGCAGAAAAGGGCGAATGAAAGTCAGAGATCCAGAGGAGTATCAGGAGAGCCCTCAAGCACCCGCTAAGGTGACCTGTTTCATCATTGGGCAATCTCCACGCCAGACCGGTAATGCAATATCTGGCAGGCCGCCCCCCAATGGGGGTGGTACTATACCGAAGGCAACTTGCCAGATGAAGGTCTGGAATAAGAACTGACTAGAGAAGTAAAAAAGGAAGTGTATGTGAAGGAGAGTGAAGATAAAAATGGCTCTGAGCCTAAAACATCATTTTAATGTATCCGAAAAGGTTCAGGCCAAGATTAAAAACATTTCGAGTATTGGCTGGAATAATGTCCTGCTATGCTCTATAAAGAAGGAAGGGTAGTACACCTAATCCTATCTATTGTATGGTCAACATGTTTCGCGTCTTTTTTGGGTCAAAAAATTATCCCACGACGCTTCGTCAGGACCCGGAAACTACTTCTCCTATTCAAAAACGAAAACATGAAGTGCTGAGGTGTCACTTACAAGTTGAAGACAATTTGTCAAAGTCAGTAGGTCAATCAGTCGCCCTTCATGAAAGTAAAAATCAAGTACAAATTAGTGCCAACCTGCAAATAGGTAACTGAAAGGGTGTACTCACAAAGCACAGCAAACATACCCTAAAAAGAGTGCCACATAAAAAAGGGAAAACAAAGGCTTACCATCCCACATTCGAGATAGAGCTCCCTAGGCACGCGCTAGCCTCGACCATAGAGGTGATACTACATGTAAAAACAACATAGTGAAAGAACAATGCATGTCAATATGTCAAAAACTGGCTTGCCAACAAGGGAACACCACAGGCAAAATCAAATGGTCGCCGTGTTAATGAAAAAATCAGAAATATAACACTTGTTAAACATCAGTCATACACAACTGGTAATTGAGACAGTAACTCAATTCCTGGACAGTTTAAGAAGAAACCATACGACATAAGTAGTGGAATCCTATGCACACATAACTTGCTTGTATAAACACACAAATAAAAATTATGCAACCGCATATAGGATGGGCTCAAAGTAAAAAGTCAAAAAGTTATTCATGGCCCATGGATGCTGCCTCATGTTAGTGTGTAATCAGAAAGTGAAGGAGGGCTCACCCACACTGAGCGGGAGCCAAATAGCAATGTAAGGAGAGGTGGGGGCGGGTAGCAGAGCCCCCACGTCTCCAAGATAACTCACTTGTCATATCCTCCGTAGTTGCGGTAAACCTGCCCTGAGGACGCGCGCGCGTCGACGCTCGAGCGGCGCCCTCGGGCGCTTTTTATGTTGCTGGGGAAACGCTTCATACGTCCTGATCCGGAAACAACCAGCTGGTTGTTCCGGGTCGTACTAATCAAAAAAGGAATACTATCCTGGGCTCGCGGCCATATTGGAACAGGCTCCAAAAGACAAGTTGGAGGATCCTGGGGCCTAATAATGCGGTATCGGCCATCTTTTAACGGGGCTCAGAAAAGTAAGATCCAGGGCCCGATGCATAATAATGCAAAATCAGAGGCCCTGAACTATCAGACCCGTCAGTGACCATAGACCAAGGATGTACAAAAAACAATAACAAAACAAGCAAAGCCAAATGTGTAAAAAAATATGTAAAAAATATATATTAACCAACATCGTGGATGTAGTCACATAGTCATTATCATCCAGAAATGCCTAAGGTAGATGTATGGAGTCAGAATGAAATTACCCACCTAGGCAAATAGTGTACGTATAGCCATCCATCTAAGTAGATGATGTCAAAGGGACATGGACACTCAGAGATGTCTAAGTCGACTGTCTGTACTCAGTAAAATTACACAATCAGGTGGACGGTAAAAATCTATACTCAGTAGAATAGTAATGATAAAGATGCCAAGTTAAGATGGGCATACAGACAAGTGGAGGACAAAAGTCCCACAAATGTGGCGAAATTTAGTCAGTGGTCACAGGAATGTGTATGTATAACATAGGAACCCAAGGTAGTTAAGACTAGAGATGTGATGAAAAATCAAAAAGTTCGAAAAAACATTTTTTAAGGGCTAGCAAGTACTCGATAGATATAGAGTTCCAAGGGATCTCGTCATTAAGACCCTCACTATGGGTTTTGAGTCTGAACACCCAACGTTGTTCTGTTCTGAATAAAAGATTGGGATCATTACCGTAGAACAATCCACCACATGTCATCAGGGCCGTGTTTGGCTTCTAAAAAATGTGAGCTGAGCTTAGTAGTAATGCGTGAGCATCTAATGTTGCTCTGGTGTTCATTGATACGTTGTTTAACAGGACGAGTAGTCATCCCAATATATTTCAGATCACAGGGACAAGAGATCAGATAGATACACTGGCCGGTGTTACAGTTTGTATGTTTATTCAAATGCCAGGTGCCAAAATGATCAAGGTCTATTCTATCAATGCTTTTGGTAAGAGGACAGACATTGCAGGAACCACACGGCTATTGCCACATCAGCGGAGGTATGTTCCATTGAATAGTTTGTTTATCCACGTCGGGATGTGCCCGAGGGTGAGTGTGGACAACCAAATCTTGTATATTAGGAGATCTTTTAAAAGCAAAAAAGGGGCCTCGGAATCTGAACGCCGCCACTCTGTAGGATGTTCCAACGTTTATTGATAAGTTTCTTAATAGAGTTGGACAACGGGGTAAAGGTAGAGACGCACGTCAAACGTCTACCTGATTCTCTAAGTACAGGTGTCAGGAGAGCATCTCTATGGTTATTCCGAGCTCTTTTCTAAGCAGGATTAATGACATTTTTAGGATAATGTCAGTCAAAGAGTTTCTGTTTGAGGTCTTGGGACTGAATGTCAAAGGTTTGAATGGAGCTACAATTACGACCTAGCCTAAGGAATTGTCCAAAAGGTAAGTTGTCACGCAGGGCCTTAGGATGGTGGCTATCATATAGGAGTAAACTGTTACGATCAGTGCTCTTGTGAAATGTACTGGTGGTAAGTTTACCATTATCTATCTTGATGACAAGGTCCAAAAAGGAAACCTGTGTAGATGAATGGTGAGCAGTAAATCTCAAGAAGGGGTCCAGAGTGTTAACCCATTGGGTAAAATTGTCTATAGTTTCATATGGCCCTTTCCAGACAATCAGAATATCGTCAATATATCTTCGCCACAAGGTGATGTTCTCAAGAAAAGGATTGGATGGATGTAATATGAACAATTTCTCAAAATTGAACATATACAAACAAGCCAAACTGGGTGCAAATGTACTACCCATAGATGTCCCTTGAATCTGATGGAATAGGGCATCTTCAAATTGAAAGAAATTCCTTTTCATAGCTAGATTAGCACATTGCATCACGAAGTGGATCGGAGTCGGAGATGACCAAGAGGTAGCTAGGAGAGCTGACTCCACCACTTGTAGAGTGGCCTCCTGAGGAATATTGGTATATAAAGCCTCTACATCCAAGGTGATGAGGGTTTGAACTTTGGTGTAAGAGTTGATATTTTATATGAGGTTCAGAACGTGTTTCGTATCCTCGAGAAAAGTGCTTGATTCTTTAACTAAAGGTTAAAGAAAGGAATCACAGAAAACAGACAACGGTTCTAACACTGAGCCGATGCCTGATACAATAGGACGTCCCGGAGGGGGTAAGGTACCTTTGTGTATTTTAGGTAAACAATAGAAGTATGGAACACGAGGATGCGTCGCGTCGAGGAACTCCGCTTCTTTGGGGGAGATCCACGAATTATTACGGGCCTCCTCGATCATGCTCCTGATGTTGATTTGAAGTTCATTGGTAGGATCATGGACAAGGGGGGCATAATGAGTCGTATCACTTAGAAGACGTAGGCTTTCCTGCCTATAATCAGAGGTGTTCATAATAACAATCGCACCTCCCTTGTCTGCCGGTTTTATAACTATTGATTGATCCAGGGATAGATCTTGTAAGGCCTTTCTCTCCGAGGTTGATAAATTCACAAATGATTGTTTAGGGGAGAGGGTCCCAAGGTCTGCCACGACAGCTTTTTCAAAAGCCAGTACTTCAATTAGGATGGAGTGTGGTGGAGGAATAAAAGTAGATGGTTTTCTTAAACCGGTATCATTGCTCCCAGGTGTCATAGGGCGTTCCAGGAAGAAAACGTGTAATCGTATTTTCCTAAAGAACTGGTAAATTTCACAGTTCAACCAGAAAGGATCTTCGGAGGGAGTGGGGACAAAACCTAGGCCCTTATTCAGGGCTGTTGATTCATCTACTGTGAGCCCTCTGTCAGATAAATTGACCACTAGGTCCTCGGTGGGGGGTTCTTGCCCTGACTACGAGTGACTATTTGTGGTTCTTCTCTGTTCCAGTGAACCCGTCTGCCTCTGCCTCTCCTTCTTCCTCTTCCTCTGCCCTGGCCGCGGCCTAAAAAAGGCCCATAAGGTAACATGGGGCGAGGTTGAAAGAAGGGATATGGTGGTTACCAAAAGAAAGGTTGATTAGGGGGGTATTGGGGTTGGTTGTAAAAGGGTGGTTGCATGCTGTCGTCAGTGCTCCATCCATCGGATTAAGAACTCCTGCTGTAATTGCGAGTTTTTTTGTTGGACACAGAAGAATCATCAGATGATCGGGATTGTGCATCCGCATCATAATCCTTGATATAAGGGTATACCTTTTCTCGATCAAACCTCCTGATGTCTTTTTGTAATTTTGAGATCTTCTGTTGAGTTAAGAACTCTTTTGTCTCATTGAGTTCTGTATTGATCTCAAGGAGGCGGCTCTTAAATGACGATAATGTAATGGTCGTTCCCTACTCCAGACTACGGCAACCTCCTGCATTCGCTGGGGTTCAATATAAATGACTCTGACAAGGTCCAAATCTCAGAGGGAACTGCACAAGATCTGCAGTGGTGGTTAACGAACCACAACAGGGACAGAGGCAGATCCCTCTCCCTTCCCAAGCCATATCTGACAGTATTGACAGATGCATGCCTCCTGGGATGGGGCGGCCATCTGGGAGAGGTGGAGATCAGAGGCATCTGGTGTCCAGAGGAGACTGGGCTCTGCATTAGCCCCTTGAAGCTCAGTGTGATCTGGCTAGCATTGAAGGCATTTCCTCCCTCTGTCAAGGGGACGATGGTGCAGGTGTTAATGGACAACATCACCGCCATGTTGTATTGCAACAAGCAGGGCAGGATGGTGTCATGGACCCTTTGTCGGGAGGCTCTGCACCGCTGGACATGGCTAGAACAGCAGGGCATATCCCTGGTGGCTCAACATCTGGCGAGCCCTCTGAACACCAGAGCAGACCAATTCAGACGAAAATGTCTATCAGATTACGAATGGGGTCTCTATCCGGAGGTGGTGCAAGATCTTTTTTAGCAGTAAGGGGGAAACCTTGGTTAGATTTGTTCACCTCTGCATTGAATGAGCAATATCAGCAGTTTTGCATGTTGGAGATTCCAAGGTGGCAATGGCGCTGAGACGCTTTTTGCCTCTAGTTGAACTCAGGCCTCCTGTATGCCTTTCCTCTACGGACTGAGAATGGAGAGTCTGGTATCCCAAGCTGTTAAGCATGTCCATCGATCTTCTGATCAGACTGCCACTTCAGACAGATCTTCTGTTGCAACAGCAGGTGAGGTTTCTGCCCCAGAACCTGTCCCCTCTCCACCTTCTTGCGTGGAGATTGAGCAGCGACAGCTTTTGAACTTCTGCCTGAAAGTCTGTAAAGTATTCTTGGCAGTTAGGCGTCCCTCCACCAAAACGGTATATGCCTGTCGTAGGAAAAAAATTGTGACATGGTACACAGACAAGTCTGTTAACTCCCTTTCTGCCTCTCTCTGAGGTCCTGTTTATTCTTTCTCTGGTCCAGCGGGGCTCTGTTATGGGCACTCAAGAGTTATTTGTCTGCTATTTCTGCTTTTTTGAGGCTGCCTGATCAACCTTCTTTGTTTAAGTCCCCTATTGCATGTAGGTTCCTTAAAGGTTTTACCATGTTTCCTTCATTCCCATTCATTATGCCCCAATGGGATTTGAATTTGGTCCTGACATTTCTGAGGTTTGCTTCTTTTGAGCCTCTCCACAATTGTTCTCTCAGGCTTCTCACTCTAAAAACAGCCTTCCTTGTGGCCATTACTTCTGCCTGCAGGGTAAGCTGCAGGCATTGTCATCTAAACCGCACTACTTTTTTATCTATCGTGACAAAGTGGGGCTTTGCACTAGGGCTTATTTTCTATCTAAAGTGGTTACACCCCTTATGTAGGCCAATCCATCCCCTTGCCTACTTTTTACACACACCCTCATCCCTCTAAGGAAGAGTAGACACTCCACTGTCTGTACCTAAAAAGACCGTTGGCGTTCTACCTTGATCGTACAAAAGAGTTCCAGGTGGATGACCAACCTTTTTCTTGGTTATGTGCGTGTGAGGAAAGATCAGAAAGTGCAGAGGCGGACCATCTCGAGACGGGTTGACTCTGCATTAAGATCATCCAGGCACTGGCCAAAAAGCAACCACCTGAAGATTTACATGCTCATTCTCCGTGAGCTACAGCCGCGACCACTGTGTTAGAATGTAGATCCCCAGTCCTTTACAGCTGTCAGGCAGCTACCTGTTCTTCTCTGCACTCTTTACCAAACACTGCTGCCTGAACAATCAGGTTTGTAGGAACAGGTACTTTGCCCATTTGATCCTGCAGGACTTTCTAGTATGATCATGGTTCACAGACCCACCTCCAGGGATGGTATTGCTTGGGTATCTATTCAAAGGTAAGGAATCTGCAACTAGAAGCCTCTATCAGATGACCAAGTTACTTGCCTTCGGTAGCCCCTTATCTGGTAGAGACATTTTCTTGTTGCAGATTACTTATGACCCACCCATCCTCCCCGCTCTGTGAACTGATTTCTGAGAACAGGGACTCACATTTCAGTGCCTTGGTTTTGATGCACCAGTAGCCAGAGTTCTTCATGGATCTGCACTTCTGGCACAGAAAGACGTGCAAAAAGTGACGTCAGTGCGCTGGGGTGTCGCCTATAGAGGACCCATGACATCATATCCAGCGTGGACAATTCCAACGACGGAAGCAGATCCGATCAAGTGCCACCTAATGGCACGCAGTGTTACTGCTCAGAAAATTATCCAATCCAGTCTGACACCTGCGGGAAATTCAAAGGTAAGGAATTTGCAATTAGAATATTGCTCTTTCAGATAAGGCGTTAGCAAAGGTAAGTAACTTGTTTGTCAATGCACTCCTTATTCACCCCAACTTCACTGCATCAGTCTTCTGCTAGGATTTCCCCGGTGGATTACATTATGACCTTTCAGGATGCGCTACTTAGGGGTGCCACTAAACTAAACATGCACACCAGCTTTTGGTATTGGTGATTGTGGAAACCCTCAGCCAAGGTTTGCACCAAGACCTCTCCTTCCCCTTCTTCCTTGTGTTATTGTCTTAGCTGAGGAAAAGTTCCCTATTCAAGCTACGGTTAAATATGCTACACTAAGGTACTTAAAAAAATATAGGCCTCCACAACAAGACCTGGATTTCGTGAGATTGGCTCCAAAAACCAGACTGAAAAATTGCAACAGCGGAGAGACAAAGGCATTCTTCTGCTTCAGACTCTAAGCTCCACAAGATAGAGAGAGCAAGAGAATGGATGCCATTGGCAAAAAAAGTCTGGAACGGCCTCCACACATTTGAGGAACGCCAACGCAGCTGCCTTGCTAGGCAGGTATCACCAGGAGATCTGGAATGTAATTAAGGCCTTCATGTCTGACCTACCTGCCCACAGGCAACAGGATTTTCTGGAGATGGTGAATTGAGGGCTCCTTCATATATAATCAATCCTTTACTCAGCAGTGGACTCTGTCAAGCTTTCAACCATGTGCTTTTGCCATGGTATTTCATTATGGCGTACATCATGGCTGAGATTATCTTCATTAAAGCCTGATGCCCAACTAAAGATCGTAAATGTACCATTCTCGGGTTCTTGCTTGTTTGGCCAACATATGGAGGAAGAGATGATCAGGATGAAGAATGAGGTGGAGATAATAAAGGTGTGTAGGAGGCTGGCCTGGTTTGTTATGAGTACCTAAGGTACTCACACCACGTCCAGTTATCCCTTATTAGTGAAATGTAGGCAGAGTTCTAGCAGCTTAGGCTATCTAGGGGTAGCTGTACCAGAGCAGCTTAGGCTGAACTAGGAGACATGCAAAGCTCCTGCAATACCACTATAGTTACACAGTACTTACACACAATAAAAGACAATACTCAGTGTTACCAAAAATAAAGGTACTTTATTTTAGTGACACAAGGCCAAAAATATCTTAGATACAATACTCCTTCTGGAGGTAAGCATTATACACAATATATACACTAGTAACAAAAATCAGGTAAGTAAACAGTCATAGAATAGTGCAAACAGTAGAAAATAGAATAGATTGCAATGGGCCTATGGGCAACAAACCTTATACTAAAATAGTGAAATGCAAATGTCAAGTTCCCTCCTAGGCAATTGTAGTGTGTAGAGGCACGCTGGGAGTGTAGGAAAACACCGAAGGTAAGTAAAGTACCCCACCCCAGAGCCCAGGAAAGCAGGAGTAAAGTACAGCAAGTTTCCTCAGGACACACTACAAGTCGTGATAAAGGATTATTCAAGAACCAAGCAAGACTGCAAACAAGACTGCAAGAAACTTACTATGGATTCTTGGACCTGAAAGGAGACCAAGTCCAGAAGTCGAAGAATAATCCAGGAAGGACAGGAGCTCTTGCCAACCTGGAAGAAGGTGCAAAAGTGAATTCTCCGGTTAGAAGAAAAGTACAGAAGTGGACCAAAGATGGCTTGGTGCAAGAGATGTCTCATGTCGAGTTGTTGGATGCAGACTGTTTGCATCGCTGGATTTTGCCAACAAGCCTTGGTTCAAGCAAGTACGCGGTTTGCGTCAAAGAGGAGCTGCCTGGACCCAGGAGCGGCCTGGGGGTCTTATCTTGGACTGAGGAGACAGAGGGGGCTCTCAGCACTTCAGAGAGCCCTCAGAAGACCAGGCAGCACTCACGGGAGTCCCAGAACACGGGTACAAAGAAGATGCAAAGTACAGTTGTCGCAGCACTACACTAGAGGGTCCAACGCTGCCGGAGAACAACTCAGAGAGATTTGTGTTGCAGGATGGAGTGCTGGGGACCTGGGCTACGCTTTGCCCAAAGAACTTTTAAAAGAAGTGCACAGAAGCCCAAGGAGCTGCAGAAGAAACTGTGCACAGGGGTACTGTTGCAGCACATGGAGGCAAGCTATTACCTCTACCAAATTTGGACAGTTGGACCTTTGGACAGTTTGGGTCACTTTGGTCCACCACCTGTGTTGCAGGGAGCACGCTCCTTGTCAGGAGAGGAGACCCAGAGTACCGGTTGTCGTCGCAGAAGGGTGCCTGCTGCAGCAGGGAAGTGACTCCGTCACTCCACAGGAGATTCCTTCAGTTCTTCTGGTGCAGGGTGAAGACAGGCAGTCCTCAGAGCGTGCACACCTTTTAAACTGTTGCAAATGCTGGCTGGAGCTTAAGTTACAGGTCACGCAAGTTGTCCTAGACACTTTGTTGCAGTTACAGCGGTTCCTGGAGCAGTCTGCGTTTGACCTGACAGTCAGAAGCTGAAGCAGAGGAGTCCTGGAGGAATCTTGCAAACCGAACCTGAGGGGGATTGGCTACCTACCCAGGTATGCACCTATCAGAAGGGGTCTCTGACATCACCTGCTGGCACTGGCCACTCAGAGGTCTCCAGAGGGTCCCCACACCTCGGAATCCAAGATGGCTAATGCTGGGGCCACTCTGGAGGAGCTCTGGGCACCACCCCAGGGATGGTGATGGACAGGGGAGTGGTCTCTCCCCTTTCCTTTGTCCAGTTTCGTGCCAGAGCAGGGACTGGGGGTCCCTGAAACGTGTGTAAACTGGATTATGCGAGGAGGGCACCGTTTGTGCCCTTCAAAGCATTTTCAGAGGCTCTGGGAGGATACCCCCTCCCATGCCTGTAACACCTATTTCCAATGGGAGAGAGGGTAATACCCCTCTCCTAAATAATGCATTGTTCTGCCTTCCTTGGATTGAGCTGCTCAATCCCCAGGTGGGCAGACACCTGTCTTTGAGGTTGCAGCAGCTGGGGCTGCAGTGGAAACCTCAGAGAGCAGGTTTGGCAGTACTGGAGGTCCATTGTGGAGCCCCCAGGGGGCATGGGATTGGCCCCCCATTACCAGATTTGGATTGGGAAGTAAATTCTATGATCTTTGACACCTCACATGGCCATATTCAGAGTTAACATTGTGAAACTACAAATATGTATTGACATATGTAGTGCACGCTTAAAATGGTGTCCCCGCACTCACAAGGTCTGGGAAATTGGCCCTGGACAACGTGGGGGCACCTTTGCTAGTGCAAGGGTGCCCTCACACAGTAACTTTGCACCTAGCCTTCAGTAAATGAAGGTTAGACATATAGGTGACTTATAAGTTACCGGGTGCAGTTAAAAATGGCTGTGAAATAGTGTGTTCACTATTTCACTCAGGCAGCAGTGGCAGTCCTGATGAATGTTTTATATGAGCTACAAATATGTATTGACATATGTAGTGCACGCTTAAAATGGTGTCCCCGCACTCACGAGGTCTGGGGAATTGGCCCTGGACAACGTGGGGGCACCTTTGCTAGTGCAAGGGTGCCCTCACACAGTAACTTTGCACCTAGCCTTCAGTAAATGAAGGTTAGACATATAGGTGACTTATAAGTTACCAGGTGCAGTTAAAAATGGCTGTGAAATAGTGTGTTCCCTATTTCACTCAGGCAGCAGTGGCAGTCCTGATGAATGTTTTATATGAGCTCCTCATGTGCGGCAAAAGAAATGCTGCAGCCCATAAGGATCTCCTCGAACCCCAGTGCCCTGGGTACCTAGGTACCATATACTAGGGACTTATGATGGGGGCCAGAGTGCCAATCAGAATTGGAATCTGGAGTTACTAAAGTGTAGTGACAAATTTGGTAAACAGAGAGAGCATAAGCACTGGAGTTCTGGTTAGCAGAACTCCAGTGACACAGTCAAGCATACTGACAACACATATAGGCCACAAACTGAGCACTGGGATCCTGGTTAGCAGGATCCCAGTGATACAGTAAAAACACACTGAAACACACAAACAGTCCAAAAATGTGGGGTAACCATGCTAGAAAGAGGCTACTTTCTCACAAGGTGCTGGATCTAGAAGAACAAAAGAAAGCCTTCAGTCATCAATTAAAATTCAAGGATAAATGGTTTTACTACCATAGGGTTCAAACTCCTGGTGGCCTTATCACTAAGCAACTACCTGTCCGAATGACTCATCTAGATAACCTACTGAAGTGACTTCTCTTTTATTACAGAAAAGAGCAATAGAAAAAGTTTCCTCAGATCAAGTCAGTGTACTTTCTAGTTCAAAAGAAAAGCCTGTCCAGACAGTAAAGATTCAAGATGCTTTGCTTTCATCAAATTTACCCACACATTAGTAAGGACGATTGGATCTTTGCAGTAGACCTTCAAGATGCATACGTTTATATCTCAATAGCTCATTATACTAGAAAATGTCCAAGATTCATAGCAGAAACAATCAATACGTGGTACTTCCTTTCGGTCTCAAATCAGCCCCTGAACATTCTCCAGCCTGGTAGCAATCAATCACTCATTTGTAGAGTGTGTTGCTGTCACCCCGGGGGTATATGGGCACCAGGGGTGCGATATCTTTGTCAAAGGACCAGGTCCTGACGCCTGCCAGTGAAGGTGTAGTTCAGAGGCAGAGGTCATTCCAGGCCTTGGTGGCAATGTAGGAAAAAGAACGGCCGCCATTGCAGCTCCGTCAGATTCTGTGTGTGTGTGCAAGGGTCAGAGAGGAAGAGCGCAGGGGTCTGGTGAGTTGGTGGAAGTACAAATGTGGTTAAAGCAGTCCGGTCCTTGATGACATAGGACTTTGTAGGCATGCATGAGGAGCTTGAAATGACATCTCTTCTAGGTGGGGAGCCAGTGGGGGGTTTCTGAGGTGGGGGATGTGGGTGCGCCTGGGAAAGTCCAGGATGAATCTGGCAGCTGTGTTCTGTATTGTCAGGCGTCTCTTTAGGAGCTGGGAGGGCATGCTGGCAGTAGTCGAGGCAGCTGGTGACGAGGGCCTGGTTTTTCTAGAGTTGGCTGGGATCCATCGGATGATTCTGTGGAGCATGCGTAGGGTGTGGAAGTAGGAGGAGACAACTGAGTTGATATGCCTCTTCATGGTCAGCTCACTGACGATGATGCCAGGGTTGAATGAGTGGTCTCTAAGCGTGGGATTGGGTCCAAGTTCGTCAGGCCGCCAGCTATGGTTCCATATGGATGTATTTTCTCCCCCAAAGATCAAGACTTCCTTCTTTTTGGAGATGAGCTTCAAGCAGTTATTTTTCATCCAGTTGGCTATGGCGGTCAGGGCGGTGCAGAAGTTGGCTCTGGTGGTGTAGGAGTAATTGAGAGGATCAGTTGAATTTCACCTGCATAGGAGATGATATTGAGTTCATGGGATCTAACATCAGCCAGGGAGGTCATGTAGGCATTGAATGAAGTGGGGCTGAGGGAAGAACCTTGGGGTACACCACAAATGATGCTCTTGGGTGCAGAGGTGAAAGGGGTAGGCCGACGCTCCGAATGCACCCTGTCTGGAAGGAAGCGATCTATTTGAGGGCATAGTTTTGTATTCCGATGCTGTGGAGTCTGTTGATGAGCATGTGGTGGGAGGCAGTGTGGAACGCATCTGATAGGTCAAGGAGGCAGTTTCCCCCTGGTGTAGGAGTGCTCTGATGTCATCAGTGGCAGCTATGAGTGCGGTTTCGGTGCTTCGGTTGGAATGAAAACCTGATTGGGAGGTGTCTAGTCCATTGAATTGTTTTCTTCCAGGTAGCTGGTGAGCTGCTGATTTTGGCCATCTCAAGTACTTTGAGTGGGTAGGGGAAAAGAGATGGGTCTGTAATTCTTGAGTTTGTTGGGGGTCGGTGGAGGTTTTTTCATGAGCGGTTTGATTTCTGCACGTTTCCATTTGTCTGGGGAAACTAGATGTGATAGAGGTGTTGAGGATGCTGGTGAGTTTTGTGATGAGGAGGTTGGTGATTGTGGATTTTGTGGTTATCTTGCTGTGGAAGTAGTCTGAGAAGGTGTTGCAGAGTTCTTGGAAGGGGGCGATGGTGTTCTCTGTGGCTGCTGGGTTGGAGAATTTTGACTATTGTTTAATGTTCTTTTGTGCATTGGCTGCTGAGTCGATGCAGATTTTGATGGCCACTCTCTTGACCTCCTTGAGTTTTCGGTGGTAGTTGCTGAGGGCTGCTTTGTAGGCTGTTCTGTCAGAGGGACTCCTGGTTGACTGCATTTGTTTCTCAAATTAGCCGCTGCTCTTGGTGGCTCTGAGCTCCGGAGTGTACCAGCTTGTGTTTGTAAAGGTTGTTGATTCTGGCTGGTTTCAGCAGGGCAACTGAGTTGGTGCATTCAGTGATCCAGGAGAAGTTCAATATGGCCTGGTCAAGGTCAGGTGAGGCCTTGGGTTTGGATGAGCCGAGAGCCTGTGTCCACTGTGATTAAGTAACTCTGCTCCAGTTGTGGTTGTTGGCTCTGTGGTTCTTGGTGGTGATGTATTGGGCATCGGTGATGGTGACGGTGAAGTGGATGATGCTGTGGTCAGACCAGGAGAGTTCTGTGATGTGTCTGAATCTGACTGCCGCTGGAGGTGAAGAGGGGGTCGAGAGTGTCTAATCTTGTATGTAAGTACGTTGACCAGTTGGATGAGGCCTGTGTTGCTCAAGTTCCAGGAGGGTGGTGGAGTTGGCGTTGTTGGGGTTGATGTGGAAATTGAGCTGGCGGAGTGGAATGTAGTGGTTGGAGTCAATAGCTAGTGGTGCGATGGTGTTGGGAATGGCATCGCAGGAGGCCAGTCAGGGTCCTTGGGGAAGGTATACGAGGGTGCCTCTTGAGGCAGTTTTGACATTGGTTTGAAGTTGGAAATTGAGGTGATCCATAAGGGAAGAGGTGCCGTTGGTGGCGATGCATCGAATGGTGTTCTTGAATATGATAGCGATGCTCCTGGCGTGTTTGATTGGTGTGGTCTTGATATATAATCTTGTAGCCATTGGGTGTTGTGGTGGGGATGTCAGGTTTGAGCAGACGTTTAGCCAGGTTTCAGTGATAAAGGCTATGACTGGTGAGAGGGAGGTGATGGTGTCCTAGATTTCCGTGGCGTGTTTGCAGAGGGATCGGGTGTTGAGCAGAATACATCAGAGCGGTTCCGGGTTGACCGTGGCCTTTCAAGTAGCTATGGCGTGGGGACCACTGTGAGCTGCCGGCTCAGTGCTGCAGGAGAAGTGGCAGTTTCAGCTGTTAATGGATCCTTTGGTAGCATGAGGAGATGTGGTGCAGCAGTTGTTGTGGCACCCAAGATTCATGGCTCTGAGCTCCTCTGTGTAGTAGCGGTGCATGGCTGGATGGCCAGGGTTCCTGGCACTGGGCACAGCCCAGGCACGGGCCCTGAGAAGGGCACAAACAGGCTTGCCTTTGGCATGCTGGTGGCATGCACGCTGCGTGCTGCCTCCATTAAGTAGGTCCTGGGGGGACCAAGGAGGGCACTGGGTAGTGAGGTGGGAGGAGGGAAATGGGGAAGAGAGAAGGAGTAGAAAAGGCAAGCAGGGCAAAAATGAGCAGAAGAGTGAAAACGGAGCAGAAATGAAGAGAGAATGACCAGAAAAAGAGCAAAAAGTAAGCAGAAAAGGCTGGAAAAAGGTGGAGAAAAGAAAGCAGAAAAGAGGAGGAAAAAGTGCATAAAACGAGCTGAAAAGTGAAAAAGGAGCAAAAAACAAGCAGAATAGAGGAAAAAGGGCAGAAACTAGGCAGCAGAGGGTAGCAGTAGGCAAGCGGGACAGAGACTGTCAGAGGCGGAGCTGGCATGTGGATCTGCACAATGGGGTAGCGCTGCAGTCTTCATTAAGTAGGTCTGGGGGGAGGGCAGGGTGCTGACTGGTGGGAGGTGGAAAACTACAGGAGGAGGGAAATGGGGAAGAGAGGAGAAGGAGCAGAAAAAAGAAAACACTGCAAAAACGAGCATAAGAATGAAAAATGAGCAGAAAAGCAAGCAGAAAAGAGGGGGGAAGGAGCAGAAAACGAGCAGAACAAAGGAAAAAAGGAGCAGACAAACTAGCAGAATCTAGGCAGCAGAGCACGGCAGTGGGCAAGCTGGACAGGAGACTGTTACAGGGGGAGCTGGCACGAGGACCTGCACATCTACGGAAAAAGGCATTTTTCTGTACCCATACCTGGATGACTGGCTGATAAAAGCAGAGTCTCTCGAACAGGCAAAGACAGACTGCAAAACCACAACAACCGTTTTAGCTGAGCTTGGCCTACCAATCAATACAGAGATATCGATTGTCTCCCCAGTTCAGTGCCTTACATTTCTATGCGCAACAATAGATAAATAAATAGAAAAAGTGTTTCCTTCAGAGGAGAAAGTGTCATCAATCCAGACCAAATGCGCACAGTTAATACGACAAACCAAACCAGCTGTCCATCAGATAGCCTCCCTTCTAGGGTTGATGGCATCCTGCATATACATAGTTCCAAATGCACAACTGTTTATGAGACCCCTGGGGTCTGGAGGATCAGTGGTCATAAATATGGAGTTGGTGGAAAGATCAAATCACTCACTGAGAATGCTTGTCAATCCCTCAACTGGTGGACCAAATCCCACAATCTCCTAGAAGGAGTACCATTTCAGAAGGAAACACCTGTCGTCACAGATGTGTCTGTCTGGATGGGGTGTGCATATGGACCACCTCTGCATCCAAAGGCGTTGGTCCCAGAAGGACACGTGTTATCACATCAGTTTGTTGGAGCTCAAAGCAGTACATCCAGCTCTCAACGCCTTTCTTCCACCTCTCACTTCCAAATGATTCAAACGGACAATACTATTAGGATGTACTATATAAACAACAGGGTGGAACAAGGTCAAGACAGTTATCACTGCACACTCAGACATTGTGGCATTTGGCACTAGCACGAGGATTATTGCTAACAACCTTCCACATTCTGGGAAGACAAAATGCAGACTATCTCAGTCGTTTTCACAAAGAAAATCTTAAGTGGGCTCTCAGGTAGTAAGCAACATCTTCGAAAATGAGGTACTCCAGTGTTAGATTTATTTTCCTCAATGCTAAACAAAAGTTACTGAGATTTTGTGTCGAGAGCTCCAGAACCGCAGTCTCTGGGCAATGCCCTTTTGAGGTCAGTCAACTCCATTTGTCTCTGCTTTCCCACCAGTACCATTCATACCACAAGTAATCCAGAAATTATGTAGGTTGAACATCAGAATGATTCTAATTGCACCAGACTAGCTTAGACAGTGGTGGTACATGGATCTCCTCCAATTATCCATAGAACATCAAACACACATTCGTCAGGCCAGATCTTCTATCTAGCCTCTATGGCAAGATTCTGCATTGCACAATCATTGAATTTGACAGCAAGGCTCCCGAGATCACTAAATCTTCCTCATGATTGTATGAACATTATTAAAGAATCAATGAGACAGTCAACAAGCTGATGTTATGCCTTCAAATGGAAACATTTCTGTGTATGGTGGGGTAACAATGCACATAACCCTAATGGGTACAAACAAATGTTGTCCTCCTGTACTGGCTTCATCTGGCCAGGTCAGGTCTGCAATTCTCTTCCATCAAGGTCCACTTAGCAGCGATCACTGCATACAGAAAGTCTCCACCACAACCGTCATTCTTAAAGAGTCCAGTGGTCAAGGATTTTTAGAAGCACTTAAGAAAGTGTTTCCTTCAGTCAGGAGACCTTCTCCTTGCTTCTTAGGAATTGAATTTTGTTCTGTCAAAGTTGATGGGCCCACCATTCGAACCAATACATAAATCCACTCTGCAGTATTTGTCAAGGAAAGCTGCCTTTTTGATAGCCATAACGTAGAGTTAGCGAGTTACAGGCTTTGTCATCCTCAGAACCTTTCACAGTTTTCTATCATAAATGTAGTTTTGCATACACATCTGTGAAAAAGTAGTTTCTTTCTAGCATAGTTACCCCCATTTTTGGTCTGTTTGTCAGTATGCTTGACTGTCACTGGGATGCTGCTAGCCAGGACGCTAGTGCTTATGGTTTATGACCTGTTTGTCAGTATGCTTGACTGTCACTGGGATCCTGCTTACCACGACCCCAGTGCTGATGCTCTGTTCCCAAATTTGTCACTACATACTGGTAACCCAGTATTTCATCCCAAATTTGCATACTGGCGACCCCTTATAAGTCTCTGGTATATGTTGCCTAGGAACCCAGGGTATTTTGGTTCCTTGGGATCCCTATGGGCTGCAGCTTTACATTTGCCACCAAAAGGGAGCCCATGCAAAGGCTTCTACAGGACTGCCATTGCAGCCTTTGTGAAATGCTGGATGCACCATTTCACAGCCATTTACTTATAAGTCACCTATGTCAGGCCTTCCAACCCTGAAGGCTGGGTGCAAAGTACCTGAGTATGGGGGCACCCTTGCACTAGCAGAGGTGCCCCCACATCGTCCAGGACCCTTTTCCCAGACTTCGCAAGTGCACAGACACCATTTTACGCGTGCACTAGACATAGGTCAATACCTATGCCCAGCTTCACAATGGTAACTCCAAATATGGCCATGTAAGGTGTCTAACACCTGGCAATAGTACCCCAATACTGATTCCAGTATTGGTTTTACAATTCCATGCACTCTGGGGGCTCCGCAGTGGACCCCCAGTACTTCCACACCAGCCTTTTGAGGTGTTCCATGCAACCCCAGCTGCTTCCACCTCAGACAGGTTTCTGCCATCCTGTTGCTTGAGCAGCTCAAGCAGAGGAAGGCAGAACAAAGCATTTCCTTTGGGAGAGGGGTGTTACACCCTCTTCCTTTGGAAATAGGTGTTACAGGCATGGGAGGGGTAGCCTTCCAAAGCCTCTGGAAATGCTTTGAAGGGCACAGATGGTGCCCTCCTTGCCTAATCCAGTCTTCATCTGTTCAGGGACCCCTAGTCCCTGCTCTGGTGCGAAACTGGACAAAGGAAAGGGGAGTGACTACTCCTCTGTCCATGACAACCCCAGGGGTGGTGCCCAGAGCTCCTCCAGAGTGTCCCTGGGTTTTGCCATCTTGGATTCCAAGGTGGTAGGACACTCTGGGAGCATCTGAGAGGCCAGTGCCAGCAGGTGACGTCAGAGACCTCACCTGATAGGTGCTTACCTGGTTAGGTGACCAATTCCCCTCTCAGGGCTATTTAGGGTCTCTCGTCTGGGTGTTTCTTCAGATTCGGATTGCAAGACTCCAGCAGGAATCCTCTGCATCCTTTACTTAATCTTCTACCTACGGAACCGCAGCTGAACCCTCCAGGAACTTTCCAAACTGCAACAAAGCAGGAAAGACAACTTTTGCAACGTTGTATCTTCAGCTCCTGCCAGCAACTGCAACTGTTTCCAGGCCGTGCATCCTCCGATGACTGCCTGTCTTCAGCCTGCACCAGAAGAGCCGAAGGAATCTCCCGTGGAGTGACGAGTTACTCCCCTGCTTCAGCAGGCAACTCTCTTCAGCGATGACCAGTGGCTTGGGTCCCCTCTCCAGACAACAAGCGTGGATCTAGCAACACGGGTGGCGGACTAAAGTGACCCTGACAGTCCCAAGGTCCAGCTGTCCAACTTTGGTGAAGATAAGAGCTTGCTTCCCCATGCAAGACAGTACCCCTGTGCACCCCGTGACTTGCAGTTGCTAAGGTTTGTGTGCGACCTTCCAAGAAGTTCTTCATGCCGAGCACAGCTTAGGCACCCAGCACTCCATCCTGCGACGCATAGCTCTCCGAGTGGTTCTCCATTGGTGTGGGATCCCTTTGTGTCGTGCTACATGGGCCTCCATTTGCACCTTCTTTGTCCCTGTGCTGTGGGACTACTGTGCCTGCTGCCTGGTCTTCTGAGGGCTCTGAGTTGATGAGAACCCCCTCTGTCTCCCCCTCCTGGGTAGATGCCACCAGGTCCCTCCTGGTCCCAGGCAGCACCATTTTCCACTATCTGTGAACTTTGCGTATGCCAAGGCTTGTTGGCGGAATCCAGCGACACAAACCAGACTGCAATCATGCATCCATCGTGGGACATCAGCTGCACCAACCGGGAAACCGCATCTGTCTTTTAGGGTGCATAACTGACTATCTTCTCACCAGTGGTTCTTCTTTTGCACCTTTATCCGGGTTAGCAGGGGCTCCTGTTCTCACTGGACTCTTCAATGCTTCTTTGACTTGGTTCACAGGTCTTGAGGTCCAGAAATTCATCGCTGGTGTCTTGCAGTTTCTTCTGGTTCTTGTGTGTTTCAGGAAACTTACTGTGATTTACTCCTGTTTTCCTGGGTTCTGGAGTGCGTTCTACTACTTACCTTTGGTGTTTTCTTCAATCCCAGCGTCCCTCTACACACTACACTTGCCTAGGTTTGAAACCGACTTTCGCATTCCACTATTTTAGTATATGGTTTGTGTTCCCCCTAGGCCCATTGCAACCTATTGTGATTTTCACTATTTGTACTGTTTTCTAACTGTTATAGCTATTTCTGCATTCTAGTGTATATATTGTGTATATTACTCACCTCCTAAGGGAGTATGGTCTAATGTATTTTTTGCATTGTGTCATTAAAAATAAAGTATCTTTATTTTTGTAACACTGAGTATTTTCTTTCATGTGTCTGAGTACTGTGTGACTACAAGGGGAATTGCAAGAGCTTTGCATGTCTCCTAGATCAGCCTTGGCTGCTCAGCTACAGCTACCCCTAGACAGCCTGGCTTCTAGACACTGACTACATTTCACTAATAAGGGATAACTGGACCTTTGCTACCCACTACAATCCAGGCCAGCCTCCTACAACATCTTTCATTTCTGCTTAAGGATTTTATATTAACCAATCTATTACACTTCCTACTTTTTTCCCTAATCCTACCCCAGCGGCCGAGAGAACTCCACATTCTCTTGATGGAGAGAGGATACTCCGATTCTATTTAGACAAGTTGAGTGGTATTAGGAAATCGAACCACCTCTTTATAAATTACGGTCCTTTAAGTCAAGGTTTGGGGGCTTTGAAGCAAACCACATCAAGATAAATGCACTGAATATTGTGCAGTTAGCATACGTAGATAATTTGACAGCTGCGGTAGGGGTTATCTTTCTTCAGCTTGCTATTTTATTCAATGTTTATGACTATCGATGAAGATTCTACGATGCATAAGGAAAAGTTAAATACTTGCAGTCCCAGTTCTGATCATAGGTACCTTCATTGAAGTCATAAACGACCCTCCCTCCTCCCCAGCTATCAGAGCATATGTATCTTTAACTTCCTATCAGTGGTAGCCTCTAGGGCTGCATTTTCTGTTCATGCTGTTTGTACACAGGCAGACCTTTTATCCATGACAAGGGGTTCAGCTGTCAAAGTCTTACAGCTTTTTCATCCTTTCTACTACAGCATTCAGAATGAAAATATATCTCTGATAGCTTACCCTGAAGATTTTTAGAAATTATTTTCGAGGTATCAACATTATTCAACTAATTTCCTGAAAGTTCAAATCTATATATTTAAGGATTTCAGGGCTCTGCACTGGCAGCAGGGAATTATTCAATGTTTATGGCTTCAATAAAAATACCTACGATGCAGAACTAGGACTACAGGTATGTAACTTTTCCATCTCAAACCTCAAACAAATCAACACTCTAAAATGACTATTTTTGGTGATTGTTGAAGTTGCACGACTGGCTAAAGAAAACTATTATTTTACTCTAACACAGGTTTGGGCAGAAGCACTCTGCCAAGTAGAAAATAAATTAGACACATAAAGTTAGGGTATTATTGCCTCTCCATAAATTCAGTTTCAGAGTTACTTCATATAACATTTAATTATATACAAATCCAACTCGATTATTCAATCTTTTTTCTTGATTAAAAGTTTATAAAGACAAGGACACATCCAGTGCGTTTTGTCCCATTACTCTTCAGGGCTGTTAAAAAACATATGACAAAACTTAAGCCCCATACACAACATTGATCAAATACAAAAATGTATAAATGTACAATAAACATTAAATACATAAGCAAGCAACAGACAAAGCCCCAACTATGAATAATATGAATCAAGTAACACCATTTAAAAACCTTTCATTAGAAAATTCACACCTAAATAGATGACCTTCTACATCCTATTGATTTGAAACACAGTTTTCTTTTACTTAATCAAAACACTAGTCCTATTTGAGTAAAGTATAGTGATTGAATAAACCTACATTAGTCAAAACCACATCAAGAAATGGAATTTATTATTGTAACTGATCACTTTCATGTCATATTTCTCATTTGTAATGTATTTACATCCTACCTCGTTAATGAATATTGACCAAACCAGAGCATGGCAGAGGATCTGTTGAGACCTTCAGTAATTAGAATTCTACCATCAGGGTCGGCATGATTATGGCCCTCATTACGACCCTGGCGGTCGGCGGTAATTGGGGGATAGGTACTGCCAACAAGCTGGCGGTACCTTTTCCCAAATTATGACATTGGCAGTTTGGCTCAAGCCAAACCGCCAATGTACCACTCCGTCTGCCAGGGTGGTAACAGCCGCTGGGCTGGAGACTTCGGTCTCCAGCCAGGCGGCCGTCACAATCCCACCCTCGGAATTTTGACCGCGCACAAGAGTACCGCCACAAACACCATGGAGGTAGGCACTATCAGTGCCAGGGAATTCCTTCCCTGACACTGATAGGGGTCTCCTCCGCCCCCCTCCCCCGAGTCCTCCCCCACCCTCCCCTCCCTCTCCAGCCCCCGCACATTT
Source organism: Pleurodeles waltl (assembly GCF_031143425.1). NCBI lineage: Eukaryota > Metazoa > Chordata > Amphibia > Caudata > Salamandridae > Pleurodeles > Pleurodeles waltl. Next base: position 1,141,517,874 of record NC_090440.1, on the reverse strand, counting down.
ATACACCCACACGCGCACACATATACACACATACACACACGCATACCCACATCCACCCACGCATGCACACATACATACCCACACACTACAACACACACCAACATACTTTGTTGCACTCGCTCATTCACAACACAGAACATACTCGTACACTCACATTCAGTCATTCACGCACTCATTCAGCTTGACTCACACCCGCATGCACGCATACAAAAACAGACACCCCCCCCCCCACACACACAACACTCCCACACACGCACACCACACCCCCCACAACCCCCTCCTGTCACAGAACCTTACCAGGAGGTCTTCCGGCTGGAGACGGGACTCAGCGCTGCTGTCAGCAGCAGTGTCCACCAGCAAAACACCGCCAGGCCATATCATTGCTCATGTTACGGTAGGCGGTGTTTTGCTGGAGTGGCGCTGCTGCTGACAGCAGCGCCACCTTACCGCCGTCCGCCACCATGACTGTCGACAGAATTCCGGCAGCCTCGGGGTGGAATTTCGTCAACGGTCATAATGCGGGTGGGCGGCTGGTAGCCGCGGCGACGGTATGTTGGTAGCCGTGGTGGTAGGCAGCAGTTACCGCCAAAGTTGAAATGAGGGCCTTACTATGACATTTATTCCATTGAGAATTTGAATTTTTCTCTTACCCAAAAGCATAAACTAAGCATAGCAGTCAGTCGTTTGAGGTGACTGTTATTCTATCCACAGCAACCACCAATGATAATATTCCAAAATGAAGTCCTTGAAAAAGGAAATGAATACTGTTAAGCCACACAAACCCACCGTAATGTCGCCCAGAAATTATTATAACACATGAGCTCCAAACCAAGAGCTTTACAAAAATTATACTACTTTATCATATCCTTTATAAAATAACAGCATAAATTTAAAATACATAGTCCAAAATGTTACCTACAACTCCCCAGGTTATAGGATGAACCATAATCACCCACCACGTGAAAAAACTATTCAAAAGTAGTTGTCACCACATGAATCAAACCTCCACCCACAAGGTGAGTAACGCCACAGTCTTACTTCACAACCAACAAATTGAATTATAATGCCAGACCTGTCACACCTCCCCTAAAGTTCCTCTGAGCAAGGACAGTTTTTTCAAAAGTCCCGCCAAATGTCTATAAAAAATTAAAATCCTACAATCCTAAATTCACTCGCTTGCCTGTTGCATCCACCACTACGTAGAAAAACACCAAGCAAACTGCATTCATACATGCCTACACACTCTCAGAAAGTGGACTTCCAAATTATCGGTTGATCATTATGACCCATGAGAAATCCTATTTTCCCACACCACGGTACTCGCTATCAGTTAAAGCTTCCAATAGCATATTCAATCAAACATTGAGCAGTTGCAACAACCAGACTCCCATCCTTCTAGACACATAGTGAATATATAACCATGTGTAATCTAGCGTGGCATCCAATAACCACCAGATAGAAGCTTCTGTTTCCCCATCACATTCATAGCTATACTCTACACTTACATATATCCCAACTAACACTTGTGGTCCCAACATCAAATAACCAACATTATCGTGCGCCCGCTTACCTCCACCCGGTCCCATTCGACCATAGAACAGCATGAGTGTAAATTGTCACTGAAAAGGAACCTTGTCAACTTAAACACCACTCTTAAATACTCTCGAATTTGAGCTACATTGGATACAGGTGATGCGAAGTGAGACTCCACATCTTTTCCATGGCTAAAAAGTGTCAGCCATATTGTAGCAGTACACAGATTTAAATATATAACCTGTACCACTTGGAAATACTGATCCAATCAGTTAAACAAATCAATGATATCACCACTGGGTTCGCCAAAGCATTAAACTGGCTTGAACACACATAATCACTTCATCTACATTTACAAAACAGCTGAATTAGAGAGTATATTGGAAGTTTATCTCATCGGTCCTTCCACACTTTCAATCATTCCTCAACCTGAGAACGGAGGCCATTTTAAAGTGGTGTCATATGTAATACTCTCATATAAATACAGAATCTGTTTTAGCTGAACAAAATATTAGGGAGGTGCTGTAGAGCAGAGCACGTTTCTGAACCTGTGTATCTGGCATCACAACGTCACGTATGCACACCTTAAAAACGTTAAATTTGATAACGTCTATAACGCTGATCTGTTCTTTATGTTTTAAACAATCTGTGTGCCCCAAATATTTCATATGATTTTATGTGTATATTGGGTTTTGTGTGTTGGCATAAAAAAGAGGGCTAGCCTGTGCCATTCCTCTAAATCTTGACAACAGGCCATATTTTATGTTTGTCAAAGGAGAGTGTCACAAACAAGGGAGTTTATAATTTGAACCCATATGCAGAAATATTTTCAATAGATGCACATACAATTAACAGACAGTGATCTGTATTGTTTTTGTTTTTAAATGTCAAGGGTGAAAATCTAACAAACAAACTGTGTATTGTAGACTTCATATTTAGAAGAAGTCATTTTCTGGCTAGTAATGACCAAAGTATGTCATCATTCAGTCCATGTTGATTGGTTTTCAACCTGAATACCTATATTTGTTGTTTTTCAAAGATGTTGTTAATGTCTTGTATATGTCGTACTGTTTCTAAAATGACCTAGGATATAGGTGGTCATTACAACCCTGGCGGACGGTGTTAAAGTGGCGGTAAGACCACCAACAGGCCGGCGGTAAAAAAATTGCAATTATGACCGTGGCGGAAACCGCCAATAAAGACAGCCACTTTAACACTCCGACCACCACGGTGGTACAAACAAACAGCGCGGCGGTCACCGCCAACAGACAGGCGGAGGACAATCTACCGCCCACACTATTATGACAGGCCAATCCGCCACCTTTTCCGGGGCAGATTCACCACGGATAAAAACACGGCGGAAACAGGATTTCGAAGGGAAAATGCTCACCTCTACACACTCCACGAAGAATCCGGACGCCATGGAACCGGAACTCCAAATCCTACCTGCGATAGCCTTCCTGCTCCTGTACCAGGAGCACCAACGCCGGCGGCGAAGACCACGGTGAGTACTGCACCTACGACACAGGGGGGAGGGAAAAAACAGGGACACACACACGCAACAACCCCACCCCCACCCACTACAACACACACACCAATACATATCTATACATTATAGTTACACCCCCCAACCCCCCAATGCAAAGACAAAAGGAAATGAGTGTAATCATTGTAATATATCAAAATGCAGTACGGAAAAATATACATATATACACCATTAACTAAATATACACCAAGAATAGTAGTCGAGGTATTGCACCATTCATAGTCCGTGGACCACTGGGCACAAAATGCATGGGCGAGCCCCACACTCGATACCAGATCAAAACAGAGAGAACACTGCGGGGGCATCAGATAGAAATACAACAGGCACCTCAGGGGAAGGGAAGGGGGGGCACCTCAGCCGGATGAGTGCATGACGCCAGATCCACGAGGGGGCTCCATGCCCATTGATGTATCCTGGGGAGTGCAAAGCCACAGTCTCTCAAGTCTCTACAGTGGGTGGGTTGCCCACAGCTGTATCCGGGGGGAGTGCAAAGCCACAGTCTCTCAAGTCTATACAGTGGGTGGCTTGCCCACTGTTCCATCCTGGGGAGTGCAAAGCCACAGTCTCTCAAGTCTCTACAGTGGGTGGCTCTCCCACTGTTCCATCCTGGGGAGTGCAAAGCCACAGTCTCTCAAGTCTATACAGTGGGTGGCTTGCCCACTGTTCCATCCTGGGGAGTGCAAAGCCACAGTCTCTCAAGTGGATAACAGTCTCCACTGGTTCTGGAGGGGGACTGGTGCCCAGAGTGCTTCATCCTGTGAAGGACAGAGGTAGTGGATGCATGTTTCCACTGGTTCTGGAGGGGGACTGGTGCCCAGAGTGCTTCATCCTGTGAAGGACAGAGGTAGTGGATGCATGTCGCCAATGGTTCTGGAGGGGGACTGGTGCCCAGAGTGCATCATTCACCCCGTGACGGTCCCAGTTGCGTCAGTGCCCCAGCCGCTTATGGGCTAGCGGTGCTTGTGTTGGCGGTGCCCTGTTCAGCGGTGCTTGATTTGGCGGTGCCCTGTTCAGCGGTGCTTGAGTTGGCGGTGCCCTGTTCAGCGGTGCTTGATTTGCCGGTGCCCTGTTCAGTGGTGCTTGATTTGGCGGTGCCCTGTTCAGTGGTGCTTGATTTGGCGGTGCCCTGTTCAGCGGTGCTTGCCCTGTTCAGCGGTGCTTGATTTGGCGGTGCCCTGTTCAGCGGTGCTTGATTTGGTGGAGCCCTGTTCAGCGGTGCTTGCCCTGGTCAGCGGTGCTTGATTTGGCGGTGCTCTGTTCAGCGGTGCTTGCCCTGTTCAGCGGTGCTTGATTTGGCGGTGCCCTGTTCAGGGGTGCTTGATTTGGCGGTGCCCTGTTCAGCGGTGCTTGATTTGGCGGTGCCCTGTTCAGCGGTGCTTGATTTGGTGGTGCCCTGTTCAGCGGTGCTTGCCCTGTTCAGCGGTGCTTGATTTGGTGGTGCTCTGTTCAGCGTGCTTGCCCTGTTCAGCGGTGCTTGATTTGGCGGTGCCCTGTTCAGCGGTGCTTGATTTGGCGGTGCCCTGTTCAGCGGTGCTTGAGTTGGCGGTGCCCTGTTCAGCGGTGCTTGAGTTGGCGGTGCCGCGGTGCCCTGTTCAGCGTGCTTGAGTTGGCGGTGCCCTGTTCAGCGGTGCTTGAGTTGGCGGTGCCCTGTTCAGCAGTGCTTAAGTTGGCGGTGCCCTGCTCAGCGGTGCTTGCCCTGGTCAGCGGTGCTTGATTTGGCGGTGCTCTGTTTAGCGGTGCTTGCCCTGTTCAGAGGAGCTTTATTTGGCGGTCCTTCATGGCCCAGCTGGGCTGGGGCTGGCGGTCCTTCATGGCCCAGCTGGGCTGTGGCTGGCGGGGCCATCCTGGTCAGCTGGGCTGTGACTGGCGGGCCCTCCTGGGCAGCGTGGATGGGGCTGGCGGGGCCCTCCTGGGCAACTTAGACGGGGCTGGCGGGGCCCTCCTGGGCAACGTGGACGGGGCTGGCGGGGCCCTCCTGGGCAGCGTGGATTGGGCTGGCGGGGCCCTTCTGGGCAGCTGGGCTGTGGCTGGTGGGCCCTCCTGGGCAGCTGGGCTGTGGCTGGCGGGGCCCTCCTGGGCAGCTGGGCTGTGGCTGGCGGGGCCCTCCTGGGCAGCGTGGATGGGGCTGGCGGGGCCCTCCTGGGCAGCGTGGATGGGGCTGGCGGTGGCCTCCTGGGCAGCATGGATGGGGCTGGCGGTGGCCTCCTGGGCAGCGGGGATGGGACTGGCGGGGCCCTCCTGGGCAGCGTGGATGGGGCCTACGGGGCCCTCCTGGGCAGCGCGGATGGGGCTGGCGGTGGCCTCCTGGGCAGCGTGGATGGGGCTGGCGGTGGCCTCCTGGGCAGCGGTGATGGGACTGGCGGGGCCCTCCTGGGCAGCGGGGATGATGGCGGTCTTCTCCGCCGTGCTGCTCTTCCCAGACTTGCCGGGATTCTTGTGGCCCTTCTCCACCTTGGGAGATGTCACAGCTGAGTCCACACTCCCACCTGGACCCCTGGGAGCGACTTTGGTGGCAGGAGTCTTCCCCCTCTCCCGCCGGGCACTGGCCAACTTCTGATGCTTCACAGGGTGGGGACTGGCTGTGCTGGGGCTCCGTGACACACTGGCTGTCCTGGTGGACGGTGCACTCCACATACCTGTGACTACAGGCACCACTGGTCCCGCAGATATTTTGTGGCTGAGGTGCTACTACGGGACCTATGAGATGGACGGGGTGGGGGAGGTGTGGGAAAAAGGTCAAAGCTGGACAGGAAAAGTTTTTGGGACACACTGGGACGGGTAGCTGGAGGGGGTTTGGGAGTGGAGGAAGAGGTGGTGGTAGTAGGAGGTGTACGTTTTGTGACTTTGGGTGCAGGTGCATGCGCTGAAGGCTGTCGTGAGGTGGATGGCTGTTGGGAGGGTGTGTGCCTGCGTTTGTGTATCTTGGTAGGGGGCGTCACAGACACACTGGGAGAGGACACAGGGGACGTGTGAATGGTAGTGGTGGTGGTGACTGCACGTGAGCAGGTGTGCTGGTGGGTGTGCTGGTGAGGGACGTAGTGGCTGTAGAGGTAGTGCATGCAGGTGTGTGTGTAGACAAGACTGGGAGGGAGGAGGGAGACGACGAGGAGGGGGACATAGTGGAGGCAGTGGATGTTGGTGTGTCTGCATGTGTGTGATGCTTGCATGAGTGCCTGTGGGATGTCTGGTGCTTATGTTTGCCTCAGCTTCCCTTGTGTGGTGAAGTGTGTGCAGGCAGGTCTGTTGGTGTGCTTGGGATAGGCAGAGGTACAGGGGATTGGGTCTGGTTGGAGGAAGTTGGAGGTGGAGGCTAGACACAGGGACAGAGTTTGAAAGGCTCGGTGAAGGGCCGCCTGACCAGAATGAATGCCCTCCAGGAATGCATTGGTTTGTTGCAACTGCCTTTCTACACCCTGGATGGCATTCAAAATGGTAGACTGCCCAATCAGTGAGTGACCTGAGGAGGTCAATGGCCTCCTCACTGAGGGCAGCAGGGGTGACTGTGGCAGGGCCTGA